>NC_142114.1:27458500-27802000 GCF_056152115.1 Neolamprologus brichardi | reverse complement strand
TCGATCCTTGTTGAACCGTTGCAGGAGCTTGGTCTGCATAGCCGGTAATAAGTTGGACTAGTTGCCAGTGGCTGTTGCTGGACACCAAAGGGTGGCTGGCCTCTCCCTCAGAGATTAGGTGGAGGTTTGCCCATCTGGAAGGAGCTCAGAGTAGAGCCGCTGCTCCTCCACATGAAAAGGAGCCAGTTGAGGATGTGGGGGCATCTGACAAGGATGCCACCTGGGCGCCTCCTGGGCAAGGTGTTATGGGAATGTCCCACCGGGAGGAGGCCCCCTGGCAGACCCAGGACACGCTGGAGAGATTATATCTCTCAGGTGGCCTGGGAATGCCTTGGTTTTCCCCTGGACAAGCTGAAGGAAATAGCTGAGGAGAGGGAGGTCTGGGTTTCTCTGCTTAGCCTCATGCCCCCGCGACCCGGCCCCAGATATGTGGAGGAAGATGGATGGATGGAACTTTTAGTACACTCGGTAGCAGCTTGGTGAAGACAAAGACACTGGTTGACTCTGCACCACTGAACCCAGGGAAAATCTCGGTAATATTTTAAATAAACCACCATGACGTTACTGATTATTTGGCACAGTCCTGTTTTGAAGATGCAAAATGATTGGTGTCACCATTGCCAGCTTCACCTTTTCAAACTGAATGTAGCAAGTAAGACGCAGACAGGGACAATAAACTGTATGTTTAATGGCCACAAAGTGTCCTTGCTTTATCATCTAAAACTACCATAATTTACAACACCAGCATAATGTTGTACTCAATAACATTTGAAACAGCAAAGTATTTAATAAAGGCTTTGAGCAAGAAAGCCAAGCACTTACTTTGTCCCACAGACTTTCATACGACTGGATGGTTGAGGCAGCTCCACACTGGCTTTACTTTTTAGATCAAGAACTACTACTTCTGAGTGGTAATGTAGAATACTTAATCTGAAATTCACAGTCACAAAAATGAATAAATGCATTTTTAAAATAAAAATACATTTTCTAGCGGCTTGTTTTATTCAGCCAACAGACAAAATAAAAAACACAAAAAAATACTCTACACTCTAGTGGTGTAATGGTTCTAATGTATTACTCCTGGACTGTTTAATAAATGCCATTGGGTTCAGAACTCCCTGTGATCCAAACAGCTGCTGCCAGAAGTCTTTTTATGTTGATATATTTGTTTTCCTGGAACTTGGGAGCGAATAATTGCCAGTGCAAGAGTTATTGTCCAGCTCCTGCATACCAGCAGGATTAACCTTCAATGACGCATTTGCAGTGTGACTTTAATTAATCAATCAAAAAGTCTCCATGTGGTAATTTCCATAAAGTTTATTTAAATGACTCAGTCTGAAAAAATTAATCAATACAAAAACAAAGTCAAGTGGTTTTAAAGCTGAACCTGAACTACTGGGTTTAGTTGTTAATTTAGGATAAAGATGAATGTGGGTTTTTTTTACATTTTAAGGTATCTGACATACAAAAGCAGATGATTATCACACTTGGCAGCTGAAACTGGATAATTTTGCACCTACTTGCACTACTTTACCAAAAATGACCCTGATTTATTTTCTGTGGACCGCTTTATTAATTTACTGCATAGCTTCTGTTGGTTGACTCTAACCACTAATATTTTAATAATAAATAATATCAAAGTAATGGGACACAGCATCCCACGATGCATTGCTACAATAAAACATGCTGCTTTTGACAGAGTGTGTGCACTTAGGTCCTTTTATTGACCCGATATTGCGTGTGGCTCTGAAACGACCAGTCGTTTAATTGATTATTTGACTGACTCATAATTATTCTAATGATTTTTTGCATCATTTATCAAGTGCAAATGGTTTTGTTTTGTTTTTTCTTTAAACAATAGAATAAACATTTGGGTTTGGAGCTATTGGCTGGAAAAGCATTTAAAAGAGACCTGTTGTAAAACTCTGGCAAAAATAAAGAGTTCATTTAAAAACCTAATCGAAACAATCCAACTCATGGTTATTCCCATATCAACTGCTAGATATTATCACTGATCAATGCAGACATTGTTTTACAGCTCAGGGTTGTTTATTCTGTTCTCTGTAGCTAAAGGGGGTATTACGAGTTGCACGCATGTGGTTTCAGCAGCGGTTTATCATTTTTGGTTCCACACAGCAAACAGAGGACAAACTATCATGAGGATATTTTTCCATAGCATTAATTAAACCAGAAAACCCAAAAACTTCTGTTCTACTAAAATCTCTTTGGTCATTTGATTGGTCCCAAGGGCTAACTCGCATCTCCTAGTGTGTGGATTGCACTCTAACTGCTAGCCTTCCCAGCCTAAATGAAATACACTATATTGCCAAAAGTATTCACTCCATCCATCCAAATTATTGATTTCAGGTGTTCCAATCACTTCCATAGTCAGAGGTGTATAAAATCGAGCAACTAGGCGTGCAGACTGCTCTCAGGAGCTCGTACAGTGATAGGATGTCACCTGTGCCACAAGACCAATTGTAAAATTTCCTTCGCTACTAAATAGACTAGAATAGAATAGCCCTTTATTATCATTGTACATCTACAATGAAATTCTGGGTGCTCCACACAACTGTGCTGGACTAAAATATAGGTAGTGGACAGCAGGAATAATTAGTAAACAAGAGAAATATATACAAAAATATGAGAAAGGCACAACTGAAAGTGATCAGTGTGTTGCAGGAAGACGCATGCTATATTACAGTCAAATGAATGATAAACATGGACTTTACGCTAAACCTATTTAATACAATGAATGCACTCATTCATCCATCCATCTGCAGTCTAACAGGAGATTCCCAAACCTCCCTCTCACCAGCCACCCACTCCAACACTTCTGTGGGAACGCCGAGGTGTTTGTGAATCATCTGAGAGACACCATCTCTCTGGCTCCCTCTTTGCCTCACTCATGAATACGACAGTGATACAGCTGATTTCCTCAGCTCTGGTCACAAACTCATTCCAAAACGTTTTGGGGGAGCGTTGGCTCACGGCACAGTGAATCACAGGAGCTCTGTTGTCTGGGGCAATATGCCCCCTGCAGGGTCTCCCAAGTCAAACTGGCCCTGGACTGGCCAGGTGGAGGCCTTGATGTTTCAATCCTTAGTGGTTCAAACTCGTTCTTCGGTTGTGGTACAGTGAAAAACACAGTTTGTTTAAAGTGGTTCAGAGCCTTATCCTGACAATAAGTCAGGTTAAAATAAACCAGAATTGCCATTTTTATTAGGCCTTTATTTATTCAGGTAAAAATAAATCTCATTAAGATTCAAAATCTCATTTCCAAGAGAGACCTTAACTTGTTTTTTGTTTTGTTTTTGTTTTTTTGTTTTGTTTTGTTTGTCCATCTTTAACTAAACATTTTAAAATGAGATGCTTCTGGGTTTAAAAGCTCAATAAACTTATCAACTTCTGTTTATTGACCTGTATTGACCACCAGAAACACTTAATCAATAGACCCAAGCTTATTGAGATAAACAACAAAGGATAACCCAACACAAATTCCTGGTGAATATTCAATAATAGTGTGGCTTTGTCATGTAGCTAGAAAAGATTCAAACTCCTTTAAAGACATTTTGTAGTTATTTTTAGGTCCAGAGAGCGACAGTGTTTCAAATGACCTGCGAATCACTGCAGACTCCCACTATATTTGTACTTCAGTCTGTGCTCACGAGTCTCCTCGCCTCGAGGCATCTAGACCTGGCACACACGAACGCCACACGCGGCGGCAGTTACTTCTTCCATCCTTCACATCTCTTCTTAGTGAATATTTCATGCTCTGCTCGACACTAAACTGCCTGTCCCAGAGCGCCATCTTTCCCCTTTGTGGGAGGCAAGTGTTTGCTCTTCAGTAGCACTTAGTGCGTTTTAGAGTAGATTGAGCATTGCCACGATCATGACCCAGTCATGAGCCCCATGGTGCAGTTAAAGGAGAGACCGTGGAGGCATATATGGGCCATGTTCAGGAAAGGTTCACTAAATGCAGACTCTCAGTGCTCATCTTAAGGCTGAAGCACAAGCCTTCTCTTTCAAAAGATGTGAGGAATGCACAAGAAACTGGGCAGATGCCATGGATAACGCAGCAGCCAATGACACCGCTTTTCTCCTCGGGAACGATGAGATACTGTTTGGCAGACTTATCTCAGGAGACACTTAATGGAGGGAAAATTTATATCACCAACAGCCATCAGGGCACTCAGTTTTACAGGGTGCCTTGTATAACCATGAAGCGTTTTATGCCCAAAGGCAAGGAGTTAAGTTTATTTATTGACACTGAAGGTTTGAAGGTTTAGCCTGACTAAACAATGTTTCATGCTATTAACATCAAAGCAGCACAGCAGGGCTTCATAATTATCTACATTTGGTGTTATTTGGGGGAACATTCAGTGTTTTTTCTGAAAAAAATAGTCTTTAAGTTATTGTGTTGCTTATAACACAGATGATATTCTTATGTTAAAGGCTTGAAACTAATGTTTTACATTTCTGCATGAAGAGAAGATCGACATGTTAGGCCTAAGGGATTCTGGGAAGCATTTACACGTAAAGAATTTATGAAATGTTGTGAACACGATGGTGATTTGCTTTCTCTCACAGCTTCTTTCAGTGATACTGTCACTGTTGTTGTGTTGTAATTTGGACCATTATCGCTGCAAGTTGCTGGATTTCATCAGTATTTCCTGCTCTGTTGGTTTCCACGTGTTGCCCGTCTCACCTGTGTGGATGCCCTTTTGAGAAGTGTTAACATTTTTCAACCAGCTACTGTGATGTGGATTGTGTTGCTAAGAAAACTAGCTTACAAAGAATTGAATAGCTGTTCCGTGTCCAGATAACATATGCAAAATCCACATACAGTACTCAGGTTTGAGCCAAACGTCTACTAACATAATCCACAAGCAGGGTTGGGTAATCTGTTATAATTTTCCTACTGGCATTCATCAGTCCAAGAACCAACAGTACAATGTACAATTATTCATTAAGGTGTGTTTGCAAACCCCAATGCCTCATACACTGTGTCAAAGAACAAAAATACTTATTATAAATTATGCTAGAGTCAAAGCCCACAAGCTAATGACTACCACAGTCGCATGAAGGATGCCTTGAAGCCTCTAGATAAAGAAACGTCCATAAAGGCCACAACAACAGAGACATGGTTCTGTGAAAGGCCAGCTGCTGATTGCAAACATATTTAGCCCAACCCTAGCAAACTGTTTATACAAAACTGAACTAATCATCTTAAAGGATTAACTTCATTCACAGAGGTAAGACTGATCTGTTTCCCTTCTCACTTCTAAGCTTGATTTATAACCCTGCATTGAATCTGTGCAGCGCCTATACTGTTGCCTACGCAAGTGGCCGTCGCAGTTGTTTATCCTTCTACTTGTGCGCTGGTTTTTGTGAATTACTCTGCAAGCGGAGCGGATCCTGTTGGACTTGGAGTTAATAAATACTGAGCAACAGTTACTGCCCTAGAAACAATATGAATAAAAGAAACTGCATCTATAGAGTCAGAGCAAAACAAAGAAAAAAAAACTACGGATATCCACAGAGTATCGGAGCAGTTGAGACGCATTTTTTCTAAACACCAGGTCTCTGTGGCTTTTAAACCCCAAAACACGCTGCGCCAAAAATTGGTCCACCCCAAGGATCCGGTCCCTCGACACAAACAGAGTAACATAGTGTACGCTGTTAAGTGCCAGGAGGATTGCCAGGATTTATACATCGGGGAAACCAAACAACCTCTGGTGAAGCGGACGCCACAACACAGAAGAGCTACCTCGTCAGGCCAGGACTCTGCAGTCTATTTACACCTACAGGCCCGTGGACACTTTCAAGGATGAGGATGTAACATCCTGGACAGGGAGGAACGCTGGTTTGAGGGCGGAGTCAAGGAGGCCATTTACGTGAAAAGGAAAAGACCATCTCTGAATCGAGGAGGGGGCCTAAGGGTACATCTTTCGCCATCTTACAATGCTGTGATTGCAGCCATTCCCCAACTCTCTGTGAATGGTACTCATGGCCATTGATCAGTGGGCTTTGATCAATGGTTATGAAAATTTGCATAATTATGATTAAGGAACTGACCTCCCAGCCCATTGTTTCTTCAGTGGGCTGGTTTCAGTCATTATGCAAATGTACTGTTTATAAGGTTGGGGAAACCTGCAGTCAGCTGAGACTGAAAAAGTCACTTGGATGAGTGACTAAACGTTTCTCCCACAAAACGCTACGTCCAGATGAACAGAATTAACTTTTGGAAAATTACTTTCCTGGATGTCTGTGAAGGTTCTCAGTCATCCAGGTCATCGTAGTCAAAGGAGCTTGCAAAGAAAAGTGTCTGGACTTCTTTAAGTTGCTTGAAGACGTTTCACCTCTCATCCGAGAAGCTTCTTCAGTTCTAAGGTCAAATGATGGAGAGTCCCAGATATAAACCTAGTGGGAGTCTCCCCCCACAGAGGGACAAAAGACCCCCTGATGATCCTCTAATCGCCTGAGCCAAGGTGTGAAACTGGGTGTGGGTCCCAATCAGCCAGAGTTTTGGGTGAGTTCATTGTGAAACCTGGCCCCACCTTATCATGCGACTTCCTGAGGTCAGATGGCCCAGGATGTGAGTGGGCGTTTAGGTGTCTGGGAAGGGATCTCAAAACTGGATTATAGATGGCAGAGAGTTGGTGTCGTAAACCACCGCTTCTGTTCAAAGATGGTCGCTCACAGTGGACGTAAATGGCTTCTTTCACTCCTCTTTCAAACCATCTGTCCTCTCTGTCCAAAATGTGAACATTGGCATCCTCAAAAGAGTGACCTTTGTCCTTAAGATGCAGATGGACAGCTGAGTCTTGTCCTGTGGAGGTGGCAGAGAAATACAGAAGAGCCACCTCCACAGGACAAGACTCAGGGGTCCTTTTGTCCCTCTGTGGGGGGAAACTCCCACTAGGTTTATACCTGGGACTCTCCACCATTTGACCTTAGAACTGAAGAAGCTTCTCGGATGAGAGGTGAAACGTCTTCAAGTAACTTAAAGAAGTCCAGACGCTTTTCTTTGCAAGCTCCTTTGACTACTTTCCTGGATGATTGAGAATGCATCAAGACGTAATCAAGATAATGTGTTTACATGACATATCACCACCAGAAGGACTGATCACAGATGTGATCAACATGTAGTTACATTTCTTGGTGGAAAAACACCAAGTATCAACACAAATATCATTTTTTAAAACACTGTGCAGCTTTTCTTTAACAGAAACCTTCAGAGGCTTTGGTTCAAAGTACATCCAACAAATTGTAACATATGTGATCAGTGCTGCTGCTAAAAAAAAGTGGGAATGATAAGCTGGCCGAGGTTTCAGGAAGGAAGCGGAGTTGAATGACCCGTTCTTGGGGACAATGTCACAGTACAGCCTACAGTATTTCTCAGAGCGACACAATAACGACTTGTTCTTGCCATTGAACAGTGCAGCTCTGTTTGGACTAATGCCATAACTGCTCTGTCAGAATTCTGCTTCCCCTCGCCAGCTCTCCAAACAAACTCCGACTATACTATACCACATAATGGCTCCTTCTTCTCACACAAAGCAGCAGCCAGAATACGTGCAGTGAAAGTAGCTGATGTAATGGTGCGGTCACTGGCGCGTGCGTCTCGCCTGACTTGCTCAGAGGCACACTGGCAGGATATGAGCTCGGCCGCTCTTCCCCGTCACTGCTCTGGGCTGATACCATAACTCACGCTCACATCGCCTGGATGTAATGGTTAAGAGGAACACGCTACGGCACTAACGGCAGAGGAATGACATCCATTCTCAATGAAAGCAGATCGAGGGTGAACTTTCTGTTACGAAGAGGGATAGCCTAGTTCCCTTTGACTTGATTAGAGTAGCTGGCAAGCCAATAAAGTCTGAGACAGATATTAATGTAATTGCTGAAGCAGCTGGTTCCTGTCTGAGTTATGATCCATTGTTTGAGGGGGAAAACCAGAGAGAGTGGAATCAGAGAAAGAGGGGAAACAGCTTGATACAATAACCACTTGTTAAAGAGCAAGAAAAAGAGGAAGTGCGTGAAATTGTGTTTGCACAACCGACAAACAGTGTGTCTGATCGCTAAGTCCCATCGGCTTTTATCTCAACAACTGAAGTCCACGTTATACTTTTTAAAATATTCCCATTCATCGATGAGGGAGACCGTCACTGCATCTCATAAAAGGCCGCTCATGTTCCTTCATGTTTCATATTTTAATGTCATGTTCACAAACACTTACTGCTGTTGGAAACGTGCGTCACCATTTGTGAATGCTGGTGGCCAATGAGGTTTTTTGGATTTGAAATTGCGGTCCTGAAGCAGCCAAGAGTGATCATTAACTGTGCTCGATGTTAGTTAGCTGCTGAGCAGCGAGCTGAGCAGCGAATATTGGAATATCAGCACAGGTCAGCCAACCACTGCTGCAAAGCGCCACATTATTATCTGACTTATGTAAAGCAAATCTTTTCCTCTCAATGTACGGCTACACCTGACCTTTAACCTCTCATTAGGCCCCGGTCACACAGGCCTAGAGACTGGTTGGCACCCCTCTGGAAACCTCGGGTCATTAAAGATCAAAGCACAGCCTAGTGTGGGGTTCCACCTTTTTTCATGAAAACAAAAAGAGGAAGATTCATAAATGTTTGTTAACTTAATGAATAATCATGTTAAGTAACTGAGATTAGAATTACTGCTGTAATCGAGGAGCCTTAATCAGGAGTTTATTGTCTGACAATGAGTCACTTGGTAGGTTCATACAGTACAAAGTTGAACTAGTCAAGCAACTATTCCCATTTAGAGATTTCTAAAGAAAGTTTTTACCACAAGCAGCCACATTGCTACACCTCGAGGCGCAATATCTTCAAGCATTATCTATATCATTGCGAATCTCAACAGCCACCTTGACATAAAACTGTAAATACAGAATCATAAAAGTCAACACTGATAAATAACCTTGCACCAAAGTAAAGTTTCAAAAAGCTCCAGAATTTAGATTTCTACTAAAAGATCTTTGCTGTTACCAAATTCTCCCTTTAGTTTCAATCCATGAGTCTTCTAGTACAATATCTATTTCTTAATATAATAAACACTGATAATAAAAGAAGGCCTAACATGCGTCCTGTGCTTCTTACCAAAGCTGTCAGTTGTCAGTTGTCCTCCAGTAAAAGCAGAGCGCCATCATTGACTGTGTTTATCCAGACCAAAACACAGCTTCTCAGAGGCATTCATGTTGGATGCTGGCCAGCTGTCATCACTGAGTAAACACCTACATTATGTTATTTAAATTTACTCTTCAGGCACAAGAGGTCATGGGATATAGGAGGAGTATTCATTTCCAATATGTGCCGAGTAAAAAAAACAAACAAAGGAAAAAACCAAGCTTAGGGTGCAACAGTTTTACTAAATGCCATCTGCAAGATGGATGTGAATTATGACCTCAGTGACTTTCTATAATTGCTATTAAGTCACTGGACTGGTAATTGAATCCTATTTAATTATCTCTTACTTTGTCAGAAGCCTCAGTTTTTCTTCTTTGTTTCTTTTTATAAATCAAAATAAATGGTCTAATCAGCATTATGACCTTCTAATATATATCTCTTGATTCATTCACAAAGACTACACACACACACACACACACACACACAAACACAGAGGTTGGCATGCTTCCTCCTTGCTTGCAGCTAGAATTCTTAACCAGTGCAACTCAGTCACGAGGGACGATGAAGACGGCAAAAACCAGCCTTGTGTTAAACAAGATGGAGCTGCATCGGTCACGTAGACACACACATTAGCTTCAGTAAGCAAAAATATAGAACACAGCCGAGCTGTACTGCAATAAGAAGTAGCTGCTCTGTAAGAAAACATGACAGCAAACCTTAAAGACAAGTAGGTCATAGAATATGCTGAGCAACTATCCAAGAAAAGGGTAACAGCAGCACCAGACCTGCCGATCCTGAGAAGCTTTGGAGACCGCTTTTGGACAAATATGACATAAAACTTTCTAAGTGATTTAATCTGCTCATATCTTTTTCTAACAAAATCAGTGGTGTCAGTTAGGACATAACACGATTACAGTAAAGAGCCAAAGAACCAAACCACTGAAAATATTTAATAAAAACAACTATAAAACTGTTCTAACATAAGATAAATGACCCTCTGTGTCCAAAATCCACAGTTTTCTGTGTATTGTGCCAAAAAAAAGCTACTCGTGACAATGAGATGTGAATATAGACACTGTGGCTAACCCGTAACAGCTGCATAGTCCTGACATTTGCCCTTATAGTTACAGTTGGCCGTGAATCTTTGGTCACTAATAACTCAGAACTGGAGCATAAAATGTGTCAAATAACGCAGTTAGGATCAAAATAAAGATTGCAGTCAAACTAAAGCTGGTATTTTCTCGCTGAAAAGAAAAAGAAAAAACAGAATTGCAATCCTTAACTGTCTGGAACGTCTCCTGTGATGCAGACTGAGACAGGAAACTGATGTCTGGGGGGAAGACGAGTCTGACGTGGTTATCTGCTGCCACCTGGTGGTAAGAGGAGAGCATTGTAGTGTAAATCATGTGCAGTCACAGGGGAGTCAGACACTTAACGCACAGCTGCGCACATCAACTGCACCCTGTCCACACAGCACTTCCTAATCTAAATAAAGACATGACCTGTTTTAATTTTTCATGTTTGCCGTTTCCAGGTGAGAAGAGGCCAGCGTCAGCACATTCCAGCCAACGGTCTGCAGCACAGCAAGGCACAAGTCAAAACAGAGTTGTCTTTACGTACAGCTTACTCCTGCTAATAAAAGAAGAATGCTTGCTTGCTCTCATGATTGTAGTTTTTATAAATTTATCTGGAATAAGAAGAAAAAATAATGTGCGGTTTATTTCTGTTTGCACATAAATCTCATTTCCACTAGATGGCAGGTGGAGCTCAGAATCGCCGCCTGTTTCTCCGTCCCCTGAAGATGCTCCTGAGTTTTCCATCTAATCATGTTTTATTCTGCTGGGAACTGCCTCCCAGAGTATCACACCTGCCCACTTCCTTTCTGCCTACATGCCGGGGGAATGCAGTAACCCGCTCCCACAATGCAGCGCAGATGCCCTCCGTGAGGAAACACTGCTGTGGCACCGTGAGCATATGGCACTTTCTTTAAAAAAGAAAAATAACAAAATAAGTCAGAACTTAACCTTTACTATGGCATGCTGTATATAAAAGCTGACAGGCTCGGAGCCTCACAGGGTGTGAAGGATGCTGAAGCCTTTTTTTTTTAAATATAAATTTTGCATATGAATACAAGCTTCCCCCGTCTCCTCAAAAGGCAAGATATATGAAGTGAGACTTGTAACTTTTGATGGTAACCGTGTGAAACTCTTAAACCATCGATCCTCTGAGAGACTGACTGTTGCTACAACCTGCAATTCATCAAAGCTCAGCGTAATCAAGTTTCATATGAATAAAACAGAAAAAACGGGACTTATTTGCATCTTTATTCACAAGATAACTGTCTCACCCAGATGAATATAATTCAGCTAACAGTGAGTGGCTCTAACTGAGCAGCTAGAATAGCAATGATGCTGGACTGATATTTGTAAGATCCGGAACATGTGCCGTCACTAAATCTGTGGCCTCTTACAACCACACTTAAGTAAGCTACTGAAATTCAATTCTAAAACTAGCCTATAGATATTTGAAAAGATGTAACGTCTTTTGCATCTTTGTCTGCACAGAATCGTGTGTTAGTATCTCCGTCCTTTTTTTACTTCCCACCCAGAGCCCTTTGTTTACTGCTAACCGCACTGCACTGCATTGTTTGTCAGGCAGGTTTGATGGAATCAGAGTCCATTAACATGGAAGGCAGCGTCGAGGTGACTTTAGCTCCTAATTAAAAACAGATGTGTCCATTTAATAGTCTTAATACTTTGTGGGAGAGCGAGACAATCACCGCAGAAATATCTATTTGCCTCATTAAATCGGGAGGCTTGATCATGATGAGAAGCAGGGTAATGAATGAAGACAGACATGTTTACCGGGTTGTTTAAATAGTGTTTGCTGGAAGGAGACGGGGTGGAATCTAGATGGACTGCTGTTTGGTGGTGGCGTGAGGAGGAGGGAGTCCTCGGCTAGGTGAAGACTTGTGGGATAAATGGCATTTGAAGTGAGGCTTATTAAAGAAAGAAAACAAACCCCAATGAGCCATTGTTTTGTAGATACTCATCTTTTAAATCTTACAATTGTTCCAAAGCTTCAGATTCTCACTGGCAATAATTTCAGATCCATTTAGCACATAGTAAACATAGTTGCTTTCATTTGAAACAAAACATTTTAAAGAGAAAGACGGTGACGTGAGGGTGCAGTCACACTCCACTTTTTGCAGGGATGATGTCAAATCTCCATGTCCAGTAGTGGTTGGTATTTTGAGAGCAATGGTTTTCTGTGACTTTTGTTCTGCTAATTTCTGGTTTACCTCCTTGAGATTTCAGTTTGGTTAAAAAAAAATTAAAATCTTCTAAACGGCAATTTTTAAATACTAGCACGAGGTAAGGGCTCCTTTTTGATTTGCTAACACTGAAAGGGGTTATTGTGTATGATTTTGGAGTGACGTGCAGTGAAGACATGGCTTTATCTGATTGCACACAGTAATCAACAACTAACAAGCTAACAAGCTAACAAGCTATCCTAGAAATCATGCTAGCTAAGCTAACTGCATGTTAGCTTTTTGTGGGTTTTTTTGTGTTTTTAAAGCAAAAGCATCTACAGTCTCCAGTTTTGTAGGTGACCATGTCTTGTTAGAGTATTTTAATACAGGCCCAACATTACTAGTTAGCACACCTAACACACTTTGAACCAAATTCCACAATTAAATAATTAAGTGTAAAGAGTGGGCATGGTACAATCACTGCTCACTCAAACGGAAGAGGTGGAAATGGTTCCAGGATACACTGTAATTCAGCCGTTTTCCATTTGACATCCTTGGATGACAGATGGAGTCTGACAGTGTCGACTGTCTATGTCTGTGCACTAAAAACAAAAGCTGCAATAAAGCAGTGAATAGAATACAGAACAATATGCAATTTTCTTTTCCTTTTGTTCTGGTAAAGCAGACATACAGCCTAAACATCATATTTACGTGAAGTCAGTGGTGCCTGTTGGCAAGTTTTATCCATATATGATCCAGCAGCTCTGTGCTGCCTTAAAAAAATTATTCTTACTAAATATTAAAGTTGCTATATGCTATTATTTAGTTTACATGGCATGGCAGCATAGCATACCACTTCCTTTGTCAGTGTATGTCTAGGTTGCTTCTTTCCAAACTTAACAGTGACAGATTTGTAAACACTTGCTAGCTTACAAAATGAAGGCTACAAGCAATCAGACTATATAAACATGACCCACTGGTTTGTGGAAACCTTGGAAACTAATTCTGAAACCTTGAGTTTGCCGTTTTGGTCAATGACATATTGTTTTGTTTCTTCATACAGTAGAACCATGTCAGTCACAACAGCCTGACTATAAATCTAGCTTGCTTGTCTACTTTACTTTAAATGGGACCATAATTTACAAAATAAACTGTATGACGCATAAGACCAGAAACAAGCCGCAGAGACCATAAAATCAGCAGAAAAGTGTTTAAAGTATTGCTTTGTCACTCGTGGTTACTAGAAGCTTTGCTTCAAGACGAACATCTGATCTTGTGAGGTGCTGAACATGTCCGTGAATATGAGCCGACCCAGTTTAAGCCTGATCTTAAATTTTATAAATGAAAATGTATATGCTGCAGTTCACAATGATATAATAAGGATAGACCAGTAAATTGTCTAATATCATTGTTAACTATGTCTATGTCATTTGTTGGTTAGATCCATTATAAGGCCTCAAACTAAGTGTTTTGCACTGTGACCATCTGGGTGTTTTGAAACTGGGTGTGATCATAAAAACATGGCAGTAAATCACCTACAATACACTCTAACCAGCTCGCAACTTCTGTCTAACAAGATGATTCTCCTCTCTGACTGTAACAAAATGAGCTTTGTTGCCAATTAAAGTTCTGTCATCAAAGTCATCAAAAGTCCAACTAGCAAAGTCCCAAAAACCAATATGTGACCACCTGACAACCACTAGTTGTAACGGAGAAATATATGTTCCCCACTGATTTCTGATAGTCACTGCCAAATAGGCTGCAGGCTGGTCAATAATACCCTGGTTACTATATAATATACTAATACTAATATACTGGTTACTAGGGAAAACTGTGTATTCTGCAACCGTCTGGCAAGTAGTTGATGAAGGTTGCAGGTAGTTGCTAGGTGAAACTGGAAACAATGAGGTATATGGCGCTGCACCGAAAACCTCCCTGCAATTGCTTTGGTTGCTAGCAGGTTGCAAACAAAAACAAAAAAACGGCATGCGTTTGCAGAGAAGTCCGCATCTTTCATCCAAAATATGAGCGATTTTAGCTGCTAGCAAGCAAATCACAAGGTTTTTGGTGAAGCACTCTCTTCGTGGCAACACTCAGTAATCACATAAACTGGTTGTAGAATACACATTTGTTTCTTGCGACCAGAGGTTGTCAAGGTTCATCAACCAGTCTCAAGGCCTGTGTGACTGCGTCTTAAATCATTTACATACGGTTGGAAAGATACACCATGTCAGGTATTTGAGAATTGCTCTTGTATTAGCACACAACACACATGCCAAGTTCATTTAATCCTAAAAACCTCAAGCGTTTAGTAAGGCACACAAGCAAAGATACAGTATAAGCATGAACAAAAGCAGCAGTGTGAGCCCAGTGGTGCAGTGTGGCTGCATTTTTATGCGTATGACAGGGATAAAGATGTGTGTGGACACTTCAGGCTTGCTCAGGGATCTGCTGTCACATCCCATCATCGAAGTGGTGCATTCACACCAGCCACGGCTCCAGGACGGCTCACTAAGTGGGTGGTGAACCTTCTCTGGGTTGACAGCGGCGATCATGTAAGGATCAGTGTCAGCGTCACTGTTACAGTCTCTGCATAGTGAAAAAAATCCTGCATCATTTAATAAACTGAAAATGAAAATAGTTTCTGAATCACTGTCAGCTCTGTCAGATTATTTACAACAGCGAGAGTGTGACCGACGGAAGTAGAGCCTGTTAAACAACGGAGTAGAGTTGTTAGTTGGCGCCTTGACAAGTAAGGAGCAAGTTTAATGTAATATATAAAACTGACACACTGCAAATGTCACTTTTTTGGTGCTACGTTAACATCCTGGAAAGTTGATTCTCTTCATCTGCATGTAGCATTTTAGCGGGAGAAACATTTATCACTCATCAAGTGACTTCCTCAGCCGGAGGAAGCAAGCATCAAGACTTTTTTCAACACTAACAAATTTTTCCTAGCAACTGGTGGTTACAAGACAGCCTCTAGGCCTACGTCTCAAGTCAGTCTCAAGTTCTAGAAGAGCCTGAGGTGGCTCTTCTAGAAGAAGAAATAATGCAAGACTCAATACGTAACTCAACTGTACAGAGAAGACCGATGGTTTGAAAGAGCAGTGAAATAAGCCATCTATGTCCACTGTGGAGGACCATCTTTTTTTTTTTTTTTTTTTTATAATTCAAGTATTTATTAGATTTTGAATTTTATAACAGCAAATACAAAGATGCAGCAACCAAAAGCAAGAAGCAAACAAACAAAAACAAACAAACAAAATAAATAAATAAAATAAAAAATAAAAATAACAAAAAAACACAACAAAACAAAACAAAACAGTGAGGTTTTAACATATGTTGTATTAAGCTCAAATGTCCAAGTCAGGTAGACATGTAGGTGCAAAAATTGTCCCACTGTTCCAGCGCAGCTTCCGTCACATGATGTATCTTTCCCAGCATCTTTTCGCATGCAACATTCCCAATCATTCTGTCTTTCCACATTTTAAGCGTTGGAGTATGGGAGTCCTTCCAGTGTTCCAAAATGATACGAGCACATGTTACCAATGCAGTACTTAACACTCTAAACTGGTGTTTATTTAATTGCGGCACCTCTCCTTTGTCTCCTAGTAAACATAATTTAGGTGATCTGGGTAGGTTACAAAGTGTCCACCTGTGCAAATAATTCAGTACAGTGTTCCAAACTGGGAAAACCAGCAGGCATTCCCAGAGGGCATGTATCAGAGTACCTTTGGCTTGTTGGCATTTCCAACACAAGTCATCTCTACCAATCCCCATTCTATACAGCCTTGAAGGAGTATAATAAAATCTGTTAAGAATTTTGTATTGAATAAATTTCCCCCTGGCTTCCCTAATGTATAATCCATGTTCGACAATATAGAATCCCATGTACCTTCATCCATTGTACGCCCTAGACCAAGGACCATCCTTGAACAGAGGATGACACCCACAATCCAGACGCCCAATCACATCTTGCGTCAGTTGATCTCAATAGGTCACACGATAGGATGCGGCAAGATCTCACAAAGGTCTCACCCAAAACCTCTGCTGATAATACACACGTCCCAATTCATAGGCCGCATCCTTCGGAGGTCGTATTTGAAGGCCGATTACGTCAGAGTCAGGTGACGAAGGCTCTCCCAATTCGAAGGCTGCTCCAAATGTGGCCGACAAATGCGTCCTTCATTTCCCCGAATTTGAAGGATGGTGTGTCCTTCGTGGCCCAACCTATCCCAGAATGCATAGCCAATTCCAGTCTCCAACAATGGCAGCAGCTACTTAGTTTAAATATTACTCTTTCTGGGTCAAAAAATGAACTTTTAAGATGTTTTCAGGCAAGAATGTAGGCGTGTAAACTTCAAATATCTGCTCGGTTGATCAAGACATCACTTATTTGACTGCTCTGATGTTTTTGGAGACGTCTGTTACCCACCAGCTCGATAGCTAACTGGGAGGTCTTTCACTACTCAGGTAAAACATGATATATAAGTCACTTAGTGTTTTGTTTGTTCCTGAGTAAATCAGTTTGGCTGAGATTAAAGTTAGAGTTTTCACACAGCTGAATAAACGCCAAACAGAAAACTGATTAGATGGTCGAGAATCTACACCAGTCCTGTTATATTTTAGATATCAAGGAGCAGACGGCGGAGTTTATTAAACTCCACCGAGACAGCGGTGACGCAAATCTGAAGGCTAGACCGTCCCGCTTCACAGCCTCGCACTTCCGGCCTTCTGGGTCTTCAAAGGACCCGGCCCACATAGACTGCGAAGGCCAGGTCCGCTGAAGGATGCGGCCTATGAATTGGGACAGAGCTAATGACCCACATGATCAATAGTAGGTCAGTGAAAATACCTGGGCCTCTCCACTGAACTGAAGGAGCTCCTCAGATGTGAAGTAAAGGGTCTTTAAGAAACTTAAATAAGTCTAGTCGCTTTTCTTTCTCCTCGCGTATTCAACAGTCATTTCCAGCCATGGACCAGCTCCTAGATACATCCCACACATATTACAGTATGAGTCCACGAAAAATACAAAGACATCAAAATTTCACTCTGCAAACTCACTGATTTTACTGCTCAAATGCAAAAACCCTGCGATATATTCATCCCGCTCTCGTCACTCCTTCCCCTTTAGAGCATCATTTTTATTTTGTTTTTTTTGCTTTGGCTTACAAAACATAATTTATAATGCAGCTGTACAGACAAACTACTCTAAAACACTCACTGAAAAACAAATTATTGCATTCTTAATGTCAACAGTTAGACACACATTTTCTACACATTACAGAGAAGAAGATCAGGAAGCGAAAGTAACATATTACCCAGCAAACTTCCTGCCATCAGAACTTTTCTACTTTTAAAATCAACAGAGGATTGAGGAAATATTTGGGTCTAAAATTCAATTCACAGGGAAAACATATAAAGCATAAATAAAGTCAAACTTTGGAACCCAAAGTAAAGTCACAACTCAAACATATAGTATAGAATTGTGTACCTTGCATCCTTGCCACTTTTTGTAGAGTTAACTGAATAAATAGGAACAAACTTTGTTTTTCCAAAACGCTGTAACAAACAGCCTGAAGACACCATTTAAAATGGGTTCTTTGCCAAGTTGAAAATGAGTGAAAAAGCAACCAATGTCAAAATGAAAGACCTTCAGAAAGCCTGGAGAACTACCTCAAGCCCATTAAAAACACAATTAATAATAATAATAAATAAATAAATGCAAGACACTCTGGCTCCTTGGAAACCAAATATGACAAGCAGCTCAAGACTATTGCAAAATACTGTAAATACATAAACTACATGTTTTTTTCCCCAAGACAGCATTTTGGCCAATGTAGCTCATTCATGGAGTGTAAGCATGAACTGCTCACAAACCCAGACAACAGGATACTGATGTGGCTCACTTATTGGTCGTGAGTCTTATAAATAAAGTTTTAAACTGATTAGGCAGAAAACCTTTCATCTTTACGTCTCTACCTCAGTTTCTACTTAATTTCAAGCCTCAAGAAAACCACAGGGGAACATACGTCCTTAGATTTGAAATAAAAAGTGTGAAGGCACAGAGATTATTATTAATAGGCCATGCTCGGAAGACGTAATTTAATCAACTGGGACATTTTTTATTCTCTCCACTTGATTTCACCGTAAAAACAAAGCTTGGCAGCTTGTCAATCAGTCACCCAGTGTACAGGTTGTTGGTGAAGTTGTTAGCGTTGATAAAAAGCTAATTGGCACTGGACAGATCTGCTGTGTGCGCTGGAAAATAAGAAGATCTCCAGAGATCGCAAGTCACCTCCAACTGGGAGCTGGCAGGGTGTGTGTGTGTGTGTGTGTGTGTGTGTGTGTGTGTGTGTGCGCGCCATGTGAAACAGACCCATTAGCAAAGGTCAAAAGGGAGAGTGCGAGTTAACGAACTGAGGAGACGGAAAGAAAAATGTGACGATGAAGATTTTGTTTTTGTAATTTTTAAGGGTTATGAACATTACCGCATTTAAAATTCAGAAACGCTTTATTTTAAACTTAAGAAGCGGCAGCAGAAGAAATTATTTGCATAGACAGCCAGTGGAGTATCTCATGTGGGTGATCTGGAACTCTTTTTCAGTTTCATCAAATAATGTTTAATATTTGGTCTTAATCACCGATTTGACTTTATATACTTTTTAGGGCTGAGTGAGCTCATGGATAGGAGCGAGCAGATGGTAAAATGAGAGTAACAGAGGAGGAGCTCAGAGTGCAGGTAGGAGTGGCAACGTGAAGGTGAGCGATTAATGAGAGGTGCAGAACGTTAATATTAAGGTAGTAAACTTGTTAAATTGACAGTAGAATTTTAAATAAATAACAAAGGGATATAAAATAAAACATTTCATTCAGACCAGTCAGAATCTTCAAGTGTTACAGAAGAACAAACAAAATGTATAGTTTTGTACAGCTGCAGACATCCCCACAGATAAAGACACAAAAATATTCTTGGTATACCTCAGAAAAAATTCAAGCCTTTTCAACCACTATATGACTTCCAACAGGGGTTCGTGTTTGATATGGCTTTGAGTAAAGGGCATTTCTTTTTGAAAGTTTAATTTACTTAGAAAGAAAGAAAAAAAAGTGTGTGGTAAAACATTTTGTCGATGAACTCCGTCCGTCAAAGTCTGCTAAGATTAAGGGAAAGCATCAGGGAGACAGGACTCTGGTAATTTCACATACATATGATTTTTAGTTTTCACAACACCAGTGTTTCCTCACCTTAATCGGCACGGGATAACTTTGACTGTCATTATTTAGTTTTACAGGCCAACATCGGTGCATAGATCAGGACTTACGCACAATAAATCCCCTGAGCAAAGCCTTATAAGTGCTCACAGACCCAGATGGAGTTGACTGTAAACATGGCTGCACGGGCAGGGACCCAACAGTCTTCAGAGGGGTAATTATTATTATTAGCGCTCCAAGCTGCTGTAAATCCCCCCGAGGTCTAAAGAACAATGAGCATGCACGTGGGTGCTGTGACAGGCACTTATCTAGGTATCACAGTGAGTCAGCTAGACGTTAATACCCAGGCTAATAATGGCTGCCAAGTGGAGCTAACAGTAAGCTAATAGAAGCAATGAGGGACAGGCAGGTGAAACCATGGGGACACGCCTCGCTCAGACTTGGCCATCCAGAGGCATAGTCCTCAGGCTGTAATTAGTAGCCAGTGACAACAAAGCTCTACAGAGAAAAAGCAGCATGCCAAGCAGGTACACAGGGATCTGTGGAGCAATAATAAATAAATAACCAATCCCCAGAGCTAAATATCTATTACATGCAGGTGAAGTTTACCAAAGTATGAATACAAAGATGTAAAAGCAAAACGAAGCCCGAAATTAGATTAAAACAACTTTGGAAATTTTAAAATGTACCAATATGAGTAATGACGACAGAGCTGTGGAACCTTTACATCCTTTAAACATGTTTTACTCCACACCCAAACAGCTGCATCAAGTTCCCGTTTCTAAAGACTAAGAAGAAGTTCGACGCACTGACACAAGCAAGGTAGGGAAGTGAAAAAGTATCAGAGTTCTGATCTTTTCATCGGATTTCACTTAAAATGAATTCACAGTAGCATTAGAATAGCCCTCAAACACAAGATATAGCATAAATAAATAAATAAATGAATGCAATGTAATTATGCAGCACAATAAACAACAGCTTTAACCTGATCTCAGTTTAAGTGTCAAATAAAAATCAGGCCTCTGATTCTAACAGCACTGTCCATTAAAGCTATTGGCTTGTATTCAACACATTTGAACCCAAAGCCAATGGACCACAAAAATAATTTGGTATGACTTATAAAAGTACACTGTGCCCATTATTCCCACACACATATTTTAAATGGGCCTACAGAACCCTACATGATTGTCACATATATGTTTGAAGGATTTAGGCTGTAAAATTTTAAAAAGAAAAAAAGGAAAAAATAAATGGTACTAGGGCTGCCACGATTACGTCGACTATTAAAATCGTCGACGACTAATTTAATAGTCGACGCGTCGTTTGAAGCTTTGTAAGATCACAAAAGACCCAGGAATAAGTAGTAGGATTTAAGAGTGTAATAACGGACTGAAACAGAAGATGGCAGCACTGCATGTACAAGGATGCCAGCTACCGTTAAACCCCGAAGAAGAAGCAGCTGTGTCCCAGAATTCATAGCGCAGTTGCCAACAATGGCGGCAGCTAGTTAGTTTTAATATTACTCTTATTATTCTTTCTGGGTCACAAAATAAACGTTTAACATATTTTCAGGCGAGAATGTAGCTGTGTAAACCTCAAATATCTGCTCAGTTTATCAAGACACCACATATTTTCAAAAGCGCTCCGACGTTTTCGGAGACGTCTGTTACCCACTAGCTCGATAGTTAGCCCGGGGCAAGGCTCACTAGAGCCCGTCCCGGCAAATCGTTTTCAAACCCACCACCATCTTTCACTACTCAGGTTAAACATGATATATAAGTCACTTAAATAACTTACAAATGTTATTGTTTGGCTTTTTTTCAGTATTTTATTTGTTCCTGAGTAAATCGGTTTGGCTGAGATTAAAGTTATAGTTTTTACATAGCTGAATAAACGTCAAGCAGACAGCTGATTATCAGAAGTGTGAGATGCTCGAGAATTTACTCCGGTGTCCTGTTATATTTTAGATAGCAAGGAGTTTATGAAACTTCACCGAAATAATCTGCAAATTTCATTAAACTTTAATAAACTATCATCTTGTCTTTATTTTTAGTTAGCACATACCTTAAACACTTAAAGCTGTAAGCTAATGATAGTTATATAAGAGCAGATGCTGCTGGTACAATAAGCTGTACGTTTTACGTCCAATGGATGATGATCTGATTAGTCGACTAATCGCAAAAATAATCGGTGACTAGTCGACTATCAAAATAATCGTTTGTGGCAGCCCTAAATGGTAGTAAGTATATGCTTAATCAATGTTAAAATTAATAAGGCATCCTCTAAAAATTCTCTCACCTGTAATAAATACCTGTGCCTTGAAAAAGCATAAGTTCAGTAACATCTCGAGGAAGTGGACACTGAGGTTTGTATATGAATCACACGCGAGACTTGACCACAGGTCCACAAAACAGCTGTTCAACTATCCGTCTACACTCTGTGTATAGCTGGGAAAGTGCAGTTGCTAACAGGGGTCAATTATTTAAGTCAGCCACTTAAATCTGACATTTTCAACCGTGCTTACTAGCAGCATGTCTTGTTTCCTGCCTTTATGGAAACACAGTTTGCAGTGCATGCTACTCTGTTGTTGGACTTTAAAGAGCCAAAATTCACACCACAGAATTCCTCCGACTCTTCTCTTCAGGAACGCAATCATCGGTTTCCATTGGAGCGCCATGTTTGGCAACACCATCGCTCAGGTTTCACTCAGCACATCAGTATGATTTCTGTTGACTTACTGATGTGTACGGTTGCAGTAGCACAAACACGTTTTATGGATTTTACCATACCAGCACACGCACACACAGAGTATACTGCAAATGACATGTTATCTTTGCCCAAGAGCTCAAACGGGAAGGAGGCCAGCAGGAGTAACAGTTTCAATGTACATGAAGTACAAGTTTATTTTTATTATTATTATTATTTTATTTTTCATAATTATGGTCCAGGACTCTCTCGTTTCAATCGTGCAAATTGTGTCCTGCCCTGCTGAAATAATCGAACAAAACATAAACAAAATGAAGAAAAGCAAGAGATCTAATTTTTGTGGCTCTGATTTCACAAAGAAATTATGCATCTAACCCGCTCAGTGTTTATTCATTTTGCACCAAATAGTCTTCTTTTTTTCCCAGTGATGAGTGTAGAAATGAGTGCATAGCAAGTGCAAATGTTTTCGTTAGAAATCTAACAAAAATGAGGCAGAAGCCCATTATCCTTCCTCAAAATACATATCAGGCCTTCACCAAGACACGATTTGTGTCCTCACTGATGGCCCAAGATGCAATTACCACATCCAATAAAACAGCACACATTTTCATATTTCATTGTCCCCAGTGAGTACATGACTCAGTTGTGGAATTACTGACCTGCTCGGCTCAACTGGCTGAGTGTAGTTTTAAATATGAATGCCACACATTTAACATGCATCACATAAGCATCCTCTCTGTCTCGTACTGTGGAAGTAAATGTGGTCTTAAGGACGTCAAACATGTCTCAAGCTTAAGTAGACAGGGCGAGGATGTGACCCTGATTCTCTTTGTCACTCGTGCTCTCGTCCCACTAAAGTAGTTTGACTTAACATTCAAGCAGCAGCACTTTAGAAATCAAATAAGTGAAAAAATCGAAAGCGATAACATGACCTGAAATTCAAGCTAAATAAGACCAGGAACACTTCACACGCTCTGCTATTTTGTTATTCTGAATCTAAAGCCCCAGCCCACCAAAATATTCTGTAAAATCTGCAAAAACGGTCTGATTAGGATACCTTTATTGATCATTTATTAGTTAAATAAGGAAAAAATGCACTAAGGTTTCTAAAGAGAAGAAAGCTGAAAAATAAAGACGGTCACAACAAATATTCCAGCTGGTTCAAACTTGTACAAAGTCAGTTTTTGTCTTATAAACTGTATTCTAGTGCAAAATGTTTTTTAAAAATAATCAAAAAACTAAAAACACCCATAATATATATGTGCACAGTAATATCCAGACTGTTAGAAAAGGAAGTGCTAGTTCACAAAGCCCTCTGTTAGGAGACTTCCCAATGCGGCTGTTGCTGCTACACAGTATCTAAAGCCGACCCCTCGCTGCACCGAGCCCAGGGGCTGATGGGAGTTCTCGGGGGAACCATTAGTGAGCGGATCGGCAATGTGGTGCGCAGGGAGCGAGTGCAATTCATGGGAGAGCGCCGAAAGAACTCACAACACTCTAACAACACCTGTCACCCCTGCGCCTAATGAGAAACACAATTAGCAATTAACAGTGCGATCTGTCAGGGCTAATACCTGCCGCCCTGCACACATGCACACACACAGCCAGGGGGGGGAAACCAGACCCCCTTCATCAGCACTTCCATGCAGGTATGAAATGAGCTCAAGCAAGCGGATCAATTAGATAGGTGATGTAATGTTGTGAAACTTAAGCTGATGCCTCGGTGGCAGATTTTCTTAACGGCGTCCTCGCCGATGCTCCACAGTGACTTTTAAGACAGGAATTAAGCGTGGTTTTTATCACTCAGCAGGGAACTGAACTCAGGAGTTGGACGAGCAGCATGCTGGATATAGATCATCTAGCGTCAGCTATTAAACTGTGTGCGCAATGGGAGGTTTGTCAAAATGCACTTTGCTGGTAGATTTGGTGCTCTATTCTCCTGTAAACCAATTGCCACCATGGGGATTAACAGGAGATGAACTGAACAGAGTATAAACAGCAGAGACTATAAAGTCCCCTAAATCAGCACATTCTCTGTGTGTGTTTTTCTTGGGATCCCTGTTAGCTGTTGTCTCATGACCTTAACTTCCAAAGATCAACTCAAAGACAATATTGACCCTCCCATTGATTACCTGTGAGGGGATATCTGAGAGCATGGCTGTGTTTTCAGAGGTGAAGAACAGCCGATTTCTTCATCAGAGAAGTCTATTTGATATTCATAAAACTATGTTATCTTCCACATTCTTTTGCGGATGATCTGATATCGTCGTGTTGGTGTTGTTCCCAGATCATCATGAAAATGTTGTTCCAGGTTCAACATTGCAAGTGACCAATCACATTATTGTGACGTTATTCTTTTGCGCACCAACCCATTCGTGCATTTATGAAATTCCAATGTTGCAAGGACAATATCAATTCTGCTTAGCGTTTATTAAAGGGTCAGGGTTAGGGTCCGTTGATCGGCGGACAAAGGCGGTTTCTCGCAGCTTAAGTACAGTTTTTTGTTTTACGCCGGTTTTTCCCGAAGTCGTAAAAGTATGACATCACAACATTCTGATTGGTCACTTGTAATGTTGATCCTGGAACAACATTTAGTATGATGATCTGGGAACAACACCAACACGAGGATATCAGATCGTGCTTCTTTTGCTCACTTGTGAGTTATTACACTAAAATATTGAGGAAGATTTTTCTTCAACTCAAAAACTAAATATACCAAGTAGAACACACCTAGAATATATTTTGGAGAAAACTGGAGTATGAAAGCACTGGATGTTAAACTGGCTTAAATATCCCACAATGCAATGCTGTAGATACTAGGTATTGTTGGAGAGCACTAAAGGTTGAGCTCTAATGTCAGCAACTATTTTTTTTCCATATATTTTTATTGATTTTTTTTTCAGTACAATACAAACAAATGTTGAACACCCTCACATTCACACATCCATCCATACATCAAACCTGCCTACATCACATTCAAATGTAGAAATGAGCATAGTTCTCACAGTAATACAAAAATACAATGGGTTAGGATAGACAAGATTTTCCCTTCCTTCCCTTCTTCTTTTCCTTCTTTTACATAAATGTCCTTCACCTCCACTCCCTAAAATATCCATATATGGCTTCCACATATTCACAAAGTCCCATTGTTTGCCCTTGGCAATATATGTTAGTCTTTCCAGGCCTAGAGAGACTGCAATTTCCTTCTTCCAGAGTCCCATGGAGGGAGCATCCATACTCTTCCAACATAGCGCAAAGGCTCTTCTGGCCTGAAGTAGTCCATAGTCCAGTAATTTAGTTTTTTTTTCCGATTGCTTAAATTCCCTTGGATATATTCCAAGTACACAGAGTTTTCCTTTTAAAGGGATTTTTACCTTAAACACTTCGGACAGATATTTGATAACTTCTTTCCAAAAGTTCTGGATTTTAGGACACTCCCATAGACAATGAAGAAGAGTTCCTTTTTCAACTAAACATTTAGTACAGATGTCCGGAATATCATTGGACATATGATGAAGCTTGACAGGTGTTATATAGGTTCTCATGAGCCATTTATATTGCAGTAGTTTAAAGCGTGTGTCTATTGTTTGTTTTTGTGCTTTTAAGCAAGCCTGGTTCCAGTCATTTTCATCTATGTCCTCTTGGATCTCCCTTCTCCAAGCATCCAGCTGATCTGCTGATGTCAGCAACTATTGAAATGCATCGCTACCCTTTGGTACACGGTGTGTGTTGAAATGAGTGTACTCTCAAACAAGAGCAGCTTACGATCGCTAAAGTATCTTCTGTGGGCCACGTAAACATGTTGAACAATATCACTGCGCACAGTTTGGGATTTGGTATGCAACACTAGTTATACGGTTAATATTAATGAAGATGCCTACATGAATCCTCATTCATACCACTTAAACATGAAGCACCAGTCTTCAGGTTCACAGCATAACTACAGCAAAGAATGGTCAAGTCACACAGAGTGACATAAAGGCCGAATGACATAAATGATTTATATTACCATATATTCTCAGGTATCAAAACAACACATTTTTATTCTGGGAGATAACATAATGTAACTTTGTCAGACATCACCCCTGAGCCTTGATGCACTGGCTGATTGACCTACCATGTCTGCAATGGGAGGAAAGGGGTGGTGGTGGTATAAGTCACAGGTTTATTAGCCAATAGACTAACAAAACTGTGACGCCTGCATCCAGTTCTGACTTTTCCCACTTACTGATTTATTTCATTTCTATTCGCTTTTTACTTTGAACATCATTTGCTGGTTAGATTTAAGGCACTAAATCAGGGGTGGGCAACTCCAGGCCTCAAAGGCCGGTGTCCTGCAGGTTTTAGAGCTCACCCTGGATCAACACACCTGAATCAAATGATTAGTTCATTATCAGGCGTCTGGAGAACTTCAAGACATGTTGAGGAGGTAATTTAGCCATTTAAATTAGCTGTGTTGGATCAAGGACACATCTAAAACCTGCAGGACACTGGCCCTTGAGGCCTGGGGTTGGACACCCTTGTCCTAAATACTATGCCTCTTCCCAACACATGCAACAAGGACATTTGATGGATTTTACCACACCAGGACACACACCCCAACACGAGTTGGAAGCGACAGACATGTCCCGCTAATGGCATAAAACCAGAGAGCAACACATCAGGACAACTTGTAACTGAGAAACAGCAGAAATTTGACAATTTAGGTCTTTATTAGGTTATTAGGTCACGGAAAATGATACGGCGGACTAAACATGAGTGCGAATTTTTATCTTTTTGTGCTAGCCCTGCGATAGACCAGCCAATTGCTCATCACCAGTGTGACTTACCTCTCGCCCTATGACAACCAGGATAGACTCTAGGACCCCTCACAGTCCATGACCTTGAATTAGGATGGATGGACGAGGTGAGAGGCTGATCAAACATAAAATATTTGATCCATTTCACTTTTTAATATTTGTATGCAAGCGAGAGGTCAGAGGTCAGATTTGGGTCCTCGTACCTGACCCTGCAACCAGCAGCTCAGTGATACTTCCGCAGTTCAAATTGCTGAAAAGCAGAAATGAATCACCTAATGATTCAATTTTGTAAGTATATCATGTTCAAGCCTAATTAAAATTTCTTGTATTTATAACACAGACATCACAAAAACTTTTGCAATATGAATTTCTAGCAAACCGGCTTTCTCACACATCCCGCAGCTCACACACCAGTACAAACACTGCTGTGTTCTAATTGGATTACACCCGTCTGTGTGTGTTTGCAAGTGTGTGTGTGTGGCATCTCCAGCATAGTAATTGTGTCAGCCTTGCTGGTCAGTGGGGAATTGAAGTGTTAAATCCAATTCTGAATTTGTATCTCTTGTACAGAGGAGGGGGAGATGTAGCGCGAGTACCAACCATATGTCACCATCCCCAATTCAGAGGGATTGAATATGGATGAGAAACAACTCGGGTTTCCTGGCGTCGCCACCGGTAGCAGGTTTAGACTGTGACGGTGTGTGCTCATTTGTTATCGGGGAGGAAGTGGAGTTGTAGACACCACCAGCAAGATTTCCGTTAATGAAGATAAAACTGATTCAGTGGCTTTGGCCTCCGTGCTTCTTTGCCAGTGTAATGCCCAATAACGGACTGCTCCAGACAATATGATGAACAAACGGGAAGGAATTTTAAATATTTTGCATGAACCGGATTGTTAGTTCTGGGAAAAATGTCATATTTATCTCATGTTTACTGATAAAACCTGGTAAATATAAACTGAAACTAAACTGCAGGAGTGTTTCATGTCGTTTATTACCTCGAAAAATTAAATAACTTAAATGCTGGACATCTGTTTCCTGCCAAGGTTACTTACTGCAATCAACAGCTTTAGTATAAAGAGCAGCACTAGCAAACACAGGACTGCTGCCTCTCCGAGGTCTCCAAGTCTTCCTTTTCCCCTGAACATTCACTCAGCAGATTCTGTGACACATTTAGGTTAGAGATATTGAAACAAATCTGTTGAGGTTTCTTTCATTCTGTGTCCTCACAATATTTGATTTTATACTGCAGAGTCCAATTTGTGTCCATATGAGAAATGCAGCTGCTTTTGCGTGCATCTGCAGTTCCTTGCGTCTGCTTCTGTTTGTCCAACATGAGAACTGTTTTAGATGTCCTTTGTGTCACTCTGCACAGCCAGGCTCTCCTACTGTCTCACTATAAATGCACCAGACAGTTATCAGTACTATATTCACATGGGTAAAATCAACCATTATATGAACTTTGTACAGAGGAGCTGACAGGATAAAGTCCTTTAATGTGCAATCCAGCTGTGTCTGACATTTCCGATCTTGCAGCCCTGTCTGGCAATCTCTAGCAAGGTTCTGTGTCATATTTATGTGTCTGAAAACATCTTTATTTGATCATCATCAATTACAGTATTCGCTGTAGCTAAAAGGGAGCATGGCAACTACATGACAAAGCAGCAGAGACTTTTTTTGGTTGGGGTAAATGATGAAAAAAAAAGTCCATACTGGAGGAAATGCAGGAAAGGCATTAGAGTCTAACTTCTGTGGGATGGGTTTCATCCACAACCACTGTGTGAAAATGGTAAATGGTAAATGGACTGGTTCTTATATAGCGCTTTTCTACTCATCTGAGCACTCAAAGTGCTTTACACAACTTGTGCATTCACCCATTCACACAAGCACATCTTTCTAAGTGCTTTATAGCTAACATTCACACACATTCATACTCCGATGGATGCATCGGAGAGCAATTTGGGGTTAGTATCTTGCCCAAGGATATTTGGCATGCAGACTAGGCGAAGCCAGGAATCGAACCACCAACCTTCCGATCAGTAGATGACCTGCTCTACCACCTGAGCTACAGTCACCCCTCTGTAATAAAAGATGCCTCTGATATTTCTTCAACAGTTTCCAAAGTGACAAAGACATTAGCTCGCTAGGGCTGAAAGTGAACTGACACAAATGGTCCAATCATGCACAATCAAACCTTTGATAGTTTCTATAAGGCTGCAGATCTGCACTGTAAGGCAAAACTGTTTCAAATCATGGGCCATGGACACAGATCTGCACCACTAGAGGACTAAATGATTAAACGCCGTCACCCTTACCAATCAGTATTAGAAATGTTGGATGTTTTTAACTAATTTTTTATACTTTATTAAATGTTAATGTGCAACAAAAATTTGCGAATTTATCAAAGCCCTCAAATATCTAACCTAAACCTTTCCCACTCACTGAAACTGGCCGAGCATCCTCAGACCCGAACTACCTGTGCTGTGTAATTCAAATTTTTACCGCTTGTGCTGCAGCACAACAGAATCGTCATCTTTTTCAGCTGTTTACTTTCCTTGTTTTCTGATCAGAGGACTGGAACATCATCACACACACGCCAGCACATGTCACAAAGCATATCATACTATTTGACCTGCTAGTCCATAGGTGTCAAACTCTGGCCCGCGGGCCAAATTTGGCCCGCAGCCTAATTACATTTGGCCCACGAAGCCATACCAAATTATTATTAGAGCTGACCTACTGGTATTATACAGCTAATATATATATTGTTTAGTATTAAGCTTTGCTTGTTCCATATTCAGTTTTTCAGCAAAACTTGTTTGAGTCCATAAGAAAAGATTCATTCTTAAATGTGGAAGAAGATTTGTTTTAAATACATATTAATGTTAGCCCGCGACCTTGTTCCACTTTTGAATTTTGGCCCACTGTGTATTTGAGTTTGACACCCCTGTGCTAGTCTATCGCAGGGCGAGCAAAAACGACAAAGACAATCATTCTCACTCAGATTTAACTGCAGTGCAGAAAAATGGCAGCAATCAAAACTAGTATGTAGTTACACAAGCCTAAACAAAACATTAATCTTGTGGGTTACCGCTGTTGTTGAGGTGACAACGTGAGGCGATAATAAGGTGTAACAGTAAATTTACTAGTATTTGTTGTTTTCTTTATGGTTTGACGTGAATGATGAACACAGTCCCATGGTGCATTAATTACTGTTAACAGGCGGGTAAGTAAGGTGGGAAAGGCAGGATAAAAAATTGTGAAGAGAACAAGATATTTACCCAAAGATCCAGATAGTTTCTTTTTACTGAGCTAAAAGGGGGGAAAAGGTAATGAATAAAGTATTGGCTCCAAAGCTTGTTAGCAGCTTTGCTTCAGGAAATGTATGCATATAATCTATAATGTCTCGTGGGTTTCGTGGCAGGATCCCAATCTGTTTCCCCTGCAGCTTCAGAGTTCTTTGACTTATTCTGCTCATCTCTACTTCAGAGACCGCCGTATAAGCTGCATGCATATACAGTAACCAGTGCTGCTCTTCCTTTTGCACAAACTGCAATTCCAAACTGGTTCTGTTCTTACAATTATGTAGTGTTCCCATTTCGGTTGATCTGTAAGTCCCTCTGGTTTTCCTCAACCACCATCAAAAAGTACCACGTCTACTGAAAATGCCAGGCTAACCTTAGTGGTGTCAACTTGCAAAGAGAGACTACCCCACTGTGTATAATGACACCTATTAAAAAGGCAAAATTGAGCCTTTATTTTCAGTCAATTAAAATTTTAAAAGAAGGTGACCCTGCTGAAAGTAGTAAGGAGTACGTACTTGACCTGTAGTTACTGTGGTTTTATATAAAACAGTCTTACTGGAATCCCATTTAATCAATTAATTAGCTAAAACATAATGATTGTAATCAAAGTCCACTTAAGCGTTCTTAAGAAAAAAAGATCAATATTTCGTTAAACCACAAACTGTACATGAAAGATGGACATAGTTTCAGGGTTCTTACTAAAGACCAGGAGGTGGTGACTCATCTGGTTGCATAAGACCTAAAGATGTACATGAAAAAATGACCTCTCTGCTCTATTGAACCATGACCTCAGTAAACAGTACGCTGCAGTTTAATCACTAAATCTATGCTTCAATTAAGACAACGTGATGTTCTTATGGTTCCAATTAGTGTCGAAATAGAACAAAATCTTTTAGGGTGAGCTTACCTAGTGATTGGCAAATCAGTGGTGTCCCTCAGCCTGATCCCACCTCTCATTAGTTAAATCTGATTTCAAAAGACCAAGGCTACGTTCACACTGCAGGTCTTAATGCTCAATTCCGATTTTTTGATCAAATAATTTTTTTGTCTGCTCGTTCACACTACAAATAAAATGCGACAGCAAACGCGCTCTAGTGTGAACGCTCAAAGCGGCCCGCATGCGCAAAAGAAGACTTCACACACAACGCGCTCTGTTTAGACCCAGAGCAACAGTATTGTTTGACTGATGGCCCTTAATATAAAGACTTCGGACTTTACGTTTCCCAATATTTGCTTTAAGTTATTTTGTTATTTACATAATAATGTAAATAACCTAATAATGATCCTTATTGCTGTTTTAGAGGAGCGCTGCTTCAAAGGATAGTTGCAGATTTCTGTCAGAATCTGCAGATTATACAGTACAAATAAAATGTTCACGTTGTCTTCCCAACAGTTTCACTAACATCTACGCTGGATGGCCAGGAAGTGTTCGCAATGTCTTCTCGGGCGCTGATAATTGGCATCTGTCTTGTGTCAGTGACGTAAAAGACGGATTTAATGCGACATGACCGTTCAAACAGCAGTCGCTTTCTAAAACATCGGATATGTATCGGATTCAGTACCACATACGAAAGTGACCCAGATCGGATTTGAAAATATCGGATTTGTGCCGTTCACACTGTCACACCATGATCGGATATGGGTCGCATAGGGTCAAAAAAATCGGATTTGATGCGCTTTCGCCTGCAGTGTGAACGTAGCCCAAGATGGTGATGGACAACTAGACATAAAAAATATACAGAGGCAGTGAATTGGAAAAACAACATAACTCCACGTCTACTGTCTTAAAATGGACTTTGTACAGCCCCTGCTCTTCTAAACCTTCACGTCTCAAGTTTAACATTGCGACCACCTATATCGCTGGTGCAACTCTCCTGGTGTATTTTTATTTACCTTCATCCACAACTACTAATGCAGTTTTTAGCATACATAAAAAAACAGCTACCATTAATATTTACTGCACAGCTGCGGCTTCTTTTTCATTTAGACTTATGGGAAATGCGTTGTGTAAACAGGAGCTAAAAACAGAAACATTGAATAAGCAATGCTTTTTTAAAACCACCATTACTCATGTACATAAATATATGAATAGAACAGCAGGACAAAATGCCCAGTAAGGCCCCATTCCAATGCGGTTGTGTTATTTGAATTATTACCAGTTGGTGAAATTTTAAACGCGGTTCTCTTACTGAAACACGACCTAAAAGTTGAACTTCAGGGCTTTGGAAACAGGCAGCTGTCGAGAGCCCTCCAATATGGCAGACAATGGGTTCATTAAATCCAACAAAAGCATTATATATAGCACATGTGTGCAGTTTACATGCTGTTGGGTTTGGGGGGGGGGGGGGGGGGGGGGGTTATATTCTCAGTGCAACACAGCAGTCCCAACATGTGCTCTAACGTAAGGAAACATATTTATATGTTGCGACACATGTAAGGAGCACCAACTGTCGACATGCACTAGTTGTTCATAAACAGGAGTTTGTGGCGATTCGTCTTTTTATCATGGAAAAAAGGAGGAAATGGGATATGCCCCCTCTGGTGGTTGAGAATGACAAAGCTAAGAACCTGTGAGACTTCCAGATCAGAAGCTGGTGTTGACTAACCAAACGGACATAGTAGTGGTGGACAAAGAAGAAGAAACACAGAAGCTCTAGGAATACCAGGAGCTGAGAGAGTAGCTAGTGAAGATATGAAACTGGTCCAGCAGATCCCAGGAACTCCAGAAGTCTGTCCCAGGAGCAGCAAAGATACTGCGATACTGCGCAGGCCACTCAAGCTGCCAAAGACCACCCCACAGGGGCGAGTGGGACACACACACACACCAGTACTCTTCCTCTAAGAGTACTGGTGACAGTAAGCAGGGAGTCACACATGCACATTCTTTGGTACACTGACAACTGTATGATAATGTTGCATTAAATTTAAGCTGAGCATACAAATATCTAGAACCTCCTGGGTCACAGTTTTATGTAACAGCAAGGAGACTTGAGTCAGAGCATCAGCAGTTTGTGCATAAATGTATGTATCTACAGAAGACAGACACACACACACAGCTTTTTCATTAAGAGCCAGGAGTGTGAGTAAAGTTTGCTTTTGTAATTGCACTGCTCTTACACTGTTTGACAGGCAAACAGTGGTGTGGTGCGGCTCTTTAATGTGCCAGAAACTCCTTAACAAGCAGTGATTAACCAGAGGCGAGGCTATGTCAAATCACAAGTTTACAGTTTGGAGTGAAGCGCATGTAAAAGCTTCCTTTTTCAGCAGAAAACAACACTGTGCTCTGTGCTGTGATTTACACAGGTAAGACAGGCGGATTACTTACGAACAAATGTTGCTTTGAGCACAGTTGGCCTTTCCTGACCAGTAAAGACTAGCATTTTCAGAGATGCCAATGGGAGCTGCCCAGTACAACCACAGTTGTCTGCTGCTGGCCACTCAGCTCCTCCACTGAAGTAAGTGGAGCCTTGAGCTTTTGTGTAAGTGCCTTGAACAAGGGCACATGTGCGATAATTGCTGAGGGAGTGTGGAGAGTTGCTCATTTACTTTCTCTGCTCAGATATTTGAAACTGGTCAGGGGATCTGAACAAGCGGGCTACTAATCACATATTTTAGGGCTACTCAAATGCAAAAGCACTTCACTGAGGTTTTTTTTCCCAATAGTTTAAAAAGGCAGAAATTAATCCTCGTAGGGCCTCGGGGTTCATGGACAAAGACTTTCATGCTTCATCTGCATCATTTCACTCACTACTGACTCAAAAGAAGATTGTTACTTTCATATGCAGTATTCTGCCAATATGGCGCTCTTCTGGGATTTGAGGAGAGCAGTAACAAGACCCCAGCAAAGAACAGCGCAGGCATCAGCAACTTCCTACCACTTATCTGGGTCCAGGTCATGGGACGGCAGTCTAAGAGGGGCTGCACAGACCTCACTGTACCTGCGAACTGACTCCAGCTCTTCAACAAGGGATTATTGTGGCATTCCCAAGGTATCTCAGAGAAATGTCCAAACCAACCACCAGTCAATGAATCAAGTTTTTATCATGGCATATTACCTAGTAGGGCTCCTTGATACAAAATGATCCCAGGCAACACGTTCTCACTCCCAAAGCGTAACATTTTACGCTAGGTGACATATCGTCAACATATTACGTTTTCGGCTACCCACCACATTCCTAAATGACGACCTCGGAAAAATGAGGAAATATGACAACCGTATGGACTCAATCTACACATGTTCGCTCTTTTTCTTCAAATCGCTTAGAAACACGCTATTTAACATCATTAAAGTCATGGTTAAGGTCAGGAAAAAGGTTATGGTTAGGGCTAGGGATAAGGTTAGGTTTAGGGCTGGAATACAGGGCTGGAACGTCTATTACCGCGGAAGCGTCATTGCACTGGATTTCGGCCATAACCCGCCACGTACTATAAGAACGCCGAAGGTCTCCTTTCGCGTTCCTCAGGAACGCCGCGGGACGTGACAAAACGTCGGCATGTTACGCCTCGGGAGTGAGAACGGGCTGTCCCAGGACAGGACTTAAAAAGACCCATATGATGACGAAATCAAGGAATCCAGTAACCTCACCCAGGCTGCAGAGTAGGGCCCTGTTGTCCCCACAGCTTAGTGTTTTGTGAACTGGGCAGTAGCCAAATGTGGAGGCTTTTAAGTCCAAAACGTGTCCACCCACACTGGTTTAAGAACTACACAACTGAGTAATTAAAAATAGAATTCCATCTCATCATCTTTTCCAGTGGAAAAAAAGGCTGACAACATTAGGAAATGTAAGGTATGATGCCAAGAACTCAGCTGAATGTGTTAGGGCTTACAGTACTGATAAAGGGCAGCGTGGAAGTTCCTACAGTGATGACAAGCAGAGTAACTACACTATATCAGGAAGCACAGTTCCCCATCATTATCTCTCATCTCTTGGCAAACTTGGGCCATATCTATCAAGTCCACAGCAGCTCTATACCATCAACACTTGTCTCTACCCTTCTCCCCTTCCACTCCCGCCCCTTTCAAAGCTCTTCTTTTTCTAGCCCAAGAGAGGAGACACGGCCATAAATCTCAGAGTAGCTAATGAACTGCATTTAACAATAAAATGCACTGGAAATGGAACATTTCATTTACAAGAAGATCAATGGCAGTGACAAACACCCTTCTTGGAGCGACTAGTTAGCGGGATGATGTTCCGCAGGCAATCCAATCAATCACCGCACACCGACACGAAGATCAATCAAAAGAGGAAAAAGAGGAAGGAGGGGGGGGAAAAAAAAGACTTGAAGCTTTTCTCTTTATTGTGTATTCATGGCCTTTATTTAAAGAAGGCCACTAATCACTTAGTGCAGAAGTCCACCTTCTTGTCCTCTTATTTCTTTCGCTCTGTGGATATTCTTGCCGTCTCTTTTTGTTTCTCCCTCTTACACTCATGAGGAAGGCAGCTGAGAGGCAGGAGGAGAGTGAGTGATAACCATCCGGGGAGTCAAGTGCTCCATCACCGCCATCCCCATCTGCGACCCGACAAGTTCATAATGCCAGGCATCTGCTTTCATTTATAAAGGCCTCACTTAGCCCTCGCACACACACTTACAGTCTCTCCAGCTATTTTGCTACGCCCTCGCCTCCTCCTCCTGCCTTCTCTCTCGTCACTCTTTTTCTCCCCATCCGGCTGGCTGAGAGGGAGAGCGCTCTTGTCCTCTTCCTCACCTAATCCTCCTCATCTCCTCCTCTTCTTCTGCTCAAGACCTCTCAGGTCCCCTGCCCCCCCCATTTATCCTCCACAGTTGTACCCATTGCTTTGCTTCCAGCTCTACAGACCCCTCATAGTCTACCAATTTTCATTTTATTTTCATTATAAAGAGACATAATATTTGCATAAACACCAAAAAAAGTGATGGCATACAAAACAAAACTTTGAATTTATTCAATTTAAACTTAGTTAAGTGTAGAAAACAGAACGATTTTGAGAATACCCTTTTAAAATGATGGCGTTTGCTTTATGTACAATTAGTAAAAGCTGCGTTCTTCAATAAAGAAATTATTGTGCAGCTGGTTTCATGGAGAAACATGTGCAATGCTATTTTGAGCTTTTAAATATTGAAGCATTGGAACAATGAATTGATCTGCTGAAATTATTCTGACGCTGTCTCACAATTAATGAATCATTCAATTTCTCTATGCTGGAATGTGCAAGTTTGGCAAAAGAGACGTTTGCAGCCATTAGGTGGTGCACTTCCCTCACTGTTAATAGGAGGGACCTCAAGAGAAGACAAAAATATGAGAGGGAGAGGGAGAGAGAAAAACTTGCTTTGCCCATTATGAAGTAAATTTTCTGAAATGGGTTTTTATCATGAAAAATAAAATGCAACATCTGTTGTAAATATATTTGGATACATTAGTGTGTCCTCTGAGGGCCACATGGAAATCACTGGCAGCCTGTGTGTGTGTGCGCGAGTGCACGTACGTGTGCGTGCGCGTGAGCGTGCCTGCATCATTGATGTGCTGAAGTGGCCGCACACACTTTTAAGCAAAAAGGCAGAACAGAGCTTTGGACTGAGCAGTGGACTTCTTTTTGCCAGAAGCCTTTTGTTAAATACCTCATGAAGTACCTTTGATGGAGCACTTCAGCATTAAACTTCTGTCTGGAGCAGTAAGAAAGGACAAATGCAGGAATAAGGCAGACAGATCATGAATGTAAACAAAGTAGAAAGTGCCTTATTACAATAATTACATTTTCACAAAAAACACAAAAAAGCTCAAGGCTTTAAAAAAAAAAGAAAAAAGATAAGTGTCCTAGAAAGATTTGTCAAGCGACTCTCATGTGTAAAGTAGTTATGTTTAGGCGTGACTTGTTGTTTAAATAAGCACAAAATAAAAAAATATAACCAACAACCCGTTAAAGATATTAACTAGTGAAATGCTCCAAAATGGACACTGCTGTATCTGATTTGATCGACAGGGCAGCAAATGATCTCACACACTGCCAGCAAACATATAATACACATAACATTTACTGCAAGAAGTTACTATTAGAATTATAATCTTTTAAGTAAGACAGTGGTGGGATGCACCGTCAAGCTCAGCTGTCAATAACTAACTAGAAGGCTGCTTCTCCACCGAGACCCATGCCATATCTCACACTATACCTCAAGTAAATATCCTGTATTTGTATAGTGCTTTACTAGACCCTAAGGACCCCAAAGCGCTTTACACAACCAGTCATCCACCCATTCACACACTGGTGATGGCAGCTACATTGTAGCCACAGCCACCCTGGGGCGCACTGACAGAGGCGAGGCTGCCGGACACTGGCGCCACCAGGCCCTCTGACCACCACCAGTAGGCAACGGGTGAAGTGTCTTGCCCAAGGACACAACGACCGGGACTGTCCAAGCCGGGGCTCGAACCGGCAACCTTCCGATTACAAGACGAACTCCCAACTCTTGAGCCACGATCGCCCCAAGTCACTCAAAAAATGTTATCAGCTCTTCCTTGGCCTTCGCCTTTTCCCTAAATGTCCTAACACATGGACTAGTAAATAATTCTGTACACTGGCTGATAGACTGTAAAAGTCAACTGCACATAATATCAAAATTAATCCAGACAGAGCGACTGGTTATCCGAATCTGGTCCAGTTTTGCACAATTATCAGATTTATCACTGATTCGTTCACTGTTTTGTTTTAGTTCCTGTTTCGAGCTTCAGTTTGACCAGTTGATTGTGTGAAACCTCATGGATGAATGTACTGGACCACCTACACCTACAGGAGCTGATCAACCCCGCAAACCTATGCCATGAAGCTCCCAGCATAGTCTTTGTGCTGATGTTAATGCCAGAGGAGATTTGGAGCTCTCCAGTTATTGAGTCAGCCGAGCGTTGGCGACCCTTACACACCACGCCGCTCAGTAACTTTGTTACAGTAACGTCTGTGGCATCCTATTATAGTACAATGCAAAAAATCAGTGATTTCTTGAGAACTACTCATTCCTCAAAAGACTGACTACATGGCTAGGTGCTTGATTTTATACATTTGTAGTGATGGAAGTGAAAACACCCAACTTTGAAGATGTGGTCCAATACTTTTATCATGTATTGCATCCGCAAAAGATTTGGGGTTGAACACACATTAGTTTTGTTGTCCTGCTCTTTGTCTTAAGTTTACTGCATCAGCAATCCTCCATTTTTACACTATTCAACAAAGTACTTTCACCTAAAGGTTGTGGCTATTTTTATCTTGAGTAATGAATCAAATCAAAATTTATTTATATAGCACATATTAAAACAACAGTGTTGACCATAGTGCTTCACAGTCAGTAAAAGCATGATACAATTAAAACAAACAATAAAAGAGGACAACAAACAATAGGTAACAACACAACAAGCTAGACCAGACAACTAGACAGAATCAAAAGCCAAAGTAAAAAAATAAGTTTTAAGACGTGATTTAAAAGACTGGATAGACTCGGCAGTACGAATATGAACAGGGAAGTTATTCCAGAGTCTGGGTGCCACGGATGCAAAGGCCCGGTCACCTGTCGACTTCATTCGAAGTCAGTCATATCAGTATTTTGTCGGATTGTTTGATTGTCACAAGTTGTTTTAGAGGGCCGTGGGAAAGACATCAATATATCGGACAAATAGCAACTTGTATTGGTTGACATGAGGTGCTATTATTGCTAAAGCTTCTATAAATATCACAGTCTTTATGTTGTCTTATGATATAGGCCAAGAAAAAGACTAAATTTGTTAGGCTGCTGTAAGTGTATTTTTTTTATACAGTTGAGAAAAAGCAAACATTGCAAAGGACGTGATTGAACAAAGGCAAAAATCAAAGCTTTTCCGATTGCTCACTTGTCTCGTCTGACTGAGTCCCTGTTACAATGTTCTGTATTCACCAAGTTTGTTTTTGCAGCTATATTTTCGCTCAACATCAGTGCTAATGCAATTAGTCAATGTTTGTCGTACTGCAGCGATGAATATTTAACAGATTATGTACCTGTGTGAGTTGGTGTTTTTTAGCTGATTGTGGTAGTAATGGAGCTAGCTAACATTAAGAGGTTTAGTGAACATGACGGCAGAAAAGACAGAGCTCTTTTGTTAAAAAATACCCCGGTTTACAGCTCACGTCGCCTTACTGTTTGATGGGGGTGTTCTTTAAAGCATCGTGCAAAACATACTCTGGTAATTAGTACCCCTTTAATTAAATATATGCTTGTACAAAACACTTCTAAACTTATATAACTATAATTAGTACCTTGCATGCCAGTCAATTTAGATACAACACAACCGTCGTGCATATCTTCAACCACATAGCACATTTGATCACTTCAATTCAGAGGTGGGCACCAAAGATTTGTGTTTGCTCAATACAGTCTGAAAACTTCCAATCTTTACAAAGTGTGCTTTGGGTAAACGTTCCAGGATCATACAAGCATGTGGGTTGTATGATCCTGATCCTAAATCAAGTTAAAAACCATATTCTTTCTACTGGTACTTTAATTTCAGGCTCAGCGTCTAGCCAGAATTCACAGATGTTATCTGTAAAACATCCAGAGTAACACGTAGTGCTTGATTATGTTACTCATCACATGCCAGTGAGGTTTTGCTGTTGAAATTATAATATATCCCATCATTGTTAGTTATGGAAAACAACCTGGGTTTAAATTATAAAAAAAACAAACACTTATTCCAGTTTTACCAGCGTTTAAATGCATTTTTGAAAATTACCAGCTTTAAACTTAACATAGCGACTCTGTATCTGTAGGAGGCCTTTGGTTCAACCCTGCTCCAAATTACAAGCACTTCAATCAAGAATGCCACATTGGCAAAATTCACGTTTTCTTTAACTGTAGCTTTATGCATCACTGCAACCAATACCATATTGGCTGCAGTGATCCCCCAACTTTCAGCATCGTCTAAAGACTTCTCAGTGTTTCAGCGTCGTTCACAGACTCTGCTGCAGCCATTTACTGAAGCCAACACGTCCTTGTGACACTGGTGTTGACAGTTGACAGCTCCCTCCCTCCGTGCCACTGTCTCCCCCCAGCTGGCTGGCTCTAACGCTAATGGTCGCCCTCAGTAGGAGCTGACGGGTCGCGGGCGCCTTTGCCGTCATCATTAAGCACCATTGGTTTAATGAACGCAGCGTTTAGGATTGCTTGGACCTTCACGCTCCACTGCCTCATTAAGTGGGAAGCAAACTAATATGTGGAGCAACCTAGAGCTCACCTCTAGAGATGAGAGGGAGGAACACACAGATGCACGGTGACTCGGTATCTGGAGGAGGCCTCGGGTGCACAAGGCTTGAACCGAGGTGTAAGATATAAATGCGCAGTAGTGGAGTGAACATGGAGCTGCAGTCTGAACTGCAGTAACACCATCACTGACAGAAAACCCTCTGATAGTGTACCGATGTCTTTTATTTTTTGTGATTAACCTTTATTTATACAGGTAAACAACGTCTCATTTACAAGCGCAACCTGTTTTTGACTAACACTAAAATTACAACAATAATAAAATAGCAACAATTAAAAAAAACAGTCTAATGTTTACAGTTGATGGAGCCACAAGTCAGAGCATAGAGTGCATTTTTGAGAACAGGACAGAGGAGTAGGCAGAATATAGATTAGTTGTAATTCAATGACTGATTTTTGATAGCGACTTATCTTTTTAAGGAAAAAAATACAATCACTAAACAACTTCTGGTTTCAGTTTCTCAGATGAAAAGATAATTTTCTTTTCCGTTTCATCCCACCGCAGATTGTTTTCAAGAAAGTCGAGAGCAACGGCACTGAGCAAAAAGAGAGGCGTATGGCATATATAATAAACCGTACAGATGAAACGCGCACAAAACATGGTGCGCAATTCACCACGAGCTTAACTGTAACAGTCAATGCACTCGAACGCTGCACCGTGGCTCCTCTTTTAGTCACAACATACTGAGTGGTTTTCACTCACGAATGATAGAAATATGATTTTAAAAAAGTCCAGCGAGACCACAGATTGAATACAAAGAGCAGCAGCAGCCAACGTGATGTTACCTATTGGTCGCATCTTTGAAACCTCAAGTAATTTTTGGCATCACCATCGCAGCTTTTTATAAACCGACTCATGAGCGAGGGGTGGGTTATAACTTGAACAAAGTAGGCCCACACGTTACAGTTAAAGCTAAAAAATGTTGTATTCAACAAGACTTGAAACTAGTTACTGAGCCTGCAAATGCAAAAGAAAAATGTTTAATGAGGGCATGTATCAAGGGAGGTGAAGGCTTGCTGTGTCATAGAAAACGAACCAGAGGAGTCATCCCCGTCTGGTCGTTAGAAAGAATGAAGGTTTAAGGCAGTTTTGCATTGGCTTCACTTCTCAAACCTGGAAGGTATGTCCCTCTTTTAGAATTAGCACAACATATTCATAGCTTAAATGACTAAGTACAGCTGAATTCTCAGATTTGAAAGACAGAAATATTGTACTGATCACGTACAAATTACTGCTACCGATGTACAAATCTTTGCATCAAAATAAAACTGGTCCTCCTCATTTACCGAAATTCAATGAATCTGAATAACAGAAAAAGCTAAATTGTCGTAAAGCCTCAGCCAATCACCGTCTTCACAGGACACTCATCTTCGATCAAACGTAATGAGACCGCCTCAGCGATTTCAGCGCGTCTGTGAGCTTGACGGACACGTTGACGTGTTCTACCGGCGCTCTTGCACGCACGTCTGAGCTGATGTTGGGCTGTTCGCGTCAGCAGCCACTGCACTGTTCCCAGCCTTGATGCAATCATTATACACGCAGTCTGTTGCGTTTTCATGTGGCTGAATAAGTCGCTATCTTGCTTTGCGGCGCAGACACGACTCTACAGCACTCTTTGCACATGATTTCTTCTTGGTTAACACTACTTGGCTTAAATCCAAAGTATTTCTAAACAACAGATGATGATCCGCTTCAAGAGACAAGCTCTTCACCTTCTGCCGTCCCAGACATTTGATTTTTGTTTTTGACAGTCTGTTATCGGTTTTATAGCCGTCTTTTGATTTAGCGTTATACTCAGGAAACTTCAAGCTGCGCGGTGCAGGAACACATGTGGGCACGTGGTCAGGTGGTTAATTAGGGAGCATTTGATTCGTTTTTGCTCTGGATTCTATTGGCATATTCAGTATCAGTCAATCATATTCATTTAATTGTTGTCATTAAACTATCATTAAGATTAAAACTTGATTAATTGCACAGCCATAAATTAAAGCCACCAAGTGACCTTTCCAATCTCTCTTTCTTAACAAACTACGCCTGCTCGGGAAGGAACACATCATACGTGTTCATTTAACTCGAACAGCATCTGCTCAGCTTTAAAGCTAACCCTGCTAGCATGCTATGGGTGATAAGACAGTGTACCGACTAGCGACTGTGTCTACCTCCCAGCAGATGGCCACCTCTCCCCAAGCCTGGTTCTAACAGAAGCTTCTTCCTGTTAAAAGAGAGTTCTTCCTTGCCACTGTTGCCAAAGTGCTTGCTCATAGTGGGCTATCTAATTGTTGGAGTTTTCTCTGTTTTCTCTGTATCATTGAGTGGTTACCTTACAACATCAAGCACCTCGACACAACTGTTGTTATTTGGTGATATATAAATAAAGGATTGAAGTGAGTTGGAAAATAATAAGTAGGGATGGGTATCGTTTAGGTTTTATCCGATACCGGTGCCAAACCGGTACTTTTGATACGGTGCCGGTGCTTAAACTGTGCTCAAACTGGTGCTTAAAGAATGGAGAACACAAAATTGGTCCAAAAACCTCTCATGTTCAGCTGTTTTTTTGTAAAAAGATAACAATGTTAGCCTTTTCTGCAGCTATGGGGCATATATGGCATCACTCTTGGCTGGAAGCAGCTTAATCAATGGAAAAAACAAACTTTGTCCAAAAACCTCTCATGTTTAGCTGTTTTCCACTTTTTCTTTGGTCATTTTAGCCTTTTTGGCCAGGGTGAAGGGAGTATCTGCCATCAAACAAGAAGACAGCTGCATGTAGCTATGATGATGTTTGCTAGTTCACCTTACATGCATTAATGTAATAACGTGGTTAGCCTACTCAACGTAAATTACACACGAACAACATTAAGCTACTCACGCAGAGAAGAACGGCTGCTGCTTCCATCATCATCCTCATCATTTCTGCTACACTGGCAGGGCTAGGGGCCAGGACTCTCCTCTTCGGGTTCTTGGGGGATGTTGCTAACTCCGGGTCCGATAACAGGCACCACACCCGCAGTAGATGTGCTCGGTGTGAGGTCTCGCAGCAAACTATACGGCGCATTTCTCGGCTTTTAAAAAAAACGCTATGCGTCGCCAGGTGTTTCATCAGATTTGAGGTGTTACCTCCTTTGACAGTATCAGCTTAAAGCACTTGTTGCAGGCTGCTAAGTTTGCATCTTTTGCTGTGAAGTACAGCCAGACTTTGACCGCTTTGCTTTGGGCATTTTTAATCTGTAGCTCTGCTCTAAAAGAACGTACGTACGTGGACCCGCCTACTATCCTCGGAAACGTAAAATGATTGGCTGGAATCTAAAGTGTATGACAGCTCAGGAAAAAAAAGCACCGAAATGTGCGCTGCTTTTCGGTCTGGTTACTACCGTTTATGTCAGAACCGGTGCCATGATGGCACCGGATACCGGTACCCATCCCCAATAATAAGTGTGTAGCTTTTATGTTGTATCAAACAAATAAAATTATTACATCTTTAATAAGCAGGATAGGTTCAGACTTCTCAAGTCCATTCTAATCCAACACAGAGCAAGACTTATTGCACAGACATGTAACTCTTTCAGAATAAAAATAGCAACGTATTAAGAACCTATAATGTACCTTGTAATTAGGTTGGCATTAGTGGTGTATCATGAAATTAATTTGTTTAAAGTGTCACGTTATAAAACCTGTGAACCATTTAAAACATTTTTACCTGGCCAATAGCGGAGCTATTCTAGGCCAGGGAGACTCATCTATACCTCAGTGGCACTGTACTGAATAAACTGTTTCTTTTTTAAATATAAAAACATGCAGCTGAAAAGTAGCAGCCTACATGCAACATTCAAAATCCATACACAGCACCCCAATTTCAGTCGTGACCCAGTTTCAGTCTCAAGTCTTTAGGTTTTTGTAGGAGCTGTGAAAGAGGAAGACTTCTCAACCTGCCACCCACACCTTCAGATGGCTTTGCCAAAATCTGCCCACACCTTGCCATCAATACTGCCATTTTGTCCATCCCTCACATCCCCTCCTGCCCCCCTCCCGCCGTACTGTCTCCTCTTCTTTCCTCATCTCCTGTTCCCAAGGGTGGGCCTGGGTGGAAATAATTCCCTGTGCGAGCGGGAACAATTAAGGGCTCGGCTCGGGGCTTTATGGTCAGAGGAGCAGCTGCTTTTTGCCATTCTTGGGTCCATAACTGTCTGAATGACAACACAGGGGGTAGAAATGCAACAACCCCCCCTCCTAATTCTATATAAGAACCATAATTCTCTTCTGCCTATTCAGCATATATCACACACAACTATAAACACATAACACCAGATAGTATTCGATGTCTCTGTGACAGATTGGAGTTTGCTGGCAGGCTATAAACATTTCTTGCAGGCAGATGCTGAAGAGGCCAAATAATTAGGATGGTTCAGTTAACCTGAGTGGGTGGCGCTGAGGAGCCATAATTTTTCTAAACAACTCAAGTCCAGAGAAGAAGGCAACAGGTTTTGTGTATTTTTCTCTCTCTTTTTTTTTTAAAGGAGCTAAAACTGTGCCTGAAGAGAAGGATGTATACAACGAATCTTCAGTTATTTAACAAACACTGTTAAAAACTTGGGACTGGCCAGAATATACCCCACTAACAAACGCCAATCGTCCTTTTAATGCTGTCTGCTTATCAGCTAAAATCTACACCGTTTTATTTATCCCAACGGTAACTTTGAGCTTTTGAACAGACCCTAGTCACACTAACCTCAAGATATATCAGTATTCAAGTGGCTTAGGTGACTTCCTGCCTTTCTTATTTCAGTTACAATTAGTTTCAAAAGCTAAAAAAAGATCAGCAAGTACAGTACAGATATATGGTGCTTTCATCTGAATCAAAAAGAGTAAGTCTGTGTAAATACGATTATGCCCAAAGTAGAGATACATGAACACAGCAAGACGCAAACTAACCCTGGATATTTTTTGATGGTGTTGGTGTTTTATCCTTCTGCAATAAAACTGCCGTTAAGCAGTATTATTACCTAAACACTATTGCAGAACAAGTAAAAATAACATCCACAATAATATTGGGACCAAAGTTTCCCTGCAGATCATTTTCCACCGAGTCACGCGGCCTGTTTCCTTCCCTTAGTGTACCGTGGTGCTGACCTCTGTGTCGGTCGGTCGGACGGACACAAACACACACACCTTTTCAAAGAAACCTCCAAAAGTTGATTCTGTTCATCTGGACGTAGCGTTTTCTGGGAGAAACGACTGAAGAAGTCACTTGGATGAGTGACGAAACGTTTCTCCCAGAAAACGCTACGTCCAGATGAACAGAATTAACTTTTGGAGATTTATTTTCCTGGATGATTGAGAATGCATCAAGACTTTTCAAAGAAAGCTTGGTTCATCAGCTCAGGCTGCCTTCTTTTATTGCTCTATGATCAAGTTCTGGGGTAATGTGCCAATCATAGGCATAATTAAAGGTGAGCTACATGTGGAAAAGGACAACGGGGGAAATATCTCCACCTAATTCTCCCTAACTTATTGAAAGTTCACATGTGAGGATGATTTTTGACTTAAACCCCTTGACAAGCTATGCTCAAGGGCAGGCGGTCAGTGAATGAAACCATGAACACAACAGCAGCTGAAGTTTGTGGAAGGCACCAGTGGAGGAGCCAAGGCTAGAGTTGGTTTTAGAGACGCACAGACCTTCACTGTTATGCAGGGCTTCCTCTTGCTGATACACCACTAACTTCACTATGTGCGTAAACGTATTAGGCCACACCTCTTAAAGTTAGAATTCAGGTGCTTTCAGTCCTGTTGCCACAGGTAAAATCCAGCATGTAGCAATGAAGTCTGTTTTTACAAATAGGCGAACATGTGAAAGAATGGGCTGTTCTAGAAAGCTCACAGAATTTGAGCACAGTGCTGTAATACAATCTCACCACTGCAACAAGTCCATTTGTGAAATGTCAGTCCTCTTAGATATTCCATGATCAACTATAAGTGGTATTATTGCAAAGTGGAAGCATAGCAACCACAGCAACTCAGCATCGAGGTGGCAGACCACATGGATTTAGAGGATGGGGTGACTGAGTGCTAAAGAGCATGGTGGGTAGAAGTCACCAACTCTCTGCTGACTCAACAATAGTTCCAAACTTCTTCTGGTGTTAACACATCAGGTGATGCTAAGGCCCGGTCTCCCAACCAAGACCAAGTTGTGTAGCTCATCAATCAGCTCGTCATGTTGGCTTGGATTTGTGAAATTTTAACTTTGTTTTATCCTTTTGTTTGGTGGCATGGTTTGGTCAGACCTCTGTCACAGAGAAAAACTCTAAATCAGATAGTGAGATGGTCCAGTCGTCTGATAGGCGAGCCACAGTCTTGTTTAGCCTCCCTGTACTCTAAGCAGGTACAGAGGATGGCTTTATCAATCCTTAAAAATGGTTCCCATCCTCTAAGGGGTGAATTTCAGCTTCTTCCCTCAGGACGGAGGTTTCTATTTCCGAGATGCAGGACAAAGCGTTATAAAAATAGCTTTGTCCCCGTTGCTGTCACTGAATTAAATAACTGTTTTTGATTCGAAATATTAAAATTACTAATATATATATATATATATATATATATATATATATATATGCCACAGTGAGGTTTATATCTTTACTAAGTATGTGTGTTTTTAACGAGATGCCAAATGCTGTCATTTTTTTTTTTACCTTGCCTATGGGTATAAATAAAGTTACCTTAACCTTTACCTTGACTTATATGCTGTCTCAGTGTCTGCAACGTATGAATTAAAGTCAGTTGGACTAAAATAGGACCATTTAAACACTGAGCGACCTCATCCAGACAAAAGGTACAACTAACTGCTACAGTGGCTTTTCTATGGGTCTCCATGAGCCGGCTTTCACTCTCCACATGCATCGACTTAGGTACCCACAGCCCTGTCACTAGTTCAACATTTATTCTTCCCTGGGCCACTTTTGGTAGGTACCAGACCTACAGCATACCAAGAACTCTCCATAACACCTGCCATTTTGGAGATGACCCACTCAATCTACTCATCTAACCATCACAATTGGACTTGTCAGAGTCATTTCAGATCCTGGAGGTTGCAGATTTTTTCTGCTTCCCACCCATCAACCTTGAGAACTGAGTGTTCACTCGCTGCTTAATATATCCCACCTTTTGTCAGCTGCCACTGTAATTATATGATGAATGTTATTAACTCGGCCTGTCAGTGGTTTTAATGTTTCTAACGGTGTATCTCATGAGTATAAGTCCAGTAGTACAGCCTCATTAAAATTTGAGTTGATAATTACTAGTAAGAAAAAACAAAATTTTTACTTTCAGATATTTTAGGGTACAATTCTCCAGCCGAGGACACATGTTGGCATAAAAGCATGCCGACCTTGGAACAGCAGCACTTTTTAAAATCTGTGCTTTTTAAACTTGACCCACTGAGGTTTAACTTAACCACAATTATTATCTGTATTTGCACAAAACCGATGAGGTGTGGGGATCTGTGCCTTTGTAAGAGTGTAGACTACATGTCTTTGGATGACAGAGTGAGAGGATGATGGAGCAAGAAATAGAGAGAGTTGTGAAAAAGAGAAGTGAATGAGTGGGAAGTGTGGCGAGGAAAAAATAGCTTGGTCTTCGGCTGTGTCATCTGAAGTGTTGATAAGTGATACTGAGGGAGGTGTGAATGGTGTTAACAGGGTGCCCGCGAGAGGCTAATTGCTTAAATAGAGAGTCTAGTCATTATGGAGACCCTCAGAGTGATTAGAGAAAACAGTGAAATTATAAAATACAACAAGTGATTCTCTAAACCTCATTCCACTTTCCCCCCCAAATATTTCAAGGCCTTGCTCAAGGTGCTCCACAAAAAAATATCAGAAGGATCTACAGGGAAAAACAAAACCTACCCGAAACTACCTATATGAAATGATTGCGGTACATAAAAGACATCTTATATTTCAAAGCTTTAATCCTCATAAATGCATAAGCACACCCTTTGTTATATAATATGTGAGTAGAGCTGGGCGATATAAGATTTTTTCATATCACGATATGTTTTTTCATTTCAGGCGATAACGATATATATCACGATATAAGCCAAATAACTATATTTGTAAGATTTAAATGTGCCGTTGCTCACAAGTAAAATGTGAAATAATCAGCAGCTTGTTTTGATTTAAATATTTATTTCCCATAATAAGTTCAACAGGCTAGATGTACTTAAGGAACATGAGACTTTTTCAGATAAATAAAGGCAAATATTGCAAACTACACAAAAGGCAGCCGCAAAAGCGTTAGCTTTAGCTTTAGCGCTAAAGCTAAAGCTAAAGTTTCAAAATAGAACAAACAAAACGGACTACTAAATTGTCAATTCCACTTAGAAACAAAATATTAATTCTAAAAATAAATCTTACTTTGTTTTACAGAAGAACAGACAAAATTGACTAACTTTTGTCAATATCAAATAAACTGAGAACTAAAAGGAAATTCTCAATCTCTCCTTGTTGTATAGCTTAGCTTTGCAAACAGTTTTAACAGTTACTTTAGTTTGACAAAAGCCGAATGACGAATTAGCGCTTCCAGTCAGAGATTGAGCATGCACCGCTTTATTGTATTTCCAGACTTGCTTTCGGCACAATTTACAGTGCGCTACTCTGTTTTTATCAGACTTGAAATAGCAGAAATACCGTCACATTACGAAACTTCTATGGCTCTTCCGTTCGACAATCTCTCCGGCGTTGGAACCATCATCTGTTTTCTCTCCGGTAACCTTCGGTCACGGTCTCGGTTGATTTTTCTCTAGTCGGCGCACTCATTTCCTCCATTACCCGGGCGGCACGACGGCTGGCTGCTTCAATTCAATTCAATTCAATTTTATTTATATAGCGCCAAATCACAACAAAAGTCGCCTCAAGGCACTTCATAGATACAGAGAAAAACCCAACAATCATATGACCCCCTATGAGCAGCACTTTGGCGACAGTGGGAAGGAAAAACTCCATTTTAACAGGAAGAAACCTCCGGCAGAACCAGGCTCAGGGAGGGGCGGCCATCTGCTGCGACCGGTTGGGGTGCATCCCAAACAAATACACATGTGCGGCTTGGCACTTGTGCTGTACGTAACAAGTCACGCGACGTGACGCTGCGGCTGTGATTGGTTCGGCTCTGCACTACTTAATTTGGATTGGCTGTTCTTTTTTTTCTTTTCTTTTTAAGAGGACAAGAGCGGTGAGGCCTATCGCAATAGTTTAACTTTTCTATCGAGAAAAAGTTATTTCAGAATACATATCGTTATCGTTGTTTTGCCCAGCTCTATATGTGAGGCATCAAAACAAAACCAAATCCTGAACGTATTAACACATGGGGAAAGTAATTTACAGATGAAATGTAATTCATATTTCACTTTAGAAATAGGCGTAGGTACAGTTTGCTGTAGTGACGCCGTGCCTAACGGCATTAATAAACCGATTGATTCGTTTCCACATGTCAGGGCAAGACGTTTGGAACCAACAGGAGGCATCGAAGAAACCTACAGTGAAAACTGTTACAGCAACGCCGTCTCAAGTACCTCAGCTGTGCTTCTCCAATAAACAGGAAACAACAGCCACAACAGGAGCTGCTTCTGTTTATAGATCATTACTATAATCTATGTCCTGACTCCATATTTCTACCCTATTTACTCTGATCGCTTTTCTATGATTACTTCTCCCTGTCCCACTGATGACCTCCATCTTTGTATCTCCTTCAATCCACCCATTATTTTTCTGATGGAGGTCACGCAGCTCAAGGAACGGCATCTTTATTACTAGCTGCACAGAAAAGTTGGATTCTTCTCTTGGACTGTTTCGGCAGAGGAAAAACAAGCAACCGGAATTCCCTGTAATGCTACAGATGTCCTATTGATTGACTCGCTGTCAGAATCGATAGAGTTAGGTTCTCAAAATGCACGGGCTATCACCGAGGCATTAAGGTTGCTTCCGGATAAACGGGGAGATTTATGGGCCGAACTGCAGAGCAGCTTGCTGAATAGTAAATCATAGCCCACAGGATGCTATAAAGTGCTCGAGGAGTACCTATTGAATTGTGAAGGTCTGAAAACCCTACCAACCAGTATGATTCTGAATAATGTATTAAACATTTATCAGTTGCAGCACAACCATGCAGCTATGACTCACTGACCTCTTCCCCCCTACATGCACACATTATAGCAGACCAAATTAAAATATGGCAACCTGCACTACTGTAAATAAATAAATAAATAAATATAAATGAGAAAGCAATGGCCTGACCCACAAAGAGTTATCCCCTTGCAATAGTCATTGTTCAGACTCAGTAGTGCACGTGGCCTCATTCAGCTACCTGAAATGGCCCCAACACACCCCAGAACTACTCATAGCCAAAGTCCCCACGATAGGCACGATAAGTCACTGTATTCGTTAATTATCAACTCCATTTTTCACTGCAAAACTGTAAACAAGATGGGGAAATGGGGAGCAAGAGAGTGATTAGCAAGCTAAAGGAGGCTCAGGGATTGAACAGGGGAGGAAACTGTAGGCAAAAGAAAGGGGAAGAAGGTGAGTGAGAATACTTGCAGGCACAAGGGAGGATCAAACGTGGAGGACAGAGAAAGGAAAGTGTCACATTTTTTGCAAGGTTTCTCCTTTTTTCCAAGCAAGGGATGTTGCAGAGGCGTCCCAGTGCCTGTTCCCCTCCTAATTATTCCAATTATCATGGCACACTATGAAAACGTGATTAATAACACAGAGGATATTGTTGTGGCAATTAGCCATATGGTGGTGGGACTCTGCTCTGTCACGATTTTGCCATTAGCATCTACTTATGTTTGTCAGAGGCGTGCAGCCATGACAAGCTCAAGTTCTGCTCACCTTGCACTCCCCACTGAGATGCACACGCTGGGGGAAGGGGGGGGAGCTGGGTATTCCTCCTGGCTTCTCGCCTGAGTGAATTTTTTATGTGGCATCCGGTCGGACTGGGGACGAAATGTCAACTGGCGTCTGGGACGGCCCATCAAACTACGGTGCTCCTGGGAAACGGAAGGGAAGGAGGGGGAGGTGGGAGGCACAGCGCGAGAAGATTATTTGCTGAAACGCACAAAGTCTTGATGCATACATATACGGTAGGCACTTTCAGTCTGGTCCTCCTGTATAGTTTCATTCAACAGAAGTGTGAACCCGATCACAGTGAACTTTGTTCACGACACCATTGATGTCTATTTGTGTAGTTCTCTGGCAACACACACAGAAATATTATGGACATTTAATGCAGAGGATACAGAGACCCACTCGTATGCAGTCCTTCAAAAAGCCAACCGTATGGCAGTCAGTACTGAATGTGATTAACAGTTCCAGCTGGCACCTACATACAGATGTAGTGTTTGACAATGTTTAACCTCATTTATGATTTTTGTTTATTTTGTTTGTTTCTCCTAATAAATAAGACTGGTAAATTAGCCTTCTGCACATTAACAAATTAAAAAAATTAAATATTCTCAAATTTAAAGATTTGGTTGACCTCAGAACTGCGCAAACAATGTATAAAGCAGCAAATAAATCTTCGCCCCACAATATTCAGAACTTGTTCCAAATAAGACCAAAACCCGAGAGGAATCCTTATATTCAGCAAGCCAGTAGTAAGGACAAATGTAAAATATCAGAGCATTACAGTCAGAGGAGTTAGTGTGAGGAACACCTGTACAGATGAAATCAAGACATCTGGGCGTTCGTGGCTCAAGAGTTGGGAGTTCGCCTTGTAATCGGAAGGTTGCCGGTTCGAGCCCCGGCTCGGACAGTCTCGGTTGTTGTGTCCTTGGGCAAGACACTTCACCTACCGCCTACTGGTGTTGGCTAGAAGGGCCGATGGCGCGATATGGCAGCCTCGCTTCTGTCAGTCTGCCCCAGGGCAGCTGTGGCTACAACTGTAGCTTGCCTCCACCAGTGTGTGAATGTGAGAGTGAATGGGTGGATGACTGGACGTGTAAAAGCGCTTTGGGGTCCCTAGGCGGGACTAGTAAAAAGCGCTATACAAATACAGGCCATTTACCATTTACCATATCTGTAAGTACATCAATACAAAAATTCACACGATTGTTCAAAAAAAATAAATTGCACGAATATAGGAAATCTTCCTCTCAGCGACTGAGTTGTCTCATTGTGTGTTTATTAAGGTGTTTGTCACATAGATATAAAACAAGCTCAGAGATTAAGCGGGTGTTATAGACAGGGTGATTAGTTTATGTAAAAATGTAGTTTGTTGTTGTTCCGGTTTACGTGCTGAAAATGGTTTTTATTTGTGTATGTTCAATGTGTTCGACTTGTACATAGTTAACCATATATGATCAAATAATGTTGAATCCTGGATATGGATTTGTAAGCAATGAAATTTGAAATAAGGGGGTAGGAACAAGAAAAGTGTAAACTTCATCCTACTCCTTTTCGAGCACACGCATTCTGTAGACAAAGATATATACATGATAACTTGATGATTTTTAAGTTTTGTTTTTTGTTTTTTTCTGTTGTTATTTCAATTATATTCACATGTTCGAAATAAAATTATATCTATCTATCTATCTAACATTTTCAATGAGGATTGGTTGAATAGTTGGCTTAACTACAGGCAAGTTGGGGTTTGCAGCCTCGACGTTGGTTTGAATCCCCGTAATTCTTCACTTGATGTATCCGGTGAGCCAAGCACACCATTTTAGTCAACTCCAGCTTAATATAATTGGCTCAACATCAGCTAGCGGTACACAGGCATAATATTTTTCTACTTCTTTACAGTTTTACTAACACTTCGGAGCCTTTACTGTATGTGTAAAACCCGCCGATAGAAATTGAACAATAGCTACGTTAACAATCTAGCAGGTATCCAAGAAAACAATACAATTATAGCATACTTTCATGTTCCCCCATGCTTAGGCCAGATAGAAACCATGCAAACACACACGCACTAGGTCATGGGCAGCCAAATTAGTCAAGTTGACTTTGAGTTGGTCTCCACAGTAAGCAGTTTTTTCAGCAAGAGCCCCATTGTTAAGACCTGTTGTATTCTCCAGATGGCAATAAAAATGTATGAGGTCTGCTGGAGATGTGGAGAGCAGCTCAGCCACTTAAGGAGGAAAAACAAAACCTCAGAGAGAAAGGAAAGCAGGTAGAGTGTCGCCAAGCTGATACTCCGAGGACCGGGGAGAGAGCTTCAGATGTGCGCAGCGCCACTACGACTGCTGGCGAGCACTTCCGAGAACTGAGGATGTGTGCATCTTGTTATCTCCCTTATCAACCTCAGATGTGTCATGTTGTTATGCCATGCAAGCTGCCATTTGACTGTCAAGAGTAATGCTCTGTGGATGTTTTGAATATCATTTCAAAGGAGTGAGAATGATGAACAGGATGCAGTGTTACAAACTTTGGAAAGACGTGAATGAGCTGTGCCTCCAAACAAGTTGGCCCCTGTTTGAAAGAAGTGGCAACCTTAATTGAAGCAAAATGACAGAAAAAAAAACAAACCAAAAACTGCCACTTTGCAAAGTTTAGAGATTAAAATGACGGCAAATATTTGTAGGACAAAGAAAAAAAATGTAAACACTACAAACTACTCCAAACTTTGACTAATCATAAATGAAATGAATCTGACGTCACGAAAAATTATGTTTGCAAAGAAATTAGTTTTTTTTTTTACCTGTATACTATTTTCGAAGAATAATATTGCTACATTTAATTTCTTAAAACCACAAGGTTGCTGGCAACTGTTAAGGACAGGGTTAGAGATACAATGTTTCCATCAGTGTACCAGGGAGTCACTGTAGCAATTTTACACACATAAAAACAGCTCCAAAAACTTTAAAGAAGGTAGACAGAAAAAACAAACAAACAAACAAACAAGGCAAAGTTTATGACTTATGATCTCTTCAGTCACTATCTGATTAATTATTTCTACTAATTAAAAATCGGCTAGGCTAAATCATTTAACATTTATTTGGACAACATTAACCACTGCCCAGTGCTCTGCTGAGGGTGGAGGTTAGGGCTGCCACAAACGATTATTTTGATAGTCGACTAGTCACCGATTATTTTTGTGATTAGTCGACTAATCAGATCATGCATCCATTGGACGTAAAACGTACAGCTTTTTGCACCAGCAGCATCTGCTCTTATATAACTATCATTAGCTTACAGCTTTAAGTGTTTAAGGTATGTGCTAACTAAAAATAAAGACAAGATGATAGTTTATTAAATTTTAATGAGATTTGCCGATTGTTTCGGTGGAGTTGAGTAAACTCAGCCGTCTACTCCTTGCTATCTAAAATATAACAGGACACCGGAGTAAATTCTCGAGCATCTCACACTTCTGATAATCAGCTGTCTGCTTGAGTTTATTCAGCTGTGTAAAAACTATAACTTTAATCTCAGCCAAACCGATTTACTCAGGAACAAATAAAATACTAAAAAAAGCCAAACAATAACATTTTTAAGTTATCTAAGTGACTTATATATCATGTTTAACCTGAGTAACGAAAGACGGCGGTGGGTTTGAAAACCATTTGCCGGGAGTCCGGTGTTCTCATGGCTCTAGTGAGCCTAGCCCCCGGCTAGCTATCGAGCTGGTGGGTAACAGACGTCTCCGAAAACGTCTCCGCTTTTGAAAATATGTGGTGTCTTGATAAACTGAGCAGATATTTGAGGTTTACACAGCTACATTCTCGCCTGAAAATATGTTAAACGTTTATTTTGTGACCCAGAAAGAATAAAAAGAGTAATATTAAAACTAACTAGCTGCCGCCATTGTTGGAAACTGAGCAGGGCTGCGCTATGAATTCTGGGACACTGCTTCTTCTTCGGGGTTTAACGGCAGCTGGCATCCTTGTACATGCAGTGCTGCCATCTTTGTTTCAGTCCGTTATTACACTCTTAAATCCTACTACTTATTCCTGCGTCTTTTGGGATCTTACAAAGCCTCAAACGACGCGTCGACTATTAAATCAGTCATCGACGATTTTGATAGTCGACTAATTGTGGCAGCCCTAGTGGAGGTTGACAAATGTTTTGGTGTTACAACCCGGCCTTCTTTTTTCTAAATATAAAAGCTTATAACAGCAGAACTTTAAGGCATCTAGTTTCTGAAAAACCCTAACACTTCCCTCAATCACATATCTGTTGACTTGATGGATGTTAAGTCAACAGACATGTGATTGTGATTAAAAATAAAAAAAAAATTGACATTTTGGAAAAGGCTTCTTATCACTAAGTGGACTATTTTCCTTATGTAGGTAAATAAGAGCCACACCTAAATTGCAACATTTTTACAGCTTTAAGGAAGCTCGTGCCTAACAAAAACACATGACAGGACCTGACATGTTGCAGTGTGGATCATTAAAAGCTCGAGCCGAGTTAATCTACGTCTACCAGCACAAGAAACTTTCTCCAACGACAAACTGCCAACTCAACAACAAACAAAGCAGAAAGGAAACAAGTAACAAGTACCTGACAGCCACACGCATGCCCAGATTATCTCAGGGCCCTAATATGGGCTGTGGAGTGCAGCTGAAGAGGAGGAATATGGGACTTTTCATAGCCATAATTAAAACAGCAAGATAGATTCAGTAATTGAATGAAAAATCAGGATGTGAGCAACATCTGTGCCGACCACATAAATCATTTCAACGAGAGACTTGAAATGCCATAAAACCCATGTGACTAGGAGTCAGAGAGCCTGTCGAATGCATCTCAGGGCAGCAGGGATGACAAGATAACAGACATTAGACCTGACACTTTAATTCACCATGTTAAATAAACTGGTTTAGAAAAAAATAGCTCAGCATATGACCAGAATGTCACAACACGGGATTTTAATACATGAATGAAAGCTCGAATTACTGTCAGACATTGTTTTTGTTTTATGTTTGCCTTCAGGAGTCACTTACAATGAATGCAATTTGACTTTGCAAAGCTTAAACAACGGCACACACAGTAAACGGTAGGACCTTTTACCGGAGCACAAGGGGAACAAAAAAAAACAGATCAGCTACTCTGAGCTTTTATGACCAGCGAGAAACAGGTGGCTGAAATTTTTCACTGAAGCAGAGCACAAACAGGGTCACGCTGTCTGCTTTTGCCAAAACCAAATCAAAGGTAAGTGAAAAGGTCACTGCACTGTCTGCATTATTTCCTGATTTGCAGGTGCAACATAGGTGATTACAACATAAACCACAAACTGTCAAATGAAGAATGAAGAAAATGAGAATGAGTGAAGAATCAAAGCATCTATCGTGGAAAGGTTGCAAACCAGCGTAGTGAGCAACACTCACACTAACTTGGGACACGGCTGCCAACTTTTAGATTGAAATCAACTCAGTTCTCAATGTGGTGTCGCCTTTTTTGTGTGTTTGTTTTGATTGACTACACCGGAGTTTTTAAAATTTGATTTAAATCTAAATATTTATCATTAAAATCTAACCTAACTGTTCTGTTTTGTACAAGTTAAACATTAAATAAATGTTGAATTGTGTGCACAAAGCTATGATTGAAGACTGTTTTACAGTTTTTGGGGGGAGTTCTTTTTTCTCCTCGTGTTGTGCATTTTCCATTGTTTTGGTTCAGGTCGCTACTCGTGTGGTCGACAGGCCAGTGCTACCTAGCCTGACCAGTCTTGTTGGACATAACAAAGTGAGACTTTATTTTCGCAGTTAATATAAAAATCATAGCTATAATCACCACCTTTACCAGCCTCAATATAAATGGAATTAATGAACATTCATTTATATTAATGAAAATTTTCATGCATCAGTAATTATGATGAACTGCTCACAAATAGGCTTTAACCTTGCGCACTTTAAGTAGGGCTATATTATTATGTTTCTGCAGGAATATTTTAACATTATGGTATTTGTTTTAGAGCAGGCAACATTAGGATCTGCTGCTCTAAGATCAGCGTAAGCAGCTCAGAGCATCATAAAACAAACAAACAAACAAACAACTCCCTGTCAGGGCTGCGGTTACATTCAGAAACAGCTGAATTTTGAGGCATCAATCTATCAGAAGCAACAGCAGACTGCTGCTCTCTCACGTAGCCCCACCAACAGTCTAAAATTCACCACACAGACCTAGTTATGCAGAACCCACTTTGGTTCCCACCATTGTTGTTTTGTCTGGCTGTAAATGGAGGTCAAAGGCGACACAATATTATTACATCACCCCGTGAGTGCAATGGAAACACAATGGAGCCAGAAAAGCTGAAATGGCTGATTAGTGGGCCTGTACATGTTCAGCCCACCTCTTACCTGCGTCCACAGATAAATTTTCCTTGGTAAAAGATCTGAGGATTACGTTGGTAACGTACAGTTTCAGGGGAAGCAGTCAATCACACAAATGACATGTTTAAAAGCTAATAGTGGCAGGATTAGCAGTGCAATTAGTAACAAGTGTAGAAAACATAATGGCAGTAACTGGGAGTTTTGGATAATATTAGCACTGTATTGAGATAAAACATGCTGCGTTGGTTGAATTTCATCCACCTCGTCTGTATCAATTAGACACAACACAGCACAGCACCTCCAGCTATGTTACAGCCTGCAGTACTAACATGAATCAACACCTCTTCACAAGTACTCCCAAAAACAGCTAACATTCAGCCTCATGAAGGTAGGAATTTCCTATACACCTAGTACACAGAGCACACAGACTGTATATGACCCACAATCTCACTCTTTGAAAACGGGGAATTAGTTTTGGCAGCATACCTGTGCACAGCAGCCCAGCACGCAGAGGTGGCATGTCGGTTGGTTCTCGCTGTAAAGTGTAAATCCACCTTTAAATCCTGTGAAGCCTCCCAGTTCAAATTAAATCTGACTTGTAACAACAGTAAAGCTACAGCTCCGTTTGGCTAACTCAGCTAAAGCTGCCTTTGCTGTGTGCAGATTACTTTAATAACGTTTTATTTAAACCCTTAAAACGTTTATTCACCTGTGTGATTTGCTTCAATTTGCCACAGTGGCTGTATTCCAATTCAGGGTTTGCAGCCTTAAAGGCCGCATTTTAAGGCCGATTACGTCACAGCGACGCGACGAAGGCTGTCCCAATTTGAAGGCTGCTCGAAATGCGGCCCTCAAATGCGTCCTTCATTTCCCTGATTAATTAGAGAATGATCAAAGCTCATGTAGAAACAAACAAACAAATGAACAAATTTTCTCCTTCATGTCTGTCAAACAAAGCTGTATGAAACGTTTCCAGCTGTTAGTATCATGGTTGCTAGGCGACCTGGGCAGCGAGACGGAGGCTAGACCGTCCCATTTCACAAGCCTCGCACTTCCGGCCTTAGCGGTCTTTAAATAAGCGACCCTTGAGGATCGTTGAGGCTGCGTACTTTAAGGCTGCAGACCCTGAATTGAGATACAACCAGTGTCTCCACATCTACGACTTCATCACCATTTTTAATTGACCTTCACTTCCGGTAATTACAGCTACCATGAAATGTCAACTAGCGTGCACTTGTAAAAATTATATTTTAAAAAATTAAACAGTAATTATTTTGTTTTATTATCTTTTATGTTGATTATTGCCAATAAAGTTATACTTACCTTAAACTAAACTAAAAACTAAAACTAGCGGTAAAAGTAATGTAGTTAACTAGAACAGAGAACTAGTTTTTGTCTTTGTCAGTTGCTAGTCCATGTGTGCATGCAAAAGTACTGGTATATTTTTACTTTTTTCTTTTTAAAATAAATGTTCTATCTAAAAACTAAAACCAAACATTGTTAAACAATGGAAGTTCAACCGAAATAGAAAATACTAAACTGTAGTAACTCTGACTCAAAGTTTTCTTTTCTTCTTATATACATATACTTATGTACCTAATTGAATTGCCCAAACCTGTTTTCTTTAAGTAGTCATTCAGCCACATTGGTATTATTTATAATTACTGCAGTCCATCTGTCAGAGCTCTAGCTTTTCACTTAAACAGACTCACATTTGAACTCATTATAGTGACAAATGTCACTGTAAAGCTGTTACAGCCATAAGTAACCATGCTCCGTTTTGTCGTACACTTTGGTCACAACGTAACAAATTCACTTTTCTCCACATTAACGTTTAGATAAACCAGCAGTTTCCTCTGCGACAGGAATATATGCTAAGACGTGAGTGGCATAAGCAGGGGCAAAGGTTAGCTGCTGAAAATGTTCTGATAGGATCTGACATACAGCAGCAAAATAGTGTTTTTTAGACTTTCTTCTGTGAGTTAATTGATAGTTTTGTCTTCTCTGTTTCCATCTCAAGTAAATTACATGACTACTGTTAAGGTGAGATACAGCCGCTTATAGAGCAGTTGGCTGTCTTGACTGCCTAACTTCATTTCCAGCGTGACGCAGCTTTGTGACAGTCGATGACTCCTGGAGGTCTCCAGATGTTTTCAGGACATGTACAGATAATGTTAAACTGAAAAAAAAAAAAGATTTTATAGGCTTGAGTTTTCAAAAACAGAGCTACGTGGGAAGTAGTTGTCTCAAGATGACTTGTAACTTTTAAAGCAGACCATAATGTGTTTTACTTTCATGCCAACAAACATTTTGTAGGAGTACTGTAGGTGTCAATCTTTCCAAATGATGGATATCTCATATTGGGACAATTCTCTTCCACCTGAGATTTGTGGCCGACTCAGACTTAAATCCGAGAGCTGCCTCTTCACTCTAATCTCATTTTCTCTATAAGCGGCTGGGATTTCATACATATCCTTATTTTCATTCTGCTGTCCCACCTGGCCACGAGGAAAGTTCTTAAAGCCCAGTTTTTTTTAAAGTTTAACAGTGAATCTATGATTTAAAGTGGGAGAAAACTCACTTAGTTTGGTGTTGTAGCAGTGGGTGGCTTCAAAGGCAGTCCCTTGACATTCTGGAGACGATTTCACCTAAGACAAAGTGCAATCTTCATTAATAAAAGATTCTTAAATGCCCTGAGCTACGTAGGATTCATTTAAAGTCCTCCTTCAGCTCAGTGGGGACGCTCGACTCACAGGGAGATACGGTGTCTGCACAGGGAAACTGGGATTTGGATTGTCATATGAAGAGTTTTACTACAAAATGAAATAGTGTAAAAAAATAAATGTTTTTTCGCTAACACCCACTCTTAAATGTTTTATTGTCATTTGAGTTAATCAAAGCTGCAGTTTTTCTTAAACTTTGCTCAGTTACATATTTTTTTTAAATGCCCCCCCCAAATGTATTCCTGCAGATATCATGTAACTCTTTGTGTTCGAGAAATTAGCCAAACACTCAAATACAGTTGAAAGGCATGTTTTCTGAGTAGACATGATCCGTCCTCTAATTATTCAATAATCTAATGACACAATTGGTCATGGTGAGCAACACCACGCGCTGACAACAGATGGTGGCTTTTGCAACAAAACCCCCCGCACACCCTCTGTGCATCCTCAATTAGGTTCAAGTCAGAGAGAGGCCTCGTCTGTGCTCGTCAGCTTGCCAAAGGTGATTCGATTCTCTAAAGATCGCTGTTGATTTTGATAAATAAAACCAAATTTTTCGAATTGCAGACAGACCATAAGCAATGTGAGGTCTTGCAGAGAGCCATTTGTTTCAGCTTTTGTCCCATCAGTCAATTTGGAGCAGCAGGTGCACCTCATGTCAAATCTCATTTTGGAGCAAGACTCATAATCTGTTGATGTAAAGGCTGTTTTCGGGCCCTACAACATTCAGTGACTGTTGTAGTGGTAGCTTCAGGGACCGAGTGATGTGATGGCCTTGATCTGGGGCAGCCTCCTCGGGGCTGCTCCAGGGCAAAGGGACAAAATGTCAGGAAAGGTTTGTGCAAGATGCTCTTACTGCAGAAATGTGTGCCAGCCTGTGGATGTGCGTGTGTCAGGGGAAAGGTACATATTAATAACCTGCAGAGTTCATATCTTTTTCTTGTTCGTGCCCTCTCCTTGTGGGCCTGTCTTCGTGCTGGTTATTTAGTTGCTTTTAAAGATGCACTTGGCACCTTTCATATGCATCAACAAACAACATCAACCCATGGATGTAGAAATGTGCAGTATTAATCAGGCAGTCAATGCCGTGTGCAGATTTCATATTACTAATAGCAGGAATGTTTTAAGACAGAGATATGGTACTCAAAATATTCTGAATTCAAACTGTGGGAGCAAAGATAGTGACAGAAATATAACTTTCAAGGGGAAATTCTTTTAAAACCTTATTTTAGGGCAAAGTCAGCAAAGTTTTTAATTGCTTTTTATCAGATTTGACTGTCACTTCTCTACTTAGAGTTTTTATGTCCCGCTAACCGCTGAAATTAAAGTTAATTTAAATTAAAGCTTCAAATAACTGCTCCAATAAGTGCCCAGAGGTGTTTTAAGATGACTGTGAGATTCAGTTGTGCATAGTATTTATGATATACTGAGTTCTTTCTGCAATTGGAAATCACTAAATAATCAAAGTGTACTATTTCATGCTTACGGGAAATATGATATGTGCAACATCAGATGCCAATCAAGCCGTGACTTTACAATAATGATGTTTATCTAAAGAATTAAAATTATTGTTATTTTTAAAGTAAACTGATTATGTTTTTTCTGTTATGGGATATTTTCATTTCATGACCTCAGACTTCACAATGCTTTCTTTTCTCTGTTCTTGGCTCTTTATGATGACTGAATCAGTTCAACTGACATAGTGCTCATTCACAACAATTATACACCACCTTATATCTTATACCGTAAGGTAACAACCTGCTAATAATAGAGAAAACCGCCTCAATAAGCAGGCAACCCCCTATGAGCAAGCACTTGGCGACAGTGGGAAAGAAAACTCCCCTTTAAAAGGAAGAAACCTGCTGCAGATTCCTGCCATGATCAGTTTTCAGGCTTCTGTTCCCTTTTGTGTTATTTTTGTAGCAAGACTGAATATTTTTTAAGTGCATTTTCATGCGTAAGCCTCTTTTTAGTGTGCTATCATTGTTGCCATGTCATACTTAAAACTGCTTAGCTGCACACCGCTACTTTTCAGGTGGCAGTGTTTGAAGTATTACTGCAGCTTGAAGAAAACCACCTGACATTAGAAGTCTACTCAGGCTAATAGGTTAATCTACTGGCATCCCTGCTTCTGTGAGGGTGTGAAAGCATGCATTGAACGCCACATTTTATAATATGCACCCTCATTTGAATAATCTATACTGTATCCGCAAATCATGTTAATTCAAATTTCAAAACTGGATAATGGACACGCCAGACATTTGCACATTTTGATTGTTTGATGCAAATCAAAGCTGTTTTAGACCTGCAGGCCAGCGAGTGACTATCACCTGTGTATCGTTTATAATGCTTACACCATTATCTTCACATGGACCCTGAGTCAGTTTGTTGTGACTGTCCACAGGGTCATATTTAAGTGATTATTTATAGGACCTCAGCTTTATTGTTAACTATAAAATGCTGTGTGCTGCCCAAATACAAAGATAGCTGAGCATTTCAGTTCACAGAGCTCACTGTGAAGACATACTAATAGTTTGATGAGAGAGAGAACTGTGGCTTCAGATGATTTGTGCACACTCGTAACACAAGAATTCAATCATGCCTTGACAAATACATAGTTAATAAACCACCAGTGTTCTGTTATTTCTGTTATGTTCTAACTTTAAATTATTTGGTTATACTGTACTGCTTAGTGCATAACGTACTCCTGCATAGTCAGAACTGTAAGTTATCTAGTATCCAACTGTTACTGGATAACAATGAGTCAGTACACAGTAATGTGCAAAACCAAATTTAGTAAACAAAATTTGCAGCAACAGAAATGAAGCACAAAAATTGCACATCTGTTTAAGTCATAGTTGTGCTACATCTCAGGTAGCGTCTTTATTCGCACGCTTTAGTCTGAAAGTAGCGGTTTCATAACAAATAGACTTTTTTTTTTCTAAAACAGGCCGATCGCAAACGATAAAAGATAAATTCCAACGGGGATTTAAAGCAAAAACAAAAACAAAAAAAGCAAAAGCAGCTGAAGCACTAAGACATGCTTGATCATCAGCATTAATTGGAAAGTGAGGGAGGATAGGAAACTTTGTTGCCATAAAAATCAAAATAAATAATTGCTAGGTGAAACTCCGGGAGAATGCATTCTCTATCTGGTTGATCATAAATCCTGAAATAATGACATGCTTACCCATAAATGACTAAACAAGGGGCCATTAAGGCATGCATGACTTCTCCTGATGTCTGTGCAGCAGATGTTAATAATTTTTTCCATAATGGAGAAGGAGAGAGGGGAAGGGGGAGGGGGGGAGGGAAGGGGGGGGCTGCTCTAATCATATAAAAGAAAATGTCAAATAAGGGTCAGCAATGTAAACATGGCAAATATGAAAGTGAATCTAATGAAAGTTATTTAGAAGCTTCCAGATCGAAATCACGTTGAAACCCTAAAATCAAACCACTTTTCATACAGCATGTCACGTTTCTTTTTTTAAGCTGAAAAACACGTCGTCGACGTGAGGAAGGTAACTTAAAAGCGCAAAGCAGCCGTAGATGTTATCGCCCCTCACAGTGTATCTGTACATCTCCTGTGTTCTCTTCGCTTCGCCGCCTTCTCCTTGTTGTTGTTTTCAGATCTTAATGGGAGATATTTCCGTGTTCGGGTCCAATGTGACGCCGCAGCCGATCAGCCCCAATCGTGAGCTTCTTATCGCTCGCACAGATTGGTTCCACCAGCAGAAAGACACGAGATTATCAGTCCATTAGATTCATACTGGCATATGGCACGGATCACATTAATGCTGATTCGGATTCACCCTACCTAAAACGTATTATTTCTTAAGGCTTCGCTGTGATCTTATCAGTCAGGCTGTCAGATAACACCACCTCCGCTCACAAAAATATCTGCCTCCCCTTTTGTGATCGCACACTATCTTTTTCCATTGTCCCAATTAAGCACTTTGTCACTTTTTGTTAGTCGTCATTAACAAAGTGCCATATAAAGTGATGCACAAATTGACACGAGATGTAAAATCACTTTTCGAATTTAAGTTTCAGCATTGTCTTTTTTTAGTCCTGGAGTGTCATTACTGCTATATTAATCATTGCAATATTGTCGTCTTGAACGTTATGCTTTGTTTATATTGCTTTTCATTCTGACGTTTTATGATTGCTGTAGTAATTAGAGCAGGTAGATTATTGGAGCATGTTATGAGACTTGCCGCTTTATCACCTGATATAAATCCAGAATATTTATACTGCTTCTGTGGTGAACAACTGTAGCTTTTATTGACAAAGAAAATAATAAAACTTTGGACTGTAGTACTTTGAATTACTAAAAACCTTCCTTTCCCCAATAGTGGCATTAAAAAAAAAGTCATTTTCTTATGAAAAACTCTAAAATAAAAGGAGATTTCACATGATATGACATTTATTAATCAAATCTATTCCACAAAAAGTGACTTGTAGCGAACTGATAGATTAAGGAGACTTCACGAAGCATTTCAGCAACCTTGAAACTTCTCCCGGGCTCTGTTAAACTGACAGACGCGACACTTTCAAGTCTGAACAGTCCAACCATATGCGCTTTGATTTTCCTCTGTTTGGCAGCTTTGTTTTGTCTTTTCAAGCTTTGCCAAGAAAGTCAAAATTGAAAGAAAAAAATATCTTGATATCTCATACTGTACAAATGATTAATGGCTTTGATTCATTAGCTCTGAACTACTGATAAAAAAAAGAGAGAAGCGTTAAGAGCCAACCTTGATTTTTTGAGTGCATCATTCAATGCTATACTGCATATGTGAAGAAAAGGATGCTTTTAACTGTTTTGGATTCACCTCAAATCAAGGCCTTTGGTCTGTTTCACCTTGAACAAACGAGGCAGGTAAAGCTTTTAAAATTACTCATTTGATTCATTAAATTCAATGATACTCGTGTCTTTGTATCGAGATTAATTTTACGGCATAGCACTCCGACGTACAACTATTCCTCTTGAACTTTGACCTAGAACATTTCTTACAGTAATATACGTGGTGCCTTCCTCTGATATTTTCTCTCTCAGCTTTCCTCTCATCCAAACTGTCAGTGGAGGAGAGCACACTTTTAATGGGAAGGAACTGTTGACGTTTCTCCTGTTTTATATTTAATATGTTGGGTTTTGGCATTTTACAAATAAACTCAAAATGATTTTTTCGCTGAAATTAAGGCGTTAGAGACCATTTACTAAAAGGACAGTTTTCCATCAGAAATCTTTTGCCTCAATATAACTTCATTTTATCCTGATAGACCACAGTAAGGGTTTCTCATACAACATATGTGTTCAAAAAAGGCAGCACCACACACACTTGTCTCAAGTATTTCTATCTAAGCTAAATAAATACCTAATTTTGTCCTATTTTTGCACATTTCATTTGGCTTTGTAGATCTGCATTGAATTCTTAGGGATTTTTTTTATAGCTGGAGATGCAATGGAGGCTTCCTGTTCACACCACTGCAGATTTCATTTAAAGACTACTGAAGTCTTTTGAGCTGAGATGAAATCTGATTAATCTTTTTGTTTAATGTTTCACAAAGACCTGGTGCAGTGGGTCTAGTGGCCCAAGACTTGCCCATCGAGAGCCAGGAAATGCTCCACCCCCCCCTGCATCCCAGACTGGATAAGCAGAAAAGTGAATGGATGATGTAACTTTGATGCAGAAACAGACTGAAAACTAGTGCGCAGGTTCTCAACAACATCTTCTCATGGAGGTCGCTGTTATTGCAGAAATGCACGCAAGCTGCTAAAGTGTTTGGAGTTTGTCTCCAAAGGCTGGAAGTGCTGTGGGAAAGTATGTTTGTGTCAATGGAAAATTGTACTTAGTAGTCAGTATAATCTTTTAATGATATAAGTTTGTATATGGTAGAATACTGCATGTAACCACTTGTGTTTAGAAGTATATAGTTGGTGGCATATTGAAGGAATGTCTCATCCTAGGAAGTCTGTAACATTCCAGGGTGTTCTGGCGTTCACCCCCACATCCTAGGAGCATGGGAAAAGGTCGTACCTTGTTTTATTGTTTTACGGTAGGATTAACGTAACTTTGAGTCCAGCAGGTTTAGGGAAGTCATTTATGGGGTCACACACACACACACACACACACACTGAAGTATAAATAAAGACCAGGGCAGTCTCTCATTTGCGAATCTTGGAGCCTCACTCTTGGTGTGTGAGCTCAGGAGGCTGCCCTTGCTAGCAAGAAAATCTGTGTGTTTCTCCTCTCTGATTCTCTGCTGAAGAAGTGTTTTAGAATATATCTCTTAACAGTTTGTAAACCAGGACCACTCACGATTAGACCTTTGTTTCTGTGTTTGGGGCAGAAAAAAATAGGAAATACTCACATTTAGAACATCACCACTTCAGACTGAAATACTGACATTTATTTCATGCATGTAAACATGGCCAAAGGGTTCTTCTACTCTACCGACCTTCACTACATCCCTTTTCTGAGGTCTTCCTCTTTTCGTCCCGCCTCGCAGCTTCATATTACAGTATCGCTCCTCTAAATCTGATGAATCAAACATGCGGCGCTGTCGAGTTATACTCAAAGTTATTTGGGAAAGGAAAAAACAACAAAAGAATCCTGTAACTATATTCTGCTTGACAAATATAAATGAGAGGTTTAAATTTTACAAAACATACTGGAGTCAGCAAAATTTCTTGTTTATTCTTGGTGTCTAAAATATTCTGCTATATGCCAGTGGAGAAGCTAGACAGTGCCAAAGCAAAACACTAGCATATGTTATGCCTGCAGAATCACTGCCGTGGTAGCAAAATCCAAGAAACCAGAAAAGAAACTGAAATGGGGAAAAATATTTGATTTACAAAGTAGTACCAACTACTGCACGATCTACAGAGACCGTGGCGACCTTGAGAAGCTTGTGAGAACCTCAGGAAGTTCTTCCCACAGAGATTTGGCTGCACTGCTGCTGGATATCAGACTGTGTATTAGACACTGATCTGTTTAATTACAGTCTGAGTCGCACACCATCTGTAAGAGCACCTCATCGCCTCTCTGCACTATCCAAACGACTTAAAGAATCCAGAGATATTGCACTCCAAGGACATGCTTAATTGAGTTCTGAGCGCAAAGAGCACTACAGCATTCTTCGACTTCAGCGATGTAAGCTTGGCCAAGCAGGCGGTTTGGAGTGCCGTGTGGTGATATAAATTAATCGGAAATCGCTCGCGATTGTCAATTACATGCTAAACAGGGTCCCGAACAAAGCGCGGTTCCAGATTTGCTTAACTCCTCGGTAAAAATTCGACTTGTGCGACAGAGCAGGCCAGAGCGAAGAAGGTAAAAAAAATAACCCCAAACATGTAACAATATTGTTTCAGGAGGCATGAAAACAGACGTTTTGCAAATGGATTTGGAAGGAGTGGGATGAGGCGAGAGGGCTAAATCTGTCTTGTTCATTTGTGACGGACTTGGCGTGAAGCAGTGACTTGAGCTTGGATAAAGAAAAGACACTTGCAGCAGAATTCTGCCAGTCTTTGGTTCTCTGTGTTCGACATCCCCCCCTTCCCGACTCCACGCCACTGCCGGCACCGTCACCACTCCATCACACACACCCACACACCCCCTTACCTTCCAACACACTGCCGAACCTGGTGCTCCGCAGTCACCCATTAATCCCTGCATGTCGGATCCCAGCCAGGTAATTACTGTTTAAAAATATTTCATCCTATTCTTTCCACCTAAAAAAGAGACAAATGGAAACAAAAGGAACACAGTTCTGAACAACGACAAAGAGGTGTTTTAAATGCGTTCTCTTTTCTCTGGTGGAAACGGTGGCTTTGTTTGCACACAGTACAAGGTGTCTGAAACCAAATCTGCAGCTATTTCATATTTAAATGCAGCTGTCACGCTCTAGTTTTTACACCCGGTTTGGAAAGTTGGTGATTCTGCTCCTTTCATGGAGAAAAAAAAAAGCCTCTGTTTGTGGCGCAATAAAACCTGTTTTTTGGCTCGGTGCCAGCCAACTTTGAAACGAAATAATTGGAGGAGGGGAGAAATTACCGAGAAATCTTGGTCGCTTGGAAACTTCCCGACTGAAAGGATCTATTTTCATCCTATAGAAAGTTACGTCTTTCTCTGAGGACGTTTATTAAATGTTTATTCTAAGATTCTGACCGTATCGTGAGTTGGCGCTGACATGAATGACAGTGGCTAATTGATAAGAACCATAGCTGACAAGCTAACGGTACTGTGGGAAGGACTCCGTCCAGTTAAGACGTGTGTTCACTAAATGATCTGTCAGCCAAAGTGTGAACGCACACACACGTTTAAATATCATATTAACTGTATATCAAAATCTGTTTTTCAGGTGCTGACATCAATTTAAGGAACCTTTAATGTTTGCTCGGTCAAAATTTCTTAAAAGTTGCGATGCCATACATTTTTCTCCTGTTTAAAAAAGGAGACAGTTCAGCATTCATTAAGCCCTCATCATCATCTCATCCTGTCAAGATTTCTATTCTCACAGTGAACATGTAAAGTTTAAAAGTGGGAGAGTCACTGAAACGGTGCTGCTGAGATCGTGTCCCTGATTTTCTTCCTTAAAGCTGTCAAACCACTTCAATGAAAACAAGATAGTTATTCCTTTTGCAGTAATTTATCATCGCCTTTACACCAAGGATCAAGGATATCTTTATTATTCCCAAGAGGAAATTTGTTGTACGGTCAGCAGAAACAACAGAGCTATCAAACAGACACAGACGGTAATAAATAATGAACATACAATAAAAACAAACTTAAGTCTAGAGTAAAAAAACAACATCATTTAAAAGACAAATAGCTGGTTGTACAAATGAGTTTTCACTGTTTGTCCTGGACATGTTGTATCTCTTAGCTTAACATTAGTTGAATGCTCAGCCCCGGCCTTGTTCAAACTCGTCACCTTATCCAGATGAGGAAGATTATTCAGGGTAACACCTGCAATTTTGCAGCCACTTTGACTATACCTTAAAGACTATTATTGTTTTTGAAGTTCAGTGATCTGTGCCTGCTGACAAAATAACATATTCAGTGAAACCAAAAAACTTTCTCATAAAAGTGCTGCTCACATAAAAACCATACCAACCACGGCCCATTTAGAACTGCCACCTCTATAAAAGCAGAAGTGTGTCTGTTTGGAGCATTCGGGTGTGTTAAATTGCAAAGCCACAATCTTTCTAGGAGTGGATATCTCAGTATGTTCACCCCCAGAATGCTGAGAGAAGATACTAAAAGTCAAACAGGTTAAATGTTAAAGTTTAGGAAAGTACAGAAGATTGAGCAAGTATGGCTTGTTTGGAAGGGTTGCCAGGAGAAGGCCTCTTTTCTCTATGAAGAACCTGGCAGCATAACCTAGATTTGCAAAGTTAAACCTGAACAAACCACAAGATTTCAGGAACAATGTCCTTTGGAAAGATGAGACCAAAGAATTGAATTCAAAATCCTGCTCCTCACATACAAGGTCTTAAATAATCAGGCCCCATCTTATCTTAATGACCTTGTAGTACCATATCACCCTATCAGAGCACTTCGCTCTCGCTCTGCAGGCCTACTTGTTGTTCCTAGAGTATTTAAAAGTAGAATGGGAGGGAGAGCCTTCAGTTTTCAGGCCCCTCTTCTGTGGAACCAGCTTCCAGTTTGGATTTGGGAGACAGACACTATCTCTACTTTTAAGATTAGGCTTAAAACTTTCCTTTTTGCTAAAGCATATAGTTAGGGCTGGACCAGGTGACCCTGAATCCTCCCTTAGTTATGCTGCAATAGATGTAGGCTGCCGGGGGATTCCCATGATGCATTGAGTTTTTCCTTTCCAGTCACTTTTCTCACTCACTATGTATTAACAGACCTCTCTGTATTGAATCATATCTGTTATTAACCTCTGTCTCTCTTCCACAGCATGTCTTTATCCTGTCTTCCTTCTCTCACCCCAACCGGTCGCAGCAGATGGCCCCGCCCCTCCCTGAGCCTGGTTCTGCTGGAGGTTTCTTCCTGTTAAAAGGGAGTTTTTCCTTCCCACTGTCACCAAAGTGCTGCTCATAGGGGGTCATATGATTGTTGGGTTTTTCTCTGTATCTATGAAGCACCTTGAGGCGACTTTTGTTGTGATTTGGCGCTATATAAATAAAATTGAATTGAATTGAACGTGGACAGAGCAGTACATTTGGCAAAAACTGAAGACAAACACATCTACCAGCTGTCAAGCACGGTGATGGAGGGCTGATGATTTGGGCTGATTTTCTAGTCACAGTACTTGGGTACCTTGCAGACACTAAGTCAGCCATGAGTATTCTACAGTCAAATGTGAGATATCTGTCCGACAGCTAAAGCTTGGGTGGAGCCAACAAAATCTATAAAAATGGCTGAAAAAAAGAAAAGAATCAAGGTTTTGCAGCTGCACGGCCAAAGTCTTGACGTCAACTTGATTGGAGTGTGCTGGAGGGACCAAACTGAAGCAATGCTGTAATGAAGAGTGGACCAAAATTCGTCTACAGCAATGTTAGAATCTGAGGAAGTCATACACAAAATGATTAGTTCAAGTTATTACTGCTGAGGGTGTCTCTACCAGCACTGAAACATGGGGTGCACTTACTTTTTCACAGGACTGTACATAGTGTTGTGTTTGTTCTAAAAACTTTTGGTTATCGCCTTGCATGTTTCCCCTAGTTGCAGTGGTTCTTCACCTTGGCTTGTATAGTTACCCAGAGTTAACCAGACATATAACTTCAATCAAGTTCACCATAGCAGCGCTCTTTTTACATTTTAAGGAACACCCTTTCTTACAATATCATTGAAAGAAACTTTGGTTCCATTGGCCCAAGCACATGGTGACAGTAAAGATTAACAACTACAGCTTAAGTTAGTGCAAATCCACTGTTTCATCTATTCTTTACACTCTTGCTTTGTTTACTACCCTTTAACCCTTTAAGACCTACCATAGAACCAAGTCCGCCAGAACATACTTTATATTTTTACATGCTGTGGAGCCATTTTTGGGAGGATTTCAAGTTGCTATACATCAATACAACCATTACAGCCTAAATTTTAATAATATGTATGCATTAAGTCCATAGTAACTACATAAATTGCAAAAAAGTGCAATAAACTACAAAAAAATTGAAAATCATTTTTGTTTTTTTTACATATATGTCTACTTGGAGAAATTTAAGAGGTTTATCCCTCAAAACTTTAAATACAAAAAAGTTGCAAAAAATAGTTTACAACAACAGGAAATTTATTTTGAGTGTCTTCATATTTTTATTTTTCAGATACACTAATTTTTATATACTGCAGAAGAAATGAAAATAAATCCTATAATGCAAATTTGCAAAGAAAACAGCATATGCATCAAAATAAACTATTTAAAGCAGTTCAATTTGAGTTCTAGGCATCCCAGAAACTATTCAGAAAAGCATAAAGTCAAACATGACTTTTAAAAACACAAGTATAGGCTTATAAGACCTATAAATAAAAAACTACATTTTCTGCGAAAATGACGTCACTTCCGGTTTTGGGCAGGTAATGGCGGACATGCGATAGTTCGCGCTGACGTCTATTTCAATGTAGGAAGTGTTATAAACAGCTGATCGGATCGGCAAAGCATGTTTCTGCAATATTATGTTTTTGTTGCTGCAAGCACTTTTAATGCAATTTTTGCAAAGCTTTATGTGGAAGGAAAACGTGACCTAGGACAAGCTGACGGCATAAGATGTAAGTACAACTCCTCCGGTTTCATATGCAAAAAAAATTATTGCGCTAGCTTACGCGGTTCCGGTTCTACAGGGATTTAAAAATAGTTACGCAAAACGGAGCGTGCCCGCTCCGACCAGCTTTAAAGGGTTAAAGTCTATATACTGTAAAGTCCACCCTACTTTGGCATGTGGTCAACTCCAAAAGCTCGCAGGCGTGCCATGACGGATGATAAGCTATGATCAGGAAAATGCTGTTCTTGCATTTATTATACTCTTTTTTTATGGGTTAATGGAATGAGAGCATGTCAAGAAATCAAATATAAATCAACTCCTGTTATATTAGAATTCATTATTATATGACAGCAAAGCAACACATCCAGATACTTGTCTCTCTCTCTTCCCTTTGTTTTAGATTTCACACCTGCCCACCACATATCACATTTCTCAAGTTAATAAAGTGCAAAGCCAGTTTTCAAGTGCAACCAGCAATTAGTGAACTTAATAGCATGTGAGGTGACTGTGTCAGAATTCTTGTTCTTTCACACTAAATGTTAAAATGCTGCTGTTGTGACATTGTGTCCCTAAGAATAGAGAGAAGGGGAGGGGAGGGGATGGGGTGAGACATCAATACACTGGCAGTGGCAAGAAATATAGTTAGTATTGTAGCTGGGAGGGTGTTTAATGCAGATGGGGGGGGGGGGGGGGGGGGGGGGGGGGGCACATCACTGTATTCACCCTTCTGTCATCTCATGAACACAACTGTATATTAATGATTTGCTTCAGTTGGCACAGCTCCTGTGTGTTCTTAGTGTCAGCTAGTTAGCAAACTGCAGTCATAAAATATATGGATACAGTGGACTAAATAAAATAAATGATTAAATAATAAAATAAAATAAAAATATTCACCTAAACTGAAGCACGGATTTGTCATGGCAGAGGCCAGAGGTAGTTGAAAACTGCTGAAAGTAACACATTGTTGTAATCACATTACATTTCTCAGTAAGGTAATATTGTGACAGTACAGCATCCAGATGGATGAGTAATATATAACAGTGCAGCTCTTATTAGTGTTTTTGTATCAGGCTGCAAACATGTTTATTTCTGCTTCAAAGTTGGACATTTTAAGATGGGAATCTGTGGGAACTGACTCGTTTTATGGAGCCAGCCTCAAGTGGTCATTGGAGGAAGTGCAGCCGTCGGGACTTAATTTTTCAGTCTTGCAGGCTATGGTTCACCAAGTTCACCAAGTGCCATTTTGCACGAGTGCCTGATGGTTTTAATGTTTGTGGTTAAAAAAGGTGGCTGGATAAAGAAGCAAGTCCAATGAACACCTTATGTTATGATTTGGAAAACAGTTAGAGGTGACATGTAATATGTTGTGGCCTAAAGCAGGGGTGGAGGAACTCCAGGCCTCAAGGGCCTGTAGGTTTTAGATGTGTCCTTGTTCCACCACAGCTGATTTAAATGTCTAAATTACCCCCTCAACATGTCTTCAGTTCTTCAGAGGCCTGGTAATGAACTAATCCTCTGATTTAGGTGTGTTGACCCAGGGTGATATCTAAAACCTGCAGGACACCAGCCCTTGAGGCCTGGAGTTCCCCACCACTGGCCTAAAGCATGCAGAGAGGTTATGCAGTGGGATTCAAATACTCAGCACAAGCCAAGCCTCTCTAAACACATGGAGCTCCACTCTGACAGGCTTATAAAATGGTTATGTTTAAACAGGGAAAAGAGAACCAACCAAAGTTTATCTGTGACTAGCGACCTGTTCAGGGTGTATCCCAAAATAAGGCAGCTTGGATACGCTCCAGTGACCCTGGAACCATCAGAAAATGTATAACATTACTGTACTAAATTACTGAGATAAATGAATTTATATCATTACTTGCGTTGCAAAGGTTGCAGTTAGCTACATCATAGGTAGCAAGAAAAAAACATCAAACATGCCTTTTACTTCCTGCACAACCATCAGCTGATTTCACTTCACGTGTATGGAGGAGGTCGACCTTGCCTGCAACTTGTGAGACGTGGAGATATGGACATTACTCTAATAGTAGTAATAGGAATAATAATAATAATAGAAATGTTATCTATACAGCACCTTTCAAAACAAGGTTACAAAGTGCTTCACAACACCAAACAGGAAACAAATAGTAATCAACAAAACAGCGTTAGGTAGGGGAATACTGCCAGCATCAGGGAATTAAAAGCAAGGTATAAAGAAAATTAAAAATGGATGCCAATTAGATTTAATGCAAATATTAATTAATTAAAAAACTTTAAAATAATTATAATGGACAACATAGAAATGACTCAAAGTAAAAGCACAGAAAAGGCCTCCCTCTAAGAGGGATTTAAAAGACGAGCAGGAACTCATCAATCCTAAGGGAGGTTATTCACAGAATGAGCGAGCTGAAAGTGAGAGCTCGATCACCGTTGATTCGCATTCAAGGTCGTAGGATGTCCAGCAAAGCCTTAGCTGAAGACTTCAGGTTACAACCAGGCCAATGGGGTGTCAGGACATCTTAAATATACTTTGGTGTGAACCCGCAGAGGGCCTTAAAAGTCAATAAAAATCTTAAACTCAAGTCTAACATTAAAAAGTAATAAATGAATAAAAGCTATAATTGGAGTGTGTTCTCTTTTTTTGGTTTTTAGTAAGACGTCTGGCTGCTGCATTTTGGAGCAGCTGCAGTTGTGTAAAGTTTGTTGGCCCAAACAAGTGTGTGACAAACTGCAATAATCTAACCTAAAGGAAATAAAAGCATTTATAACTGCATCTAGATGTCTTTTGGATGAACCTGAGATTATTATTGTGCTGTTTTTTTTAAACTTTGTGTTTTGGGGTGTTTTTTTTTTTACTTAGACACTAGAATAAATTAAAATACACATGAAATCCATCCTCACTTGCCTTGATTGCAAAGGCCAAAATGCAAGATGGGAAATCACTGTGGTGCGGTTGGGCTTGTATTTACAGTCTTTGGGCTTAAATGTAGTTTAGAGATGTGCTTTTAGCCCCAACCAAAAAAATACAACATCAAAATCTAAGAAATTCACACAATTTGGTAATTAAACACCAAGAACTAAGACATAACAACAATTAGAATCAAATAATTTTTCAACTATGTTAATCTATTCATGGAAGTAAGCAAAAAATGTGTGTAACTAAATGTATATTTTAAACATACATTTATGTTCTTTTTCCATTTGCTGTCTGTCATGCCTCACTGAGACATCTGGAAATTAGTGGGTTAAAAAATATCAATGAACAGCACATTGTAAACCAGAATGTAAAAGTTTTACACCTAAAAGGTTTTGTTTAAAATTGTTTTTTTTAAAAAGGGGTCTCTCGCTTAAATCCGACTCTCTTTCTTTATTATTGACTGACACGACACAACTCTGGTCACAAATTACAGACTGTTCCTCGGAATTCAAAATCCCAGACGGTGATTGAAATTTTGAGATCTTCCACAACAGCAGCCATGTGCTCCATATTACAGTTTACAGTCTCTGTGGTATCACAGATTGTATTATAACAAAGGACAGAGCATTGTTTGTTGTGAATGAATGGTTAGCATCACTTTAACAGAATTTCCCAGCTGTTCCCTGGGAAAAAAAATACACAAAAAAGAAACTTTTCAATAGATATTCATAAAATAGCAACATTTCCAATGCATAAAGGACTATGTAATCCTTGTAGTAAAAACATGAGCATAATTAATATAGTTTACACGCAGTTTCTGGTCATTTTTCTTCGCAGGTGTGTTTTCAAGACAAAACAGGCTGGATATAATTAGACAGTGAATATGGACAAAAGAGACGTCTCGTGGCATATGGCAGGGTCAGATGGAGAAGGAAAATCTTGTCATACAACAGCGGAAATCTATTAACTTGCATACATATGGATTTATGACAACAACTGGCATAAGGAATCATGAATAACTTACAGACGGATGTTCTTATATAAGCATCAATTGTTAATTGAAGAAGCTGTCACACTCCCTGGGGCTGTCAACTTAGTTTTATAAGCATTCAAACTTAGCTTTATCAAATTAATGGTCTATTCAGTGCAGCCTGATTCTCCTGTAATCCATCTTTTGTGCTTTCCGAAGAGAGAAAATAATAAAATTTAGTTCCTGACATCATTCACTATAAGAGGAATGGCGTTAGCTCATGGTGGCGTGGCACAGACACTCGTGCTACACCACGTTGGCTCCCCCGTGGACCCCGCGACACCGAATGACAACGGCCTCTGTTGCATTTTTCATGTCTCGCCTCTGTAAACAGACGTGGCAGAGTCAGCAAGAAAGGCCCGCTTGTGCCGAGGTGCTCAGGTGTGCTGACAGGTAGATCTCCACAGGCCATATGGAGCTCTCCAGGGAAATCATGAGCCACCCTCATATCACAAAATCAACGTGTTTACTACATAGAAGAAGAAGAAGAAGAAGAAGAAGGAGGAAAAAAGCTGCTGAGGAGGCCTGTTTCTTGAAGCAAATGAATATGCTGAGAGACAACAAAGTTTGTTTTGTACTGACAATATTGTTGACCTTTGACTCAAATTATATCTACAGATAAGAAGCTTAGATCAGGAAAAGAAAGAAATGACAAAGCTAAGGTTCTTAAAATTACAAAAAAACAAACAAACCTTAAATTCTAGCAACAAACTCATAAATAAAATTCTTAAAAATTCAGTTTTCCTTTTCCCATCACTATCCAGCCTCATCCTATAACTGATGCTACCAACAGTAACTTATACACAAATCATTCAAACTGGTTTATTTCTTCTGAATAGTTCCAATGTCTCATGAAAGGCTGGATGAGTCTTATAATGTTGGGATCCTGGGAAAAAATTACAAATATTTCTTTATCACACCCCTTTATGTGATTTGATTAGGTCATTCACAGTCAGCGGCACAGCAAAGTGAAGCTGACTGGTCATCACCTGAAACCAAAAACAAACTGGACGCATTTTTACCCCTAGAGTAAAGTATTTTCCTTTAATATGAGAAAAGTATTTCTTCATTTTGATTTAAATTTTTATGCAGAATGGATGACCTCTCATCTTACTCTTGAAACTAGTAATTAAATTATTATACCATCTTGTGATCTATAATAATATTGGATAGTTGTGGTGTCAGTTTATAAGTAGTAAATATTTCTGCAACACCCGGTAAATTCTCAGCCTTCACCTATAATTGAATTCAGCCTGAACTTTGCTCCTCATCATGTTGTGAAGAGGGTGGTTAGACTCTTCTGCTGTTGGTTGTGGTTTTACTTTATAACTATACACAGAAATACTACAGCGGAGGAGATGCAGGTAGCTAAAAAAAATTAGTGATACAGTTTGATGAAGGAGCTTGATGTCTGTGATGGGTGGTTTTCTAATTTATGTATTTGGGACTGATGTTTGTGCTAGCTCTCGCACTTTAAGCTAGCAACCCCACCTAAGCTAGTTCCTCTTCCGCTTGGTAAACTTTGCCATATTTGGTCTGGTTACATTATTAATGTCTTTCTGCTGACCTCAAGTCCTCAGACATTAGGATGACTGCATATATTACATTTATATTACAAAATGTAATGTTTTCCACCTGGTTTCCATTTTACATTACATTCATGGAATACAAAATTGTTTATAAGAAATTCATCAGAAGTTGTTGTAGTACCATTGTTGACCACCTGGACTACAGGGAATAGTATTTTTTGACTTCTTTCTCAATTTAGGAGATTCCTTTGTATGTGAAATTCCACATAAATATATAAGTGAAAACTAGATAATTCCTTCGTTTTTTATTTTTTATAAATTTCACTCAATTCAAAGCAGCACCAGCACCAACATGACTGACAAGGGATGCATATCATCATGTTACTGTTGCGCTTTCCATTTCATGCCATATCAGGCTAACATGCTTATACGTTTTGAACTTTCAACAGTAAGTTGAAGCCACAGGAGAACAAATTTTATGCTACTTTAGTAAAATCTCTGTGCCATCTAGTTGATGCCTTGTGTTTAGCATTTTGTAACGTATGCTTTGAAAGACTAAAAACGATCAAAGTGAAGTTAAAACTGTAGCATAACTAAGTCTGAATTAGTCATGTCCTCATTTTAGTTTTGCTGTATTGCCAGCTTTTAGGATTGTTATTACAGTAATATATTTTTATATAATACTAATGTGTTTTACTTCAGTCACAGATGCTGAAAGCTTTGAGAAAGGCAATAAAACTGGAACTTCTTTGGAACAGCATTGAATTTCTGAGTGAGACAACTATTTCCTTCAAATGTTGAGTCTTGTGGTTTATATTCCTTTATTTTGATTTCACACCAGTGTCTTCACGTTTATAGTGTACGTGCTCTAGTCTCTATATGAAAAATGGACATAGAGACACCGTGACATCACCAATCGGTTGTGAATTGTCAACCTGAGCACCCCTCTCTCCAGTTGGGTGGCTCTAACTGTGAACTGCATGCTCATTAGCTAACGAGTAATTTTAAATCTATCCTCTTTTCTGACTCTAATCCGCATCTTGAGTCTGACGTCATTAGCCGTTTCCAGGTCCAAAAGTCGTCTTCAGCTCTTCTTCCACTAGAACAAACACTGCAGCATCACTCAGAGTTTAAAAACCTTTTAATAAAATGATCAGTGTGGCTGCTCTACTGGGTGTAACAATAAAGTATAACATCCAGGCAGCCATGAAAAACAGGATTTATAAGGTTAGCTCGCTAGCAGGAAGTTAGCTCGCTAGCAGGAAGTTAGCTCACTAGTTTCCATCTAGAGATCATATGCCATGTTCTGACTGAGGGATTTCTAGAAAATTAAAATGTACAGCTCTGCTTTCACTTCGGATATAAGAGAAGGCAGGAAGCTAAACAGCAGCAATGTTTGTTAAGTTAATGAAGTGATGCCATATAATGGTGCTAGCTACAGAGCTATGGTTAGGCTAATATAAACGCGTTAGCAGGGTGAAACTGGAAGATGAATGCTAACTTGTTTCCCCTCACTAAAAGTTAACATGATGGTTAGGGACAAATGCAATCGCAGGGAAAAGATGCTAAAAATGGACCAAACTAGAAGAACTACTGAGATAATCCATCTACAAAACGAGGTTAGTCATTAATATACTGCTGCATGGTTTGGATTACTCACTGTAAAAAAAAAAAAAAAAACAGAGGTGGGACCAAGTCATTGTTTTGCAAGTCTCAAGTAAGTCTCAAGTCTTTATCCTCAAGTCACAAGTCAAGTCTCAAGTCACTGGTGTAAAAGTCCGAGTAAAGTCACAAGTCTGAAACTTTGAATTTCAAGTCCTTTCGAGTCTTTAAAAAAAGAAAGAAAAAAGAATGTTGTAATTATATGCTAAATGTAAATATTAGACCATGTGATTTTTAAATCTGTTTTTCTCAACACATGACGAAATAGTGAACTTAGAAATATACACAAATTGTGAAATTGCACCTCTATAAAATGCAGCTCAATTAAACTTAGCTCCAAGAATGATTTTCACCGACAATTCTGAGATAAGCTGCATGTTGTTCTTGGATGCGCTTGTAGAACCGGCTTTAAAATAGCATGACAAAAATATCATACACATTAAAACCAAACAGTATCATCAACGTAGCCTGGACAACATTTGCTAGTTAGATGAAGTCAGCTATCTCATCGTAGCAAAAGAGAAGCACCACCGACCGTTCTTTATGCAACTGCAACTGTTGGAAGTTGGAAGTTGTTCCATCTCTGTCTGTGATTCTCTTCTTGCATGTTTTGCATATTGCATTTCGTTTTTTTGTTGACTTCTTCATAGTTTATGTACCTGAAAAAAATAACTCCTTGCAGCATTTTTGAGCGTTTTTTAAAAAAAAATCTGGTTAATTTGATTGGCTGTGCTACAGCTCCACACATACGTATGGATTGTGGTTTGAATAAATGAATGAATGAACTGAATTAATGGTGTACACTTTCTATATAATATGCGTGTTAAGTTTTAGATTTGGGGTGAAATATCAAGTCTTTTCAAGTAAACTGGTTCAAGTCCAATTCAAGTCCCAGGTCATTGGTGTAAAAGTCCAAGTCAAGTCACAAGTCTTAGAACATTTTTTCAAGTCAAGTCTAAAGTCATAAAATTAATGACTCAAGTCCAAGTCATGTGACTCGAGTCCACACCTCTGGAAAAAACCCAGAGAGGCTGACAGTGATCACCGACTATCTTTACGGGCTTGTCCATGTTAAATAGAACAAGATAAAAACCTTTAAAACACATGAAAAAGACAACAGTTAGTGTAGTTTGGACCCGGAAGCAGAGTTCATACATCATCACATAATTAACATAAAAAATAAATCAGAAAATGATAAAAAATACTAGAAAAAAATCCAAGTACTTCATGCTGTATTCGTTATGACTTATAAAACAACCAGAAAAGTCATTCGAACGAGTCACGAGTTGACTCAACTGAAGTAAACTTACTAAAACATAACAGCAGGAATTATTTTCCATCCAGCTATCGATTATATTTTGCTTATCTGAAGTTGAAGTTTATTTGTTTATTATCCTAACTCTCTAAAAACATAAATCCCACTTAAATAACATGAAAATAAGAAGCAAAGTGTTTACTGATGTCACAGATCATGTCTCCAACTTCTATGCAATTGCAAGTCTTTTTGCAACTATAAGAGTCGCCCCCTACTGGCTGCTAGAATAAAAATGCATCTATTAAACCGTGGTAACTCTGTTTGAACTCCTGACTACGGTGCTTGGTGAGAATCTGACACATCGGGCATCCCTTTAACGTTAAATTATGTACCAACGTGCTGGGTCGTCAGGCAGAGTGGACAGGATCCTCGCTCATCCTTTAGTTGAAGGTCATGTTGAAAGTCAGGCCTCCTAATGTGGCCTTTTGTAGGACTTTGTTCTTCTTGGTGATACTTGGAATACGACTTCCCACTCATCACAAGTGCTCGGATGTTTCGGGAGGGAGAGCGTGTGGGACACACTGACCGAGACGGTCTAAGGTTAGAAAATAATCCACCCAGCACTGACCCCATGCGAATGATTTCTCCTTGTGAGAAAATTTGCTAATGATACCACGCAACTGAGCTGCTTTCATCCCACTAAATGTCTTTAAATAGCAAGAAATTATTTACATATGAAAATTCAATATTTTATTTCCGTCAGCTTGCCACACTGGTTCATGAATAATTTGTGGTTAAAACATGTTTTTTAAGCATTTTATTGAACATAATTTAAAGGTTTTCTCTTAGTGTTTTTGAAACATCTACCCTCGCTGTGTTGGTTTGGCCCGTCGATATTAGCAATTCAATGAGGCGAGCACATGCTACCAGCAAGCGTGAACAAAAGTGACACACTGGTCAGCCGTTAGAAAGCGACTAATGCCTAAGTTTGAAAATTCGCCTCGTCATCTGTGAGAACGATTAACACGCCGCGATCGACATCCATCTCTATCAGAAGCTTAGAATGAAAAGAGAGGGAAACAAGTCTGTCAGCCAAATCAAAGCGGAGCAGCAAAAACAGAGTGATAGCTGCGTATTTGAACTTGGTAATTGGTTGGGCACTCTGTAGGCAATACAACAGAGAACCTACAGAGTGTGGTGTGTGTTTCCCAGCCCCACTGTGCTGCTTCATAGCGTACAAAGGCAGAGAATGAAGTTCAGAGGGTTTTAATGCCTGAAGAGAAGAATATGGACATTAAATTATCAGGGGGAAACAGCAGGGTGTGAAAAAAGAGCCTTCTAAAGCCGGTAAACGCAAACGAACATACAGCCTGCTTCTGACACGGAAACCTGGCCAAATTCACAGGATCCTTTATTCTAAGCTTCACACTGATACTCACACTGTTTGTGTGTCCCTGCGAGTGTGTGTGTGTGTACATAAATTTACTGTATGTGTGCACATGCTTTACTTCTTTTAATTGGAATTTAAAGCCAAAGCTACCATAATACCCATCCACACATTCCCCACTTTTTGTTTTTCTTTTTTTGCAATGAAGACAGTTAAATTTGTAAATATGTATACCACTTTTTTTTTTTTGTTAAAGCTTGACTTAAATCTGTTATCAAAAAAAAAAGCACAATAATTTCGCTCGTTTGCCGCATTTACGAGCCTTGTCAACATTTAGTTGAGTTTTCGTCGCAGAATCGTTTTATTTTATTGCAGTTTTGGATCATAAAACGTAGCTCTAAACTAAGAAAGTCACCATTATTAGAAACTGTAGGTACAAAGTCAGCTATTTGTCATCGGTGGAACGAAGGCAGGTTTGTCACTTCGGGGCATCTCGGGATCTTTTTCAAAACCATCTAAAACCAACACGTTTTTTTTGTTGAAATAACATTGATTTTCCCATCTAGCTCTTCTGTCGTGACTTTTATAAGCTGTTAATTAACAGCGTTAGTTCAAAAAGAAGTGCAAAGAAAAAAATAATAATTTCTTTCCAGCTTTATGAGTTTGATTGACAGGTAAAGCGTGAGATTGGTTGAAAAGGCTTGAAAATGCACCGTTCTGCATTACAAGGCAGCACCAATGAGGCCTTTGAGGGTCTCTCCAAATAGCCTGAATTTCAAAGTGAGCAAAGAAAACAAGTACAATGAGAAATAAAAGACTATAGCTAAATGAAAAAGAATCACTCTTGAGAGTTACAGCTTTACGCACACACACACACACACACACACCTTATTAATCTTTAATATCATGTCTGCTTTTCACTTCTCTCTTCTTCTTTTCTCTCTCTTCAGTTTATCTCTTCTGAAGCAATTACACCCAAGAGGACTGAGCACATAGGACATGCTCCCACTACCTAGAGCAATAATATATCATTACATACTAAACATATAGCAGCTACGCAAAGAGCTTTTATTACTACTCCAGGGCGAGTGCTATTTATAAGCAGGGGCACAGCCTCGCTCCTCCACCTGAGCTGCTTTTAGGAGATCCTTTTGGATTTCTCTGCTTTTCTTAGAGGGCGGAAATAATCCCTGTCAGTTTGTCCATCTCTGCCGTTTAATTTCAGTAGCTTCGCTTTGACATTAGGGGGTGCTGGAATTCTTCAGAGTTGAGTGATGAGACGCTGAATTTCAGGCAGTGTTGAAAACTGACAGCAGCGAACGTGATATATGTTTCTTTAAAGTGTCTGGAATTTATGGAAGTTTTATGAAGATTACAACTTAAGAAAAGCTGCTTAAGTGATTGTTTTGACACTTAATTGATATCAGGTGACACCGAGAATCGATCGGATGCAGACTGAAAATGTGCAGACCTTGTTTGTCATTTGTACAAGCTTGTAGTTTCTGAAGATGTTTACATGATATAACTCAGAAAAACACAGAGAAAAGCTTTGAGGTTCATTTGCAATGAAAATTCTGTACATTTGATTTTTGAAGGGTTCCTGTCGACACACAAACCTGGTCTGCCGTCCAAACTGGAACGAAACATCCTTCAGTGTCTTTTCCTGCGAAAAAAACTCTTTTATACTTGCCGAAAAAGGAGATAAACTTCTACCGAGCAACTTATTCAAAGTACGACTCATGAATTATTTAAGAGGAAACATTTCCCCTTGTTTATTTATATATACATATGTATAAAATATCATTTATTCTAAGAGGGTCTATAAATCAAAAGTATTCCCGGAGAATAACAGATAAGTGAGGTTATTGTGCAATGAGGCCAGCTGGTGGTAATAATTTAATGACGTTTTACAGGCGCTATAAAGACAGCAAACAGATGTGGCATTAAGGATTATAAAGTTGGTAAAACTTTTAACAAGTGCTATGTATTTCGGTGGTACAACAGCACAACCCCCAGAATAAAAGGAATTTACACATCCTTCAATTCCAAAGCTATCAATCACACACGTGTTATTCCCCTGGGAGCGTCTTTACATGCATATTTATCAGCTCAACATGCTAATTCCCGCTGCTATACGCCCGCCAGGCACATCTCCAGGCGTGTTTATGACTCGTAATTGTTGATATCCTTTGATATATTTCTCTCAACTAAGACATCATTTGGTTTTTGTGGTCGAAAGTCAATGAGGCACAATGACCCGAGCTTTCAATTCAAATTTACAGTTCAATATCTATTATATGCTATTCAGTGCCTGGAGAGGAAGCCTCTTTCAAAGCAGAGGGGGGGATTGAGCGCTACTGTATAGCACTTATCAGCAGTAAAGCTCATCTCAAGGTTAGTTAATTGATTTGAAAATAAAATAAGGGATGTTGAATTATTATTGCAGGGAAGCAGCGCTGGCGTTTCACGCTTTTTAGTCGGAGCGCCGTACCTAGGGGAGAAATAAATAAATAAATTAAATGCATGTTTGTTGCAAACTTCCGTAACTTGGATGTAGCTCACAGGAGTTCTTAATAGTTTATCATCTTTTGCCAAACAATTAACTGTGAAAAAGTTTCTGCAGTGTAAGACACATGTGCCATATTGTTGCAAGAGCCGAGTTCATCAGCATGCATTTACATTGCTAAAGAGCATCTATGGCAGATGAAGCATTTAGGCACAAATTCATCTCTGCATCAGAAAACGAGTGGGAGATCTCTCTCTCTCTCTTTCCGTCTTTTTTTTCTCCCTTTATGTTTCTTCCAGTGCCTCTTCCTCTCCCCTTCCCTTTCCGCTTTTCCCGCAGACACCTGCCGCCAAGCGCACACCTCCAGGGAACCAACATCTGAGAAATGCAATTTGAGCATTTCAGCGCCACAAAGAGAAGACAAACAATGCTGGAAAAACGAGGGGATAAACATGCTGCCGAGTTGATGCTGGACAAACATGTCGCGTTCCCTCCAATTCACAAATGGCCCCCGCCGCGTTCGGCGCTCACAGGTGTGGAAATTCAAGGACAAACTTGATTGCGCCTGCGGCCGCTGTTGTTGTCTCTGGGTTTGTTTGCTTGTCGTGCTCGTCTCTCCACTATTGTTTGACAGATTCTTTCCTTGAGGAATGCGGTCCTCTTAAAATGACAGGAGAGGGATGGGTGCTCTTAAACTACGAGAACGAGCAAATTAGTCTTCGTCAAACGTTGAGCTTAGCGGAGGGAATCAACAAGCGAGGACGTCGTGTCCACAGGCCGAGCTGTTGAAACAGCAGCTCGGGGGAATCGAGTGTATCATTAATACCCTTTGGCCTGAAAGAGCTGCAAGAGCTGGCGGAGGCTAATTTGTTTTGGTCTATTGACAGTGATCATAAGATATCCAGCTATTCCAACCCTTTCGCTAGTCTTTGCCCTGCACAACTACCCTTTCGAAGCTTTACAAGCACAACAACAGAGACAAAAAAAAGCCTTTTTCAGACACTTACAAAGAAAGAAAAATAGTCTGCTCCCGGTCAGCCTGCGAGAGGAGAGGCGCTCCTTACAATATGGACATTGTCAGTAGCTTATAAAAGAAAAATAAGTAGGTGTCACTGCAGAAATTACGTCCCATGATGAACTACATAGCCATCATCAGCAATGACACAGCGTCATTCACATCAACAACACAGGTGCATGAAAAATGGAACGAGCTGGCAGGAAAATGAATTATTAATGACACATTTAAGTATTATAACAGAAAATCAATGAGCATACCTGGTGTAATTAACATGCACAATGTTTTCCATAATCCAGCACAGTATAATTATGCCTCTCTATTCCAGAACACGTTAGCATTAGCTTTTTCTAAAGCACACAACACCTGTTTATTTGGTTTGCTTGTTCTCTGTCTGCCTTTTTCCCCCCCCCCACCCCACCCTGTAATGATAAAGAGGCAGCAAAATGTTATTTAGCTCTGCTCTGGTGTTGGATGTGGACCTACAGTCATTTGAAGCTGGCCACAGACTTTAAGCTCAAAACCTAAAGGGATCAAAACAGAGTTGTAAAATTGCCCGTTTTAACAAAATGGCTTTGTGTGTCTTCAACAGTGTGTGAAAGGCAGGGAAAAAAACAACATTTGATGGTTTCAGTCCGTTTGAAGTTCATGTAAACCTTTCTATACGATTTCAGATGCAGGAATAGATTTGTAAAAACACGTCGAGCTTATTTTGCAGGTTAATCACCGAATATCTGCAACCAAACACGTACATTTATGTTTTTTTACGTGCCGCTATTGATTCAGACTGAAGGGTTGGAGTGTGGGCTTATCTCTGTATACTGTAACATGTCCACTAATCACTGATTACCACCGTCTGTTTGTGCTATGACCAGTGGCAGTGTACAAGATTTCCCATCGTTCCTGAAGGATGCTGGGGAACAGCTTGAGCAGAATCCAGCTCGGGACTGGGATTTTTGGCAAGTCAAACTTTATCAGCACAAACATGCGCAAAATGAAAACAAACACAACCCAGACTGCTAATTACCATCCGCTTGGACCTCTGTCCCCTGTTTTTCTCAGAGAGACACAAAATGGCCGACCGCGCTGCACCGTGCACAAATCGGGAGGAAGCTGCTCCCGTTCCCTCTGTCCAAGGGACAACCCCCGGTCGCCTGGATAATGCAGGTTGACACGCCGGTAGCCCCGGCGATTTTTCAAACCTATTATTTCATGTGCAAAGTTATAAATTACACAACTGACACCAGTCTGGTATCTTCTGGGCCATGTGGCCTGAATCGACGCCAAATCCTGTGCCACTAATTTTACTAATTGTCTGAGCCTGGCCAACACTTTTCATTGGTGTGGAGCCTACAGTGTCACAGGAAGCTAATGAGAGCTAAATAATGTATGTGAACCTCTCTAATTGCTTCATTTCTCATTTTGCTTACCAATTCTCATATCATAGTCAAGTACGGATGCCAATATTTTTTTTCCTCTTTTGCTGCTGCTGATTCTGACAGCGGTTAATACTAATAACGGCTCCAGCCTGTCAAAGGGCAGATCCTGAGGAAATGACGGCTGTATTATTTTCGCATAATAGAGAAAATCACGATGGCGGGGAATGTATTTACTCGTGTGTTATTTATCGAGTAATCCTCTCTTTCTATGTGTAATATTCAGAGACAATCTGAACTCCAACCAGCCCTCTTTGGGTAAACATTATTTTGGATGCAACCATCGATGCATACAACATCATCAGGTTAGGCGGTGTATGCCAGCGTGTGCCACCTGGGGTTGTGTGTGTTTATGAATTTTTGTGTGCGTGCGGTGGTGGGAGTGTGTGTATTTACAGCTCGCTTATGTATTTGATTCATTCGGGCTCACACAGACATGCATATGGGCGTCTGATGGTGTAGTACGGGTGTGTGTGTGTGTGTCGTTTCTGGCTACAGTCCCACTGCAGCACCCGTTGGCCACCTCTCCTCCCAAGCCTATCAACAGGGAGGCTGTAATTTAGCAGCAAATTTGATCATTCAAATAGCTGAATCTTTAATGCTATTAAATCAAAAGGTAAAAAAAAAAGAACAAAAAAGAAGGTATTATTTATTTACTCGCTCTATAGTGTAACTTCTATTCAGGCAACCCTAGGTGGTCCTGTAAATACACTCCATCTGTCACACGTGTTGAATTATTGACTGATAATTTAAAATAATTCATGTCTCGGAAAACTGAGCAACACTCTCCAGGACATCATCGCTCCAGCCCGCCTGTGACAGGCAGCCACTCGGGCCTGTCAAGGTGGCGAGAAGGTCAGTTTTCCCATGAAGACTGATTCATTCTTTCAAGAACGACTGCAGTCGAAAACACAAATGGGCCTAGTGAAGTTATGATTTAAAAAAAAAGAGAGAAAATGCACTAAAACATCTAATCCTAAAGAAACGATCAGCTTTAAATGCAAAGAAAAATATAGTGTTAAGCAGAAGAGCCGCCTTAAATCACAAAAACGCCAGACATAATAAATATATATTCCTTTTTTTAAAGAAAAAGGCATTATTCACAGCAGTCCAAATCCAAGCAGGTATGAAACAAGTCCAAAAAAAATTTCAAAAAGTCTTCTTAAAGACCAGATTCGCCATAACAAAGACAACAAGGGTGGTTTTCAAGCTGTCAAGATGTTTATTTCTACCCACAACAGCTTAAAAACCGCCTGCAGGTGCATCCTTTCACTTTCTGTGACGGATATAATGTGAGGTAGAGCGCTTGGAGTGAAATGCAGGTGGCAAACTGGGCTGATGTAGTTTATAGAGTTTGCAGCATGCTTTCTTTTTCTTCTATTTTAGGCCACATTACCACATCTTTAGATAATTTAGTCAGTATGAAACAATTTTAATATTCAGGCAATGAGCACAAAATCTGAAACCCGAATCGTGTTTGTTACACGAATACCTTGATTCCACTTGTATAACAATATTGGATTATTATTACGAGTTGCTTTAAACGTCAGGTCTTTCTATTGATTTATACCAAATGTCACCTTACTTTGACCTGCAAAGGCACTTGGCTGATTTGCAACATTGTAACTTTAATCCTTAACATTGTAACAGACAATGAAAGTATTTACAAAACCTAATTTAATGCAGAACACCCAGAAATATTTCTTCTATTCCTCACTGTATACGTTACGTCTCCACACGATCAGTTAGTTTTACAGTTTTGGATGTTACAGTTCCTTCCTTTTTTCTTTTTTCATTCGGTGTGGTTTCCTCAGGTTTCCAGGGTGGGTATTTATCTTCTCTGCTTAGTTGTTAGGTTTCATTTTTATATGCTTCAGTATCGAGCGGTTTAAATGTCAGAGGTGAGATTTAAGAGTGTCACACTACAAACACAAAACTCTGTGAACCTCTATTGCATTGACGTTTCAGCCTCTAGGAAAATATGCACCAGTGTCTCCTCGTGCTGATTGTGTTAATGACAACTAAAAGATGTTATTTTTTGTGTAGTTTGTGAAATGTAGTTAAATACATTTTTCTTTGAGCTTTGGTTAACTACAACAACCATAGTTTTCCATAACAGGCAAGTACTGGCTAATTTTGCCTCAAATAGTGATGAGGAGAGGGCTAACGAGGTTTCATATGTGTCTCCGAATTTGTCAAACTAGTAATTTTGAACTCTGTAACCTTTGCAGAAATAATTCCCACATCTTTTATGTAGAGTTTGAAGTTATTTCCTCACCAAACTCTTGTAGCAGATATTTTATCAGTTCAGTGATCCTCTCCCAAATCCACGATCTTTTCTTATATAGAAGCCTAATCATGGGAGCAATGCTGAAATTGTGATGCCTGCTGTCTTTGTCCTGCACTCTCAAGATTCAAGATTCTTTATTTGTCACGTTGTGAGGGACCAAGCAGCCAAAGCAAAGAGGACACAGGCATACAAAAACACAAAAAAGTGTATTCAAAAAGGGTTTTCTTTATTTTAACCCTCAAAAAGTTCAAAATTAACAAAATTCAAAAACATACTTAGCAGGCCCATAAAAGAGGTCAACTAAATATAACTCTACAAAAAGGAATTTCCAGAAACTTAAACAAAACAAAGTGAGACACAACTTAACTCACAAACTGACCTAATTACAAAGACACATCAGGGTAGCTTTTATAATGATTTGGCCAAACCATTTGAACACAATAGGGGGGGAAACAAAAACACACTAATATTAACTAAGCACAGAATAGCCTAACTAAACTTAAAACACCCCTGCTCCTGGTAAGCCCATGGTTGGTCCTGCTGAGCAGGCATTTTGTTCCCAGAGTCCTCAGCCACGCCTTTTGTCCAGACAGGAAACAGCCACCGCCCAAACCCAGGTAAGTCAAAGAAAGAGAAACATAATTAATATAACAAAACATTTTAGAAAAAACACACAATGTTATTATGTGCGCGCCTCATAATACCAGTGTTAGGTTTAACCAAATGATTAATGAAGAAAACTGCAAAGCAAACTAATAAAGTGAAAAATGGACTAATTTACCTGTGTGGCTGATGCCATCACACACGTGCATGGTTATACAGGTATAACACGCAGTCAAATGTGACCTGTACAACCACCGTCCACCTGACCATCTCCTGGCAAGTTCAAAATATAACAGTGCTTCAAATTCATTAGGAAACAGTTTAGTTTGACTCCAGGTGACTGCTGCCTAACTGGTTAACCAAAAGCAAACACAATGTTCCTCCAGGTATTATTTTTCAGACTAATACTGTTTTATATGGGTCAGGGGTTGCTGAGTGGATGTGGAGAAGAGGACTCAAATGCAGGACTCACGGTGAAGATTCAGGGTGTTTATTGTGAGGGACGAATGACGAAAACAGGAGATGGCTGACTGATCTGAACTTGGAAGGCAAACATGGGGCATAGATAGCAGTGACAACGTCAATGACGCGACGCCGACCAGGAGAGAACTGAGGACTTAAATACACTGGCTGAACAATGACTGATAGGTGACAGGTGAGTAAGCAGCTGAACTAACAAATCATGGAATAAGAACTAGAACATAATGCACACAGAGTAACGCTAACACAAAACAGGAAGTGGAACATACAGAGGATAAACAGTGACCATGAACTGAAAATACTGGGTCAACGACCCAGGAACCCTGACATACTGTTACTTTTTGTTACAACTTTCTGTTACAATTTGTTTAAGGCAAAGGTTAAAAACTGGTTATGGACAAATCAAGTGTGTGATCATGTGTGAGTTGTATAGTTTTAATGTTTTATTTGGGAACAGAATGGTGTGTATGTGTAAGTTTGGTGATGGAGTTTTTATTATGAATGAATGATGAATTTTTATGAATTATTATGTCTATTTTTTATGCTTAAGGACAACAGATGGAAATTAGCCCTTGGCTATAATCTGGTATGTTTACATTCATGTAATTTTTTTTTTTACATTTATGTTCATTAACATGCACTGTCCTAAATAAATAAATCATGAATACTTCTCTGTTGCCCCACCCCTCCTTAACCATGTTTGGACGGCAGGATAAACGGTGACTCTATGAGCAGATCGTTTTACACAAAGGTGAACATTTTTTAACGGCCGACAGAGAAAACATTCAGTTCAGAAAAGATGCTTAACACCTTATTTCACTGCTGGTGTTTGCAAAAATCCTGCAATTTCCACTGCAAACAACGAAAGTAAGCCGGCCTTGAAAACAAAGACACTTGAGTGGATAGCCCTGAGGCCGTCCACTCAAGTGTCTTAGTCTTTAAAAATTAATACGTGATTTTGAATGGGCGCCTGACCGTTCAAAATCAGCTTTTAAACCACTCATTCAGTGTAACTGGTTTGTTTGATAGCCTTCTCTGATTCCAGCTGGGTTTTTCAGCGCTTAATTGTCCCTTTTTTAAAAGGCTTTGCCTCGTTTTGTACTGCGTATTTTCATAAAGTGCTGGATAAAGAAGGATTAATTAATTGATTGATTGATGAAAGGAATCGTGTGGCATATTAGAAAAACAAAAGTCTGAAGTCTGGATTATTACAGGGATAAAGGAAAATAGTAGTGTGCTGAAAGAAGTGTCTAAAAATACAAAATACTCAAATTACCCATTAATGACAACACAGTACAGTAGTCATCGTCTATAATGCAACACGCAAACAGAATGTCACTGGCAGGGAACACAAAACTGCAACCCTTAATAGGATTGTGCCTGTATAGCGATTTGTCAAGCCAAAATATCCAGTATTTATGAGACAAATATAGCACACTGGAACAAGTAAGAGAGAGAGAAATCACAAAATAGTCAATAGGATTAACCAAAGCATAAACTAAATGCTCCTTGATGTGTCATTGATAAAAGGATTTTTGATTATTCGTCACCATAAAATGCGTGGCAAGATTGTCATGCCGTCATTGTATTACTGTATCCCCTTTATCTGTATGTCAATCTAGCCGCATTAGAATCTGGGTACTGTTGCCCCCCTTCTCCTGTTTTTAATGGATTTAACACACAGTCTGCATTTAGAGTGCAAAACACAGATTACCTCATCGCCTCGGGTCGGTGTTGTGTTAATAAATGGTGAACTTCCATAATTGTGCCCTCGCCAAAAGATACAGTGTCATCTTCAATTAATCCATCTCCAATCAATACTTTGGGATTTGACAGCATGCGCGCATTAGTCACCATGAATCATCATGATCCACAACTCTTCTAATGGGGAATGTGTTTGTGCGTTAGCTCGTTGCTCTGTTTGTTCCACCACTTGTTCGTGGCGGGAAAGTTGACTGAGCATTGCAATTCAGCACAGTAGAGAGGTCGTATGTGCATGTTAAATGTAGACAAGTGTGTGACCTGAGCATATGGTGATACATGAGAAAGGCGAACGGGAGCAGCCCCACAGTTCCTGATAATGGCGCTGTTTGTTACAGTCTCATTATCGGCTGGGCAGCCAAATGTAACCGCGAAGACAACAATTAAAAAGAGGTACAGTGAAGCAGCTTATTATCATTTCCTCAAAGTCTCCTTCTGGAGAATGGCGCAGCGGCAAATAAGCCTTTGCAAATGGGATTTCTGAAAACAGAGCTTGACCTGGATATCACCCCCGACCCAAGCAAACCTGGATCCTGGCATACACGCTGTCCACTCTGACACTTGGTGCTACTTTGTAGCAACACAGCTGACTGAACGCTGAAGCCGATGTGTTTTGTGGAGGAGATTGTTTTGATGAAAAATAGGTTGTAATCTGTTGTCTACTCTGGTGTTCGAGTTTGAACAACTTTTGTTTGAGTGTTATTGATCAAAGAAAGGTTTGAGTCTGTGAATATAATATTTCCAACTAAGTAGGAGGTCGAGTGCAAATCATACTTCAGGGGGAAAGAATATTGTGCCGTATACACTTTATTGTGTGTAAGAAATAAACAAAATACGAATACGATGTGTCTGTTGGGGCCATAAACTTAAGGAAGTATGGCCTCAATATAGGTTTGTTCGTCTTTCCATGTCTACTGCCAGGCACCGCAGATTTATTTTCCTCTATGGCTGCGCAGAATGCACATATGAACTGCAATCAAAAAGTTTGGGACTGTAGCCATAAAAAAACCAAGACGGGTCCAGATTTCAATTTGGATGATCTTTCTCGACTTCATACTCAGCAAGTCTGTTGCAAACTCACTGGATCTTCTGTGTCAGAACGTCCATCCATCCATTTTCTTTATTTAGTCAGTGTCATACCTTCACGAATGAATCACCATTTAACATAACATGCGTGTATTTAGACTGTGGGAAGAAGCTGGAGTACCCAGCGAACCCCTGTTAAAACAATGAGCCCTAAACTGTGATTTCATTTCTGGGAAATGGATGATGTTGCAGGAAGGTAACTCTTGCAAGTGAGATAAATGGTAAGTGAAGACTGTGTTGGTATGGTTTTTGATGTCAGCACGTGGTGGCATGCTGGCACAAACCACTGTTGTTGGTTTTCACTGACATTTCTTTTTCAGAAAGTTTACCTCAAATGATGACTCCGAACATGAAAGTCAGTTCAGTTTGAAAAAGTCTTTACTCTCTGTGCAAGTGGGTGGTGGAATTACAAAGTACACATAAAAGTTATTCTATAGCTCATCCGGCAAGGTGGTGTTGATATGCATATATATGTATATGCATCTTCCATCTACGGTCTTTCTAACTGTCACTATCTAATAAAGCCATCCATCCATCCATCCATCCATTCGCATCCGCTTATCCGTTTCAGGGTCGCGGGGGGCGCTGGAGCCTATCCCAGCTGTCATAGGGCGAGAGGCGGGGTACACCCTGGACAGGTCGCCAATCTGTCGCAGGGCCAACACACAGAGACAGACAACCATTCACACTCACTCGCACATTCACACCTATGGGCAATTTGGATTAACCAATTAACCTATTCCCACAAGCTGCATGTCTTTGGACTGTGGGAGGAAGCCGGAGTACCCGGAGGGAACCCACGCAAACACGGGGAGAACATGCAAACTCCACACAGAAAGACCCCGGCCTGATGGTGGAATTGAACTCAGGACCTTCTTGCTGTGTGGCAACAGTGCTAACCACCGTGCCACCGTGCTGCCCCTCACTTCCAGTGAGCAATAAAAAAAATGGCAGCCAGACTGGAACTGGAAGAGAACCAGAAGTGCACAAGAGGTGAACTTGAAGGAGAGATTCTTAGAACGTGGGAATGCTTCATTTCATTTGTCCAAGCACCGACTATGACTTACAGTACTGTTTGAAAATAAAGTAACTGTAACGGAGACCTGGGGCTCAATTATGGTGTTTTTTTGTACTATGTTGCCATTTTTATGCTTTGTAAATCACTTTGATAGAAAGTTATCTACAGATTTTATTATGTTAAAAATGTTATTATATTAATCATTATTGTTGTTGTTACCTTATACTGTATGTTTCTAAACTGTCAAACTAACAGGGCCCAATGGAAACCATGTATGTGAAATGAGAACTTTACAGGCAGTGTGATTGCATGCAGAGCCCCAGCAGAGCTAATTGACAGGTTTGGAATGAGTTGAAAGTCTTTCAAAAAGAAAATTGAAAAATACAACACTGATAACTGGAGTTTGTGGTGAGGATCACTCTGTCTGATCCACCAGGATTGGGTGTTACAAAGACACACAAACACACAGCCAAACTCCACATTATGTCTCTACAGTTGGTGCATTGGCTGTTTGGGAATGCGAACAGGAAAAAGGCCCCAGTGGTAAAAAAAAAAAAAAAAGTGAGTTGTGTTCAATCTGTAAACACAGTCATGCTGTACCGTATAATAACAATTTACAGTTTCCTCTCACCAGATGTTCAGTACTTCTTTAATAAAACGGAAATTATATTGTTAAACAAACAGAGCTCATTGTCTTTTTGAAAACACACAATGGTTGAACGTTGACACTGCGCTGGGTTAACAAAATCACTGGACTAATCTACAACAGTAACAAGGTCAGCGATAAATCAGTAGCAAAATGTAAACACAAAAAAGCTTTTTTCCCTTTTAGTGCAAATAAAAACGACATTAAAAAACAACAGCTTGATCCAAGCCTTAACAAGTGAAATAAACGTTTTGAATAATTTAACTAAAAGAAACATTTATTGTTCATTTTGTGCTAATTATAGCTGTGCTAGTGGAGGGAGTTGATAATTTAGGCTCTTGGGCTCTGCTTGTCACAATGACTCCTTGAAGCTTCAGTGACTGCCACAAATAATGTGTGCACTTACTTAATAAAAATTAGCCTCGCAATCAGGCGAGTTCAAAGGGAATTCTGGGCGGCGGCGGATTAGGCAGTCGACATGAAACCACAATGGTTGAATTGTTGTCGCAAGGAAACGGCAGCCTAAATCACAGTGGTCAGATTACAGCCTGTTTTGTGCTATTCGGGTGATAGAAATGGAGAAACGGGGGAATCGTGAACGAATGTAGCTCCATGGGAGAGACCGAGGTAATATTCACGGCTGCAAACTGTGAGGTAAAAATGCCTAAATAACTGGCAGAAAGGATTATTTAATGAGCCAACATCAAGGCCCTCATAGGCAGCGAAGTCAACATTATCAAGAGGATGCAGGTGAGTATAAGTGGATGCAAGCATGGGATGTTTGGATAGAAAACACCATGTTCCACATTTATCTCTACAAATTTGATGGGAAATGACTCAGACCTAGCATGACGCTGCTGATCACAGAGAATGCAGTGTGTTTTATGTCTTTTTTTAATAAGAAACTAATTTATGTGTGAAGCAAATTCGCCCTCCAGCAGAACAAGCAAAACCTGGACTGGTGAAATTCACAATGAGCCTATTTTAAGAGAAAACAAATTCCTCTGCAAACAGAAACACATTTTTAAAAGACGTCAGTTTCATAAAACATTTTTAACTTCAAGAGCCAAAAGATTTAAAAGAAAAATACTTTTGCAGTTATGTCTTATTCGCCGGCTATTGTTATGACTCTTAAGAGTCATTGAAGCATGTAGAAGTTTTACTCTTTGAATTTGATGTGTAAAAAATAAGCATACATACTGTTACCTCTATCAATATAAATGCTGCACTGTCACTGTCACTCGTGTGCATATGTATTTGGCCTGTTTATTATTTTTTTAAATTCATTTGCACATTTTCTCAAAGCTGCAGCAATGCAGTATCTGCTGAACTAGGCCCTGGGTTTACCACACTGTATAGTGTAAAGCAATCCGCCCATTCTCCTCCTGTTGCTGACGTCTACAAGACATATTCATGAGTGAAATGCATTGAGTTGCTACCATGAGTGGCTGATTAGGTCTTCACATTAACAAGCACTTGAACAGATGTACTTAATGAGGTGGCTAGTAACGGTATATTTCTTACAACCTGGCAGGAACCTCTAGTGCAAAAAGCTGCAGTTCCTCAAATAGCCACTTGAGGCAGAAAGGAAAGATGAACACCAACTCAAAGAGACTTCAAAGCAATGTTTGCTGATTCTGCTGCAGAAACATGAACGGGTAGAAATGGAGACTGCAGCCTGACTGCTCATTACTGCTGTTCTTACCTTTGGAAGTTCGGGGTCTGACTGCTGGGCTGCGGTCGGCATACATTCAACTTTATTACCACTCTGGGTTCTTGGTTAGCTTTGTGTTAGCATGCTGTCTGTGTCTATGCTCGCAAAGAGTCGATGTTGTGTTAGCAGTACTATGCAGCTGCTTTCTTTCTTGGACACAGTTTGCATTTATCTATCAGGCTATTCTCCTATTACGCAATAAAATAGAAGTCATCTTCCTTGTCCCAGCACACAAACTGAAATAGACTATGTGCGCCTCAGCAAACTCCCGTAGAGCGCTTCCTTTCCGGTGTTATATTTGCACCTTGTTTACAGTCGGGTTTTCCAAAGAAGTCAACCAAATGGATGAATCAAGCGGCAATTTCTCAAGATGTCTTGGGCATTTGCCGAATATATCTGTAGATGATATTCATCGATTTGTCGATATTTTCCCCCCCGCGCCTCAGAGCATAAAAGAGAAAGGATACAAATTTTATATTTCTCAGTATTTGTATACAGTGGGCCCTCGTTTATCGTGGGTGTTATGTTGTAAAAATAACCCGCGATAGGTGAAATTCACGAAGTAGCCAACTTTATTTTTTGCAATTATTATAGATCATAGGTGTCAAACTCTGGCCCGCGGGCCAAATTTGGCCCACAGCCTAATTACATTTGGCCCGCGAAGCCATACCAAATTACGATTAGAGCTGACCTACTGGTATTATACAGCTAATATATATATTGTTTAGTATTAAGCTTTGCTTGTTCTATATTCAGTTTTTCAGCAAAACGTGTTTGAGTCCATAAGAAAAGATTCATTCTTATATCTATATATAAGATTTTTTTTCCAATAAATATTAATGTTAGCCCACGACTTTGTTCCAGTTTTGAATTTTGGCCCACTTTGTATTTGAGTTTGACACCCCTGTTATAGATGTTTTAAAGCTGTAAAACCCCTCACTACACACTTTATACACTTTTCTCATTCAGGCATGAACATTTTCACACTTTTCTCTCTTGTTTAAACACTAAGAAAAAATAAGTCCAGTATTATAGAATGAAACCTAAGATCAAACCCTGTTTTCAGGTCCAGAACATGAGAATAGAGCAGCTGCGAGAGAATTCAACATCAATGAATCATTAATAAATCAATGAATCAGAAGTCCAACTTTTTGTGCGATGGTTATCGTCCTCTGCCTTTTGGGTGCTACAGCAAGCGCCTTTGATAGTGCAAATGTTTCTTCTTTGTTGGGGAGAAAACTTACAAACATACAGTACAGCACTTCAGAGTCACACTGCTAGCACACTGTAAAATTGCACACACAAAAAAAACTGCGAAACAGCGAGGTGAACCGCGTAATAGCGAGGGACCACTGTAATTTTAAGGCAAGTCACAACATACGCTACCAGCAATCATTCATTTATTTCTTTCTGTGGCTTTTTTTCACGGTTTGTTGACATGCTATGTAGGTGTGTACTTGACAAGGTGATATCGACATAACGGGGGAAACATCTGGCTTTGACTATTCTTCACCTGTAGTTTGAATGCTAAACATTTGCCTGTTTGAATCATAAGAACTGTCACTATACAGAGATGTGCTTCTGAATGTGGACGATGTGTCTTCTGATTTTCTAATGCACTTCTGCTTGTGTTGAGTGATTCAAACAACTAATCGATCTAAACTCTTCAAACGTCAAAACTGATCATTTGATTTTTTTTGACACAACAATGGTGAGTGTTCCCACCTTCTGCTCATTCTAACTTAACGCGATCTTTGAGTTTTTGTGTTTTGGACATGATTTTGGAGTCCATCTTCGTAGTAGCGATTGACTGCAAAATAAAGCCACCGGAAATGTACAACTCTACATCCGGACTTAAAACAGGAAGTTAGCATTTTAATTTTTTCCTCTCTTTTTAGAGAGAACCTTTGTAATAATGTAATGTGATTTCTGAGCTTGTTACATTGCTGTTACTAAAAATTGATTTCAATTATTTTGGACCACATTACACTCTGGTAGTCAGTCAGTATTTGCAAAGCCATACCTCTGCTAACTGGAGTTTATGGTGGTTTTGAAGCAGTTCTAATTTAGTTATCCGAGTTATATGGATTGTTGTATTGTTACATGTAAAGCAGCATTTCAAGGAAATCTTTGCTCCACTTGTGGTAAGTGACATTACTATGGCATTACTATTCTGGTATTATTTGCTACATGTTAGTGATACTTAGCGCTGACTACAGAATGTGTAGATGCTACATGCTAACAAAGTTAGCTTGGCACGCAGACGGGTGAAGCATGCCGCATTGAAAATACTGTAATGGGCAAGATATGTTGTTGCTTAACATATCAACACTCACACACAAACACACATTTTTATGTGTGTGTATATATAGATATAGATATAGATATTACTTTGCTTATTTCTGCTGCTTGACTTTTCTTTGAAGTGGTTCAAGAACAACTCAGCTTCATTTCCTGCATGTATTTTTGACAGGCCCAATCTATCCTCGCATCTGCACCGAGAATGTGTGTGACAGCTGTTTGTTTGATTGGACATTCCAAGTGTTTCATTTGCAGTTTTCATGCCAGGTTGTGAAAGGGATTTTGACACCTTTGCGTGTTGATTTGTTAGTTAAGTGCACATATTGTTCATTTTCCTTTCAGTTTGAGATAGATAGAGAGTGTGTGTGTGTTTATGTGAGTGTGTGAGAGAGAGAGATGGTAAAAGAGACATAAATTAGATATTTCTAACTAGCATTACAATTCCCATTGCTCATGAGATTAGCTTGTTTAACATGGACCATGTGAACAAATGTGGCCAGTGTTAGCTAAATACCTGATTTAAATGGGCATGAAGTTATCAAAATGTATACATCAGCCAAGTCCTCTTGCATACCATTTTAATTTTGTGAAATAAAGCGTTAGATAGATAGATTGATAGATAGGAAACTAGCAGCTATACATGCTTCTGTGCAGAAGCAAAGGAAGCATAACCTCCACTATGGCACATTTACTGCAAATGGTGACGCAATCGGCTCTTGTGGTTTAAAGCTAAAGATAAACCAGGTCAACTGAATATTCCTTGTGGCTTGTGGGAAGGGCTTTGTCTTATACATTATATAGTCACAGTGTGCCATGCCTGCACACACAAACCCTTGTCTACATGCACTGCAGTCTGCTGCTGCATTTCTTTGTCCCCCCAGAGTTGCTCCCAACTCGCCCCTTCTTACCCCGCACCACGTTGGCAGCTGCAGGTGGCGTTTCCGTACAATATTTAACAGATTCACACATGCCTATCCCCCGCCACCCCTCCCCACGCACCCTCCACCCTGCTTTCCCAGCGGGGCCCTGCATGGCGTTTGAGCTCTGAACAGCATTACCATCAGTCCAGTGTAAATAACATGAAGTGGCAACTCATAAATAGTTAATGATGCAAAAAATCCATGAAGTCGCTCCCTCGGCTCTCTGAACAGTGCGCCGCTGCCGGTTGCTGCGTTTCCTGGAGGGTCTTGTGGGGCACGCAGTGTTAGTTTGAATCATTGCCGGTGCCGTGACAAATTCACAGAGCGATTAGTAACAGGTGGTAAAACGCCACAGCAGGTTATTCAAGGCAGGCAGATATCACAGAGCTAAAGGTAATTATAAATGTTTGCACTGCATGTCAATAGAAGTAGACATGAACATAAGACCTCAGTAGCAAATAAGCGAGGAGCACTTTGTTGTTAGGCTCAAAGGAGCTCACTGTGCTGGACAAACTGAAGGCCTGCGTGTCTGAAAATGCAGCGCAGTGGGAGATTTTGAATGGCATCCACTGCTGCTACTTTCTGACTATGGCATGTACTCAAATCATACTCGGGGCTTTGTTCAACTTTGCTGTTAAATGACCTCTCAGATCAGAATCGAAGGCGATCCTGTTCAGTCGTAGTCTTTTCATTTTTGTCAATGCATGTGTGCCAGCAAATCTAACTTATTTTACTGTTCCTGTAGACAGAGCTGGCTTCCATCATGACAAAATATTCACTGACATATTGACATCACGCAGTAGTAACGTGACAAATCAATTCTATGTAAATTATATTCCCTTTACATTACTTCCCTTTTTGGAGATTCATTTTATTTGATCACTTCTGGGAGCCCATCAACCATTGACCTCAGATGGTAGGTGTCTTTGTTTGTGCTGTATTCATGTTGTTTTTAATGTGACCGTGTGGATGTTTAATCTATGATGACTGGTTGTATTTGAGGCTCAGAGTGTTGAAACAAGTTTTGTAATTACCTTGTTATCAACAGTGCTAATGAATAATTTTACTAACTAATCTTGATCACGCTCTGTGGATAATGGTTACAAACTAACAGTACAAATTAAGAAAAAAAAATGCAATACATTTGCAAAATTAGAAATGCTCTTACAATCAACCTGATATTTGCTTTCATTCATCATGTTTTTGACATTGGACACAGGAAACACTACATTAATGCAAAGTTAATAGAGACAGTGGCCAGGACTTCCTTTTTTGTTTGTTTATTTGTTTATTTATAAGGAACCCCATTAGCTTCCACAACAGTGGTTGCTAGTCTTCCTGGGGCCCAAACCATCAAATACCATCGAATAAAATGTTACACAATGAGTTGGATGCAAAATATCCACATAATTTGACTCTTACATCCACAATAAGGTTTTACAATTCTGAAAATATAAGCATGTAAATATTAAAAAATATTAAAAAAAAACACTCAAACAAAATACACAATTTCCATTACAAGTGACATTACCCTCTTACAATACTCTTACTTCCTTTTTTTGTATGCTTGTTATTATTTATGGACAGTGTTGGTCAATTTACTTGAAAAAAGTAATCAGTAACTAATTACTGATTACTTCCCCAAAAAGTAATCCAGTTACTTTACTGATTACTTATTTTCAAAAGTAATTAATTACTTAGTTACTTTTTAAAAACACGATTTACAACCTGAATAGGTGATAAAGAAATAGATCTTTCAGCCAAATTCTACTTTTTCTACATAATCCATCATACAAAATGTAATCAAATGGAAAAGTCTCATTTTAAAACTTGTTTTATTAGTTTTAATCTTTTAACTTTATGCATCAAGCAAAAATTAAATTATATGCAACATTCTCTGACTAGCAAAAAATCACGGTTTTAGTAACGCAGTAACGCAGCGTTCCTACGGGAAAGTAACGGTAATCTAATTACCGTTTTTGCAATAGTAATCCCTTACTTTACTCGTTACTTGAAAAAAGTAATCAGATTACAGTAACGCGTTACAAGTAATGCGTTACTGCCCATCTCTGTTTATGGATGTAGGGTAAATTGTGAAAAGCCAATAAAAACTTGTCAGATGGCAAGTCTTTCCACTGATTGGCTCATTAAAGGTACGGTTTACCTGTATGCAAGAATGCTCACATATGACTGGTAAGTAAAACTCAAAACTACACACAGAAAAATTTGCAAACTTTACTTCTGTAGTAAATGAATTAAACTGCTTAAAGTTACAAACAGAGTTCATGTCACACTGAACACAGTAACTGTGTATTTAGTATTCATTTAAGTCTCTTTGTTGGCTTACTTTGGAGACATTGTATCTTTTATCTTTGCATCATGCAATTTTTTTTTCAATCTAATTTTCATATTTATGTATTAAATTACTTAAAGAGGGGTCTGACCCTTGTTTCACGTTATCTCTGGGCTCACTTCCTCATTACTTAGGGTCCCAAAGATCCAACTTCTGTATCATACAAGTAATGTAAGTGTGCATGCATCGGGTGTTAATGTTTTTTGGGGGTGTCATATATACACATAGGCATGTTTGTTTGGAGACTTTATGAGGAAATCATGTTCTTTCTGAACTTTTACGCAAGAGTTTAATAATCATAATGACATTAACCCATATGGAAAAGAAATAGGAAAGACTTGCATCAGCTTTAGCTTGCTTCATATAGTGAATCCTATAAGGCTTACATGATTTACTCATGAAAGTGGCCACTTTCTCATTACTTTCATATATTGTTTTAGTAAGTATCCAAAGTTTCATTTATATCATTTTTCAAGGGATCTTATATCTGTTTTCACTCTTGTATGCTGTTCATACAAGTTTCACACAAGACAGATACAAACTTTATAAGATTTATATATATCTTTTCCATATGGGAAATGCCAGGACCATATCATAAACCCTGACCTAAGCTGAAATGTAATCCTCAAAGTAAGGTGCTTTGAAAGGGTTTGACAAAAAAGACAACTGACTCGAAATTTGTAACTTTGTAACAAAATTTCATCAAAACTGTGTTTTTTTTTTTCAATTTAGTAGGATAAAGGAGCTGTGTTACAGGCATGTAGTTTTCATATAACCCAGCAGCAAATCCATCTTTCTGCAAAGCTACGTTCTAAATCCTAGATGCATGAAGGAGCGTTTCCGCAGGTCCTTCCTCCCTGCAGCTGTCAGACTGTACAATCAGAACTGCTCCCAACAAACATAGATGTTCACATCTGCGCTGTAACTGCAATAAGTTAATTAACTGATTCGCACTACAACCTGCTTTGCCTCTTATCTGTAGTTATTTTTATTGTTATTTAATTTAATAACTGTACAGTACTCTCTGTATATAGTAACCACTGTCCTTGATGTAAATATGTAAAAATTGTAAATACATCCTGATAACTGTCCTCTCTTCAGAACAGTGACTCTATAATTGCCCGTGTGTGATGCATTTAGGGAAGTCTGTAAGCTGTAGTTTCAAAAAGATACCAAAGTGACACTGCAGGCAAAATGTGAATAAAACACAAGATGGTACATTCTTCCTTTCACATTTTTTCTCTGAACACTTGTTAAAAATCCAGTTTTTAGAGAATTGTTGCTGTTCCCCTCGCCAGAAGTTTGGCACAATGCATGAAGTTGACAGTACAAATATAACCACATTCACACCAATTGTTTTCCTACATGGTGATTTATGAACAGAATTAAGAAATTCAAGCATCAAGGTGATCAAACAGTGTTAGTGTTTTTTAATCTGTCTTATTGCCCGCAAAACACAGTGGACGTAATCTTGATGTAAACAAAAATAAGCATTTGTTGGTGAATTATTTAATCCGCATCATCCACCCCATGTTTGCAGTTTTAAGCAAACAAAGAAGGGAAGACGAGTTTAGTAATATTTTGATTCTGATTTAATTTTGTTGCATTTTCAAGAATAAGTACAGCACTTTAAAAGGACAATCACAACTGCTACCTTTTTCAGTATAGGAGAATCAATCCCATGATTTAGGTGTCTTCACAATGGAATGTGTTATATTGTACATACTGTATAGTATAATTACTATGTCCACCCCCGGTTATTTCCTTCAAATATGAAAAATGTATCTGTGGTCTTTGAGTGCTTTCATTTCAGGGAATGGAGGGCTGCCAGTTTGGAATCTGCAGCCAAAAACAAGAAGGCGGTATCTAGGGAACAGAATAAATAAATGAATAAATAATTGAGTAAATAAATAAATAAATACAGGCAGGATCTGACTCCAGTCAGAGACGAGCCTACTGCCGTGCTCAGGCAGACGCAGCCCGAGCTGATCCCAGACTTCTTTTTAACCTGGGCCTCCCCCTCTTTCTCCAGGACCGCCGCATATCCCCCCTTGATGCAGCACATTAGTTTCATCTCCGAATTGGATCTCCTCATGCACGCAGCGAGTTTCCCCATCAGCTGCCTGTCTGTCAGTGTGAGGATGGTAATTCGGAAGGGAAGGAGGCTGGGGAACAGCTGCTCTCGCAACAGCCAATAATAATGCAAAAACAAAAAAAAAATTACTAACCTTAAAAACCACAGAGATGGGACTAAATTGGGAATCTATACAGCTTTCGCGGGCCCTCTCCCGTGAATTGTCTCTTCCCTGACAAGCAGCTCATTGCATTTCCCATCATGCATCTGATCGGTCATTCAGAAACACAAAACACAAATAAGTCAAGTCGACCATCTGCTTGTTAGTGGCAACCATAAAAGTGCCTGTTTTTAAATAAACACTAAAATGACTCTGACGGGCCACCTGAATGGAAAATCAAATATTTTGTGTTATTTAAGGTGTGTTTCTGTCAACAATAAAACAACGCTCGCCTTTAATTTATCACAGCAACACACAATACTTGTGTTGTCCTCATTTTCTAAATCAATAATCAGCCCAGCATGCTTCATTAACAGTGACCAATCAGAGACAAGCTGGGGATCTCATTTTACAACATGAGCATTCTGAAGACATAAACCATCTGCTACTTGTAGGAACAGAAAAATCAAATTAATCCATTCTTATCATGCATTCAGATTTTAAAGCAATTAAAGATGTTCTCAGTCTAATCGCAGACACAGAAGTAGCTTGGTAATGAGGAAGGCAAACTCTTAGGTGAACTTTCCAGGGTTCTCGACGGCGCGTTTGGAAACTTTACAAGTCTCACACACTCCAGTGAGCCGTTAGCCTGTACAATACAGATGTTGGCAACAACAATGAATTTTTTATTAAGCATTTAATCATTGCACAAACCCAGATTTCCCATAATAGGGGGGGCTCAAATTCAAAACCCAGGGATGCCAAATCATCTACAGTGTAATGTTTTCTTTTTTAATATAAGAAATAAACAGCTGCCAAACAAGCGCAACTGGTTTTAAGATTATATAAAAGCCAATGATGAACTAGAATTTTGAATTTACCTTAATTAAGCTTGGGGACTCGAGCTTGCCCAGAATGCTAATTTGAGCTCAGATGTGGTTTCGGTGCTTCGGTAACCTCAGAGGGCTCGGGCATCAAACCCCTGCAACTGCAGTTTATTACAGCATGATGCTGTCCAATTACAGTTAAAATATGGATGACTTTAAGACAAAACGCTACAGAGGCCTTTGCTTACTTAACCTGTGCCCTAAACCTTCGGGACGTATATGGAATAACACACTTTGCAGTAAGCATTTGTCAAAAATGGCACTTCTGTTTCCTCTGTTCTTTCACTTATATCATCATCAGCAAGAAAATTTACTTTGATGCTAATAAATCGAAATTACTGTAGCCTTTGAGCACACTAGAGTTGTTGCGAGCTGGAAGAACAGTTTCTTTTAAGCGATCGTTCTTGATCTCACATTCATGGAAGTTGAAGGATTTCTTTAATAAACCTTCCCTCCCTGTCTTGGGGCTTTCCAGCTTTCCAGCCACAACACTCACCTGTTCCATCACAAACCAGTACAATGATATACTGGAGGCTGTGCAGGTAAATGGAGCTCATCACAGGCAAGTTATCACTGAAAGATATGGGAGCTTTGATGGTGCAACACATCTTCCTGTTTGAAGTTTCCCTGCTTACAGTAAGTATCACTTCAGTGCAGGTCTTTTATTTAAAACGACTGCACAAAGATACAGGAAGGACTTGCTACGTTACTTAATATTTAACAAGTGTTGCTGTTTTCCAGGGAAATTGTTGAGCTCAAAAGATGTGCTCGGCTTTTTGTTTTCCTTTTTTTTGTTTGCTATGATTATTGCAATTATCTGGGCTATATTTCTACTTTAGTACCTTTCCCTCCACCCCAGTACAATTTCCATGTGCACTCACATTTGTGGCCCCAGTTGAAATTCATGAAGTCCCCCCAGTGCTGGGGTTTACTGGGCTGGCGACCAAGCCAAGAGCGCAATGAGCTCATTGTTACGCTCCGACTGCTGCTCTCGATTTCAGAGCTATCAACAGCTGTCGATCGGAGATGTCCTGGACCCCGTCCATCAATCACAGGCCCCCATCATCAGGAGACAAAACAAATAACAGGCAGCCAAATGTAAAGCCCAGAGTCAAACCAGGTGCAACAAAACACAAACGGAAGCGTGACTCAAAACAGGGGCCTTTATGTAGTTCCTAACAGACTGTTAAGGTCAGAAGTTCAGCCGTGTATGACGTTTATGTGTTCACAACGACGCTGCCAGGTTGTGAGTTTCACTAATTTGCTCAGTTCAGCCACGCTGAAAGAAAAAAATTGCTTCTGAATAAGACTTCAAATCATCAAATGTGTTACTTTAACATAAAAGCAAGAGTATAAGAAGCAAACTGAACTGATAGCTTTAAAATATTTTTCAATGACTATATGGCTGTTATGTGCTGTCATTAAAAAAATGCAGTGTTTTATTAAACTCCCTTTGTGGATGCAGTGGTGCAACATATTCTGTGTTGATCCTTACTTGGTTCGAGTTTTACATGGATATGTTCATGTTATTCCAGGTTCAGACAGCTGACGGTAATATAAGCAGCGAGCCAGCAACAGAACCAAAGAAGCTACAAACTACTGGCTCAAAATACATCCAGTCAAAGCACTGCAGTACCATAAATGGCCACTTGAGGCTAGACGTAAAAAGCGAAACAATGCCCACAGATTGCTGTTACTTTAAAGCAGAAATAAAAGTTTACAGCCTAGAACAATTTTAAAAACATTTTTTCTTTAGTTAATTTTGGCCAGACATTTCCCGCCTGTACTGCTACGGGGGTTGGGGTGGGGGGGTAGCACATGACTACTAACCTCCCATGCAAAAAGACTGTTTGAGTTTTGGTGAGCTAATTTCTAATGGGTTAGTAGTAGTCAGTGTTGGGAAGGTTACTTTTAAAATGTATTCCATTACAGATTACAGAATACATGCCCCAAAATGTATTCTGTAACGTATTCCGTTACGTTACTCAATGAGAGTAACGTATTCTGAATACTTTGGATTACTTAATATATTATCATGCTGTTTACAACTACATGAATGTACTATTGCTGTGATTTATTACTGTTACTGAAGGTCCGCGGCTCCGAACCGTAGTAAAGGGACCTCTGGCTAATACGGTGGGTTCTGTGTCGGCTCGTAGCCGAAAACTAGCTTTACTTTGTTGTCTGGGTCAACTTTGCTAGCGAGAGACGGAGAGAGGCGTTGAAAGGCTGCTGCAACAGAACTTATTGTTTTTGGAGGAAAACACGAACACGGTGTACAGTCGAGTCTTAATAGCTTACTTACAACTGGGCTCGTCAGGCTCTCTTCTTGGCTGCAGTGGTTATTATTATATTTACATGCTTCCAGCTCCCGTTTTTGCTCGATGACAGCTCGTACTTTTCCTTTTTCTCCCTCCCTCGCTCACAGACACATAACGGGTATGGCAGTCCATTCTCCCTGCAGCACGGACTACACTGCCTATGATGCTACATTCTTTAGAGCTATACCTGTAGCATTCTGCCTATTAGCTTAGCACAACAACAACAAAAAAGCCTCTCTCACCCAGGAAAGGCGCAGAGAGAGAGCGTCACCCTGTAACCATGGCAACCGTAACGCTGCCACCTGGAACAACAGAACGTAGCTGTCAAACAAAACCCAAACAGTCCTGACCCGCCACAGTATGAAACAGGGAAGTACCGCCGTGTAATCCATTTATTTCAACAAAGTAACTGTATTCTAAATACCACCTTTTTAAACGGTAACTGTAACAGAATACAGTTACTCATATATTGTATTTTAAATACGTAACAGCGGTACATGTATTCCGTTACTCCCCAACACTGGTAGTAGTCTAGTTGTGCATAAGTTAGAAATTCTGCCTTTCACCCAAAAATACTATCACATATAAAAGCAAAGCTTCAGATGGGAACAATGAGGGCAAGACTACAGAATGGGCTGCACAAACCAGTGGGTGGTGTCAGAGTGTCTGTGGTGTATATATCAATAATGCATGATTAAAAGTATATATATAAAAAAAAACTAGCCTCCTAAGTGTGGGAGAATTTTCTTTTTTAGTCGGGTCACAAGGGGTCAATAATGAGTGATGCCTCACCGTGCCAGTGCTTGTAAGATACTGACTCAGCTTCTGTCTGGACCTACAGAGATCATCTATATTACCATTAGCAGAAAGACCTTACACAGTTAACACGCCTACGCTCACACGCCCCGCCACATCTATAATGTCTTGTATTCAGACAGTGATGTATGGAAAGAGTCATGCAACACACATGGATGCTTTACTTTCTTCCCCTCTGACAGCCCTGTGTTGCTGTAGTCTGTCCTCGTGTTTCTATGTAAGACACGAGTCTGCGCTCAGACTGCACAAGCAGACCTGACAACAAAAGGCTCATATGTTTTATGACTGGTTCAACAACGTGTTTGCTAAATATAAACTTGATTGTTCTGAGGTATAGATTTGAATTTTCAACTCGAAGGGAGCTAACGTCGTCTTTATATTGTTCAATTAAAAAATGCTAATGTTAATCATTAAAGCTCGCTAATATATAAAGTGCAACATTACTGAGAGCTAACAGTGTAGATAAATACAAACCTGTGCTGTTTATTTCCCATCACCTCCTGTTCCTATCAGAGCACACTTTGCTCTGACTTTCCAGTCTTAAAGCAGTCATGTTTAAAATGCTTATTTCCCATGCATCTAATCCTATCTGTTCTATTACATCATTATTTTATTCTGCCTGGTGCAACCCTTGATAATTAGATTTCAAGCTCACTGATAAGGCAAAACAAACAATTTATGGACTCAAAGAATAATCAATTACTGAAACAACTGTCAACAGAACAACTGCCTTATGCATACAGCATCCACCTCATCTATGTATGCAGTGCATCTTCCCCTACACTGTACTACATTGCTGCAGCAGGTCACTCCATAAGCTAACCCTATAATTCAAAGACTAACTGAGGACGAATTGTAAGTCAGTGTATGGATCTTACTAACAGAGTGCAGGTAAATAAATCATCACCCAATCCTAGCCCTCCACTAACCCTTACACCATCTGTTAGCATCAAAACTATATGACACAAGGATACATAATTAATAGTTAAACAACAATCTAATTAAAACGGACAAACTGGATGCTCTTGCCATTAGGGAGCTATAATTACAGGCGAAATTTTAAGCTAGAATGAAATATTTAAACAGGAAAATTATCTTTCACTCTCCAGTCTTGAATGCATTAATATGAATATGTGAAGTGCATTCGAAGTGGGACCTACAATATGTAATTTTCCTTCATCAAAGCAGCAACTAATTGTTAAGTTTGCTGCCGTGCCATATGTGCTGTGTTGCAAGATGAGTAATATGAAACAGACTTTTACCTTTACCGGGTTTAACTTTCTGCTATGAGCAGTGTTGGGAAGGTTACTTTTAAAATGTATTCCATTACAGATTACAGATTACAGAATACATGCCCCAAAATGTATTCTGTAACGTATTCTGTTACGTTACTCAATGAGAGTAACGTATTCTGAATACTTTGGATTACTTAATATATTATCATGCTGTTTACAACTACATGAATGTACTATTGCTGTGATTTATTACTGTTACTGAAGGTCCGCGGCTCCGAACCGTAGTAAAGGGACCTCTGGCTAATACGGTGGGTTCTGTGTCGGCTCGTAGCTGAAAACTAGCTTTACTTTGTTGTCTGGGTCAACTTTGCTAGCGAGAGACAGAGAGAGGCGTTGAAAGGCTGCTCCAACAGAACTTATTGTTTTTGGAGGAAAACACGAACACGGTGTACAGTCGAGTCTTAATAGCTTACTTACAACTGGGCTCGTCAGGCACTCTTCTTGGCTGCAGTGGTTATTATTATATTTACATGCTTCCAGCTCCCGTTTTTGCTCGATGACAGCTCGTACTTTTTCTTTTTCTCCCTCCCTCGCTCACAGACACATAACGTGTATGGCAGTCCATTCTCCCTGCAGCATGGACTACACTGCCTATGATGCTACATTCTTTAGAGCTATACCTGTAGCATTCTGCCTGTTAGCTTAGCACAACAACAACACCAAAAAAAAGCGCTCTCTCACCCAGGAAACACGCAGAGAAAGAGCGTCACCCTGTAACCATGGCAACCGTAACGCTGCCGCCTGGAACAACAGAACGTAGCTGTCAAACAAAACCCAAACAGTCCTGACCCGCCACAATATGAAACAGGGAAGTACCGCCGTGTAATCCATTTATTTCAACAAAGTAACTGTATTCTAAATACCACCTTTTTAAACGGTAACTGTAACGGAATACAGTTACTCATATTTTGTATTTTAAATACGTAACAGCGGTACATGTATTCCGTTACTCCCCAACACTGGGTATGAGACCTGTGTGTTGTCGTCAGTTAACCAGCTGTAGCCCACTTGACCTATTTGACCCTAATTTATATTAGTTCCATCATCCTTATGCGTGGCTGCATTGCGCAAAGCCTGACACATTGGCGTTACAATACAATACAGCTGATATTTGCATGTATGGACAAACAGATAGAGGCGCACACACAGACACAAAGGAACACACACACATAGATAGAGGGTAACATGATGTTTCCCCAAAGGCCCATCAATTCCTATGTGTAGCAACTACAGATTCGAAGCCGCCATCAAAATCCAAACAAGATCCGTCAGCAATTAAGGGAATACGGGGGGGACATTAGAAAGACGAGCTGCTATCCGGCCTACATTCCCATTCCCTTCACAGCGGGCAGTGGGATGAGCCTGGCACTGAGGCACTCATGGAAGACCCACGCATACCCTGGGTCATCTATATTCCACCCATGTTATGGCAATATTGATATTGGCAGGCAGGCTGCTGATATTGGGTACGTAATGATGCAATTAAAACAGGAGCCATTTTACTATTATTGGCAAGAATGTGTATCCTCGCCCTCCGCCCCCCCATCCCTTCCATTTTAGGAGGCAAATATGATTTGGAAGCAATGCAGAGAGATCCAGAGAGAACCCACTCGTAATAAAAGAATTCATCTTGTCATATCAATGTCGTTTTTTGGTTCATCTGTTAATGCAGTTTATTAGAGGGGGAGAACTGTACTTTTTTTTGTAGGGGCTCGCATATTTACATAAATCTATCATGCATGCAGCAGTCTACGTTCTCCTCAAATCACAAAGTACAGCACCATAATTCACCTTGCAACAAACCATTGAGCCGAGTCTTATGTTTTGCTTAACTGCACTCAAGTTGAGAATCAAATATATAACGAGGGAGAAATGCTTGTTTTATCCATTATTGAAGTCATCTGCAAAGATATGAGATCTGAAAAAGAGCCCAGAATGAAAGAAAAATGCAAATCAGTCCAATAATATTGGTTTATGCACAGGTTATATACCTTGGAAATAAAAGACCTGAGTGCTTTCAGAACCATATGTTGCTTCTTTGTTCCAAGAGGGGAGATGCATTCATGTCACTTATGTTTCTGATTAGCAAAATGATTTATGCCACAATCACTCAAAAATTCAGACAGCAAATGTGAAAATGCATTGTGACTCCACCAGATGTGCACAATAAAACAAGATTCCCATTGTAATCTGGGGTACTTAGTTTATATGAAGCTAATATAAGGCACGCTCGGATGTGGCAAAGTCACTCTTTTTAAAATTTGACTATAAATGATTGGAAATAAATTGTGTGTTTTATGCTGGATGGCATGAGTGGGTTGATAAATTAGGAACAGTTTTGTACCCTGACTTATCTACAAGACAAACCTGGTGGAGATCACAGGGATTAATTGCTTCAGAGGTGTGGAACGCCGCTTTCCCATTCTTCCCTGCGCATTCTGTGCCTAAACAATGATTAATCACCCTTTAACTATTCCCCAGAGGATGCCGGCATTTGCCAAGCCTGGCCTTATCCGCCGAAATCCGCCTGTGCAGGTTGAGGAAGGTACTTGCCAGGTACAGCGAAGGCAACCTGTCCTCATCCGTTATCAGATTAGGGAAGTGTCAGGGAGCAGACGCACAGGAGCAACGCTGTTGTTCCTCACAGATCCCAAACCACTGCCCACCAACTCCTCCTCCAAACCCCCCCCATTTTATTTTCTCTACTCACAGCCCTAACCAACCCCTCCATCTCTCCAACCTCAGCTGCCACTCACTCCAAAACCCATCAGCTCTGTCAACTATTCCCAGCCAATCACGTGGCCAGGCTGCACTGGCAGCTCGCGGTGCTGCTGATCTTCTGCCAGCAGCAAACGCTGCGAATCAGATGCCTCCAACTTCTGTGGAAAGTAAAAAAAGTGCCCTTTTCAAATGCTTTCCTCAACCTAAACATATAGCTGAAATCACTGCAAGGCTAACTAACATCTGCCATTGGCCTGTCAGGATTTCAATCACCTCAGCCCTAAAACCTCATATCTTAAAACCATGTAGCTGCTTGGAATAATTTTGATATTAGGCAATCAAATGTTTCATTCAGGTAAATGAAGCTGGTATTTCTAATCCTGGGTTTCTTTTTTTTCTACTGAAATAGTGTTTTAGTTTACACATCCTCACAACAAGCAAAAAGATCCCTGATTTGACCCCAGAGAGAGACACAAATCAAGCAAGAGGATGTGGTATTTACAGTTAAGGTGAAGCTTCCTTCTGACCATCTGAAGACACATGCTATCCATACAGCAAATTCTGCAACATCTCTATAGGAATATTTTAGCTGCTTAAAGTCCATTCAATTTAATGCCAAGAGTACATGTGGGTATGGAAGTGCACAAGTGCCAAAATTAAATGAATAAGTATGACATATAATACGTAAATGTTTTGCTCTTATGATTAATGTTTACAACAAAAATAGAACATAATAAACTGTTTCCTGTGTTTGTTTGCTTTAAAGCCTCTTCAACATGCACAGCTATAAAAGGCCAGTTTGAAAGTTCATAAAGAACTGTACGCCAAATATTACTGATTAATCAATAGACTGTTCAGGAGATCTCTCTTACAGGGAACTGTTTTTATTCTAAAAGACTTCTACAACATATGACTGACAGATGGTGTTTAAAGTACAATTGAATAAATATTAAAAACAGATAATTTGATAATTTCTGTCATCACTCTTTAGAACATCCACAAACAGCATCGAGATGCCGGTCCAGATGTTTTTACTCCTGGTCAAAATGCTCTCATATTCCTTCTGTATCAGTAGCCCTGTTACTGTTAGTTTTAGTTGAATATAAACTGCTATATACAAAAGTGGCACTTGTGAACGTCAGGAAACAAAGATGAGTAAACGAGTCAATTGAAAATATACTGATTATTCACACCATCTATCCAGACAACATAAAACTATCCAGTTATTAAAGTTAACTTGAGTGTCATCCAAACTGATTTGCAAATGAAACACTGAAATAAAGCAAACATTAACCATTAGATTGAACCATTCGAGAGGAGGCTGATGAGCTCTGACCACATGACCAGCTGATAACGATCAGGGTCAGCTAGCTGTTAGAGTAGCGGCACCTGACATCCCTGAAAACATCAGAGCACTTTTGCAGATATGCTCTATTTAGATAAATCAACTAGATGCTGCAATATTTTCACCTAAAAAAACCTTTAAGTGTATTTGTTGATACAAAAACAGTATTATTTGAAAATTTCCTCCACCATTGCAGCTTGTGATTTAAAAAAAATGCATTCTGGGATACCTGGCTGTCCACACCACCATCGACTCACTGTGACACTGGATCAATCCATTATTTGGAACCAACCTGCGCCCTGTAGGGTTAAGCGAGTCCAATCAGTGCACGCCTTGTTGTAACATGACTGACACCATACATGTAACACTACCTTATGCCATAATAGTCTAAAAAAGCTGAGAAGCGTTTACCATACTAAAATGTGACTTAACCAAATTCACTAAATGTCCTAAACATTACTTACTTTTATTATCTGATTTTAAAGTGGAAATATGAATACATATTTTCAACAAGTCTTATTAAAATCTCATTAAAAAGAAGACTTTTCTTGGAAAATGCCCATTTTGATACAGAAGGATAAAAATAAGCTGAAATAACTCTTTCAGTACTACTGTTCAATTGCTAAAAATAAACTATCCATCCTCACTGGAAACTTATAAAAAGGTCGTGGTTAATGAGGTGGGAAAGGAGCCTCAGAGGTATTATTGTGAGTCACGGATCCCAACATAGAACAACAAGGGCAAGACAATCAGTGAGACCTCATCCAGCCCGGGGACTCACAGGACAACTTTGTTCTGGTCAGTTAGCAAAACGAGGTTATCCTTTTAATATTTCATGCCACCTGCAGTGAGTGCCTGCTTGCACTAATGTGAGGAGCATATAAACAGGCTGCCGGTCCCCTGCTGATCTTTTTCATGACCGTGGCTCATAAGTGCAGGCTTTATCTCCATATCGACTCGATATCTCAAATGGATAACTTGTGTTGCCTCTGATTTGCGTTGGAAGAGGAGTGAGGCGTGAAAGCTGCGGCAAAGGCAGGGACACCTCTCGCTAATGCTGTTTGAGTTGCCTGGAGGCCCTGAGGGGCTGCCTCACACTCTGTTCCCCACCTCACAGATGGACCACACTCCACCACTGTCTATTTTATGCTTCCCTGCTCTCTATCAGCTGTCAAATGCAATGTTATCACTAAGCTATACAACCAAAACAGCGATTATTCAACAGGAGCATCGCCACAAAAGTTGAAAGGAGCTTATTTGTGTTACAGTGCAGAAGTGTTAGGCATGTTTCACTCACACTGTTTGTTGCCTGATGTTGATAAAATTGAATTTTTCCTAACAAAATGTAACTGATAAAGAAATGTTCCCAGTAACTATATTTAAAACTTATTTGTCATGAAGATTAATGGATCATATAGCAACTAACTCTTTTTTTTAACAAATGTTTCTCAAAACAAGCAGAACAGTGTTGTACAGTCTGTGAGGACTTTTTCAGCAGCTTTGTTGTGATTCACATTGGCGGTCTAGTGATCAGTCATGCAGCTCTTTGAGTCAAACTCAAGAGTTTATAATCCAAGACTAGGCCTAGTCTTGGATTATAAACCTTTCTCAGTGTAGATTTCCATTGAAATCATCTTTTTTGTCTGGTTTAAGGCTTAACCAGTGTGTCATGATCCTGGGTCTGTTGACCCAGCGTTTTAAGTTTTAGTTTATTTGGATGTTGTTTATGTTTAAGTTCATTTGGTTATTAGACTCCTTGTGTTTTCTTCCCCTGTATTTAAGTTTCCCTCACCCTTTGTGTTTCATGCTGCGTGTCTTATGTTATCAAGTTTGTATTATCATGTCTGTCTCATGTTTCCTGTTTTATTTTGAAGGAGTCGTGTGTTCTTTGTTCATTGTATTTAGTTCCACTTCCCTTGTCCTGTCATTAGGCTCATGTCAGTCAGCTGTTCCTCCATGTGTTCCCACTTCCCCTAATCACCTCCTGTGTATTTAAGTCCTCTGTTTTCAGTGTGTCATTGTCAAGTCATCTGTTGTCCACGCCATGTTTCCTATGCCATGCTTCCAAGTTTCTTGTCTAGGTTTTTCTTATTGTTTGTTTAGATTTCCCAGTTTAGGTTTGTGTTAATTTTGCTTCAGTTTGCCCTTTGTTTGTACCTTTTTAACCAGCGATATTAACATTTCAAGTTCTGTTCCCTGTTCCTTGGAGTCTGCGTTTTGGGTCCTTTTGTCAACCCCTACAGTCTGCCCTCGCCAGACTGACACAGTGTCCACGAAACCAGCATTACAAGTTATAATGGGAATACAATTAAAAATTATTTTAAATAGGACTTTCATTAAGCTTCGGGGTTTAGTTTCCATTAAAAGAGTCAATTAGCTCATTAGCTACAGGTTTAACAAGTGACTTCCAGTAGTAAGTAATGTGTCCTAAGAGATGCCTTGCTAAAAGTGTCCTTGGTTCACTCACTTCATAAAATTAAGGTCCAATTCAAATCCTGCCCCTGCACTCTATCACTTCATGAAGTCACACTTGTGGCTGTGGAGAGTCTCTTAATAAGGGGGTGTGGTCAAAGCACAAGGCAAAGGGAAACCTTCACCTTTCCAATCAATGTGTGAGTCAATTTAAACTTCTATGCTCTGGATGTATGAGGATCAAGTGCGATCCATCCACTCCTGGAAATGAGCCTGTGCATTTCAAGTGTTTTCACAGCAAAATATTTTCCACTGCGCTCCCTCTTACCTTTGCTGTTGTTCAATATTAACCTTATATCAACAGTGTGAACAACAGAATAATATAGACAAAAGTACAAAGCGCTCTGCAAGAATAATCTGGTAAAACAAACATATCATAACATCCCAGTTTAATCAGGTAAAAGTAGAGAGAACAGATAAAAGACCAAAACAACAAAACTTCATTGTAAGCCAAGTTTTATTTGTGTTTATATAAATTGCTTTCTATTATATAGTGTATTTCTGTTGATACACTTTGAAAATATTATTGCTTGTATTATATGTATTTAGAGTTTTTTTCAGTAGCAAGCCAGTAAGTTGTCAGTAGGATTCTCAGCCTAGTCGGGGAACACATTGAACAGGTTTACAGTCCATCACATCCATACAGATAAATACTGTGTTGGAAAAATTAAATTAAAACACTCTTTCAAATACTATCTACAGAATATGTACTGGTACAGTACACTATATTTGATGGAGCTACATATAGGAACCCATTTTAATTACATTTTTTTTGTCTGACTCGCTTATGTGCAAGTGGACTGAATTGAGTACAATTCAGTTAACTTGCACCACCAATAGCAAAGGTATGATTTGCAAAAAAAATAATTAATTGCTTCAGATTTCTCTTCATGTAGGGACTCTAAGCCCATTGGCATAACTGTTCAACATGCAAGGTTACACCAATCAGGACAAGACTCAGCAGTTCATCTGCATCTAAAGGTCAAAGGTCACTCTTTCGAGGATGCCAACGTTCACATTTTGGACAGAGAGGATAGATGGTTTGAAAGAGGAGTGAAAGAAGCCATCTATGTCCACTGTGAGCGACCATCTTTGAACAGAGGCTGTGGTTTACAACACCAACTCTCTGCCATCTTTAATCCAGTTTTGAGTTCCCTCCCCAGACGCCTTAACGCCCACTCACATCCTGGGCCATCTGACCTCAGGAATTCGCATGATAAGGTGGGGCCAGGTTTCACAGTGAGCTCACCTGAAACTCTGGCTGATTGGGACCCACACCCAGTTTCACACCTTGACTCAGGCGATTAGAGGATCATCAGGGGGTCCTTTTGTCCCTCTGTGGGGGGAAACTCCCACTAGGTTTATATCTGGGACTCTCCACCATTTGACCTTAGAACTGAAGAAGCTTCTTGGATGAAGGTGAAACGTCTTCAAGTAACTTAAAGAAGTCCAGACGCTTTTCTTTGCAAGCTCCTTTGACCACCAATCACAATCTTTTCTTGGCCTAACTAAGTAGTTTTGGTCCCTAAAATGAACCAAGAACTGCAGGAAACATGAATGAAGCATAAACAAAACAGCATGTAATGCTCAATAATACTCCAACCGAGGACGTGAACTGCAGCTCTGAGGTGTATGTGGATCCATATTGTTTGTTTTTGGCATTACATTTCTGTCGGTGTTCTGCTTTTACGTCCTTTCCTTTACGCAACCATCACATGACATTTACTGGTATGGGAATATTGATAAAAGAGAAAATTCTTATATTTGTGTTTCCGGGTAAAGTGATTTTAAATTAAAAAAAAGAAAAGAAAAAAAACCCTTCCAAACCTTGTTTAAATTATAAATTAGTAATTGTACTCAGGTAACTGGTCATGTGACATGACTAATAAATTTACGGTTGAGGGGTTTTAAATTTCTCGAACTGTGTGGTACACCTAGTTTACCTCGACAAGCTTCGCTCCCGGGAGAAGGTCTGCAGGAGCCTGTGATCCGTAACTGTAATTATTCACTTGACAAGGTCTTCCTTGTAGTACATTGTACATTAGGCTCATTTAAACACGTGACAAAACACGAGCATTTTTGACAAGTCTCACATATGTTAACAATGGCAATGTGTTGGCGCAACGCCGCATTAAAAAGACATCTTTACACCGAGAGACACGTTCTCATAATGCTACAATATGCAAGCTGTTATATTCAAATAAACAGGAAGTGAAATGTGAATGCACACCAGCGTTAATCAGTTAGATTTATACTTGTCAGATGTGGGAGGAGGTGAAAGAGTTGATTTTATTTCTTTATTTAGCAGCTTATCACATTTTCATTACAGCAGCCTCTTACAACAGCTCAATCAATCAATCTGGATCATCTGTCAGCTAATCAGTCAACACAGACCGAGCAAGAAAAAGGAAACATAATGTGAGGAGAGTAAAACTAATATGACCTCCTTATTTACAGCACTTACTCTGTGTAAACTCGATTTACTCCCATTCACTGGCTAAATAATAATGAAAACATATTTATTAAACATATATTCTGACAGATGCAGTAAGAACTGAGAACTGGCTGCTGATTTGGCTTAAGGTCAAACTGGCTTAAACAGGAAGTACGTGAAAAGTATAGATAAGTAAATATCAAACGTGGCGAATATAGTCGAGTAATTCTTTGTCTTTATTTTATTTGACTTACCATTCGTCCAAAAGGGCAGCTGTTTGTATCAGGCATGGCCGAGAGCAAAGTTTTGGGTAAAGTTGTCACTTTCTGCTCCAAGAAATCGAGGGACCAGCAGCTGGCAGGTGCAGCAGTTTATCACAAACCCAGAAATAATTGAAAGTGACAACTGGCAGCACCACAAATGATTTATTAGTCTTTTACTCAGCTCCTAACCATCCTCGGGGCTGGAATCAATTATTCACCAACTATGTGTCTTCAAATCATTAATTCTACTGTGTGGAGCCAAACGCCGCCCCACTTCGCGTACCTCCTCGTGCACCAGACCTTGGACTTGTTCCACCAGGTTCTACTCTGTCGGGCAGACATCTGCATCCAAGAGTCCAGCAGAGATGCTGAACGTCTGTCCCCAACAAGGTCGCAACGGATCAGCAGAAGTCCTTCAAGAAGCCATGCAAAGATATTTAGAAATATCTCAAACAACCAGAATATTATCTTTCAATAGTGTTAGAAGAGTCTAGAATGAATATTTAAATGATTTGAAGGCATCGCCTGTGCAGCACAAATTAAAAGCTCAGAAACAGCAGATATCATCAAATACAGGCAAGTATTAATTTATCAGGATAATATTACTTTCATTCAAATCTGGATATCAGCCAGTTAGTGTTGTCCCCACCCATATGGTGGATGCAGTGGTTGGCTTTGAGAATTTAATTATGATTGTGAATAATTTTTTTTAAGCGTTTAGATTTTTTTTTTTAGCATCTATTGTTTCAAAGGCTTTTCCAACCTGCCACTGAAAAGGAAAATCAGAGAAAAGCACTTGTAGCAGAGCAGTGTTTTGGCACAACAGCTGTTGGTTCGTGAGATGCTGAATACAATTATGAAAAAATTTAATATTCGGTCAAATAAGAGTCTGAAGGAAGGAAGAAAAAGAAAAACCTTTAAGCGATACAAAAACAACAAATAGTTGAAATTGGAACACATGTTCGAGTGTGTTATCACAGAGAAAATCTAATCAAACTACTGAAAGACCAAAGCTAAGAGCTCTGAATTACACGATTTAAATATATGTACCTATATTTTTGAACATTTTCAGTGTGGTTCCAATAATGAGTTTGATGTCTTTTTATATCTTTGTTTAATAAGAGATGTGATTAAAAAAAATATTTATTTATTTTGAGGGAAAACTGAATTCCTGGAAATGTCTCAAACCCACTTATCATCGATTAAATAGTGCACTTACTGAAAACTATATTTAGATGCACATTAATTCACATTTGCTGCGGTTTACTCTTTACAATTACATACAGCACGTCGGGCTTTAGATACACACAAATATTTATTATGTTGCATTGTTGCAGTTTAAGTTGCTTTTTTGTATGAAAAAAGCTATAAAGTTGAGTTCGATTACTTACGGATTTACTGCTATTATGTCCACATTTTTATCAGCTTTTCAAAATAATGTGCGATTGATCATGATCTAAACTTCCGTCTTACATTCTTCCCGCTTGATCCAAACATATTTTTTCATGTCTTTGTACTCCTGTATATGGATCATATTAGGGGTGATTTCCTGTTACTGTACAGTACATCATGCTGTGATAATTATCTTCCTTTTCCTTCATTTGATCTCATCTTATCAGTCATCCTCTTTCTCTTTAGCATATCAAAACTGTGACAAGAAGCAATAAGGCATTCGATTTTTTTGTCTCTTTTTTCATTCAGAAGAGTTTAGGTTTTATGTATAATTAATCTGGTGTGGTTTTAAAGTTCAGCAAGCAGTATTTTATCTGTTATAACTCAAACCCTCTCATCTTTATGAATACAAAGCATATATAATGTGCTGCCTTCCTATTATTAATTATGGAAATAACACAACAAAAGCACATCTTAAATCCATTACTGTTGTAAGCTAGACTTGTCTCAATAAATCAGCGTCTACAATCAAAATTGAAATAATTTTTTATGCATAATGTATGTGCTTGTTGCCACAACATCTGTTCATTATGCAGAGTAATGCATTCCTGTAGTTTTTAAAAACTTCAGTCCTATAAAATAATCATAATGACTGCTTCATTACGGAGCACGGGAAGACAGAAGTAGATTTTACAATACGTCTCATGATTTACAGTTTCATCTACTTTTTATTGTCAAGTCAATCACAAGTTTGAGGAAGACTTGTGGGTGAAGACTCATTAAGGCAGATGTTTGTGAAATCACGCGCGTTCCGACAAAACGCATCAGGCTTGAATGTGAAGTGGGTGCGAGGGATGGTTGGACCCCGGTGCCACGAGTCCCCTGTCACTCATAAAGAAACCAATGAGGAAATGCTCGTCGCTGTACCTCAACTGCATTTATTAGGACAACAAGCTTGTGTTTCATTGTGTGCAAATGTTCTTACAGATGTAGAGAAAAAATGTCGTGACATTAAACATTCGTTTGGCAAAAATGTGTAAATGAAATTGTTTTATTTGGCCATATGGGGGCACTATGAATAGATTTTACATTTTCACAATTTTCAAATTAGACTTTGGGGTTTGGACTTTTAGCAATTTATTGTCTTTAAACAAAAGCATTCTTCTTCCTTGTGTGTCCATTTTTTAATACTAATTAGTAGTTAATTATGTTTTATCGTGCTATGGCTTTGACTGTTTCACAAATTTGTTTGTAAGCTTGAGTCATGGTAGACTAATTTTAAACATAGCATTGCAACAATGACAAATTCCTCCTTGTGTCAGTAATTGATTTCATTTATTGATTAATAGGATCACTCATTCTAAATTGTTTTTTTTTAACTTTAATTTGTATTTATTTAATATACTTTAATATTTTATAAGTAAAATAAGTATGCTCTACTTACAAAAAGCTCTGTATCTGTCTATACTCTGTAATAGTGGTAAAGGTAGGACTTTAACCCTCTCGAGGCAGGCGTTGCCGATTTGCAACAGTTAAAAACTAACAACCTGATTACCCCACATATATATTTTATGATTTTTTTTTTTACTCAGAAGTACCACTGCAGGACTTGGTTGTGCATTAGAAACAAAAGGTTTAATTTGAGCCTGAGAGGGTTAAGGACTAACTGTCACACACACGCTTACACTCTGAGTGTGTTCATTAGCTACACTTATACACTTCAGACTGGAGGAAGAGTCAAATAAAACACCAACCTTCTTATTGCTTCACCTTCTGAATCCCAGCCACTCCTCATCAGTACAACTTGGTTTGTCCTGGTCATCAACACCAGAAATGTTCTTTAAGTTGTGCTAAAGAACAGCCTTATTTCTGTGTACTAGCTTGGATTCCCAATGCAATCAACTGTTGGGAGGTTAAGGTCTTGATGTTAAGACTTATACATATACATATACTGAGTCATGTACTGGAGAGATTCATAACCCACACAGATATACAGGGTGGGCCATTTATATGGATACACCGTAATAACATGGGGATGGTTGGTAATATTAAAGTCCTGTTTGTGGCACATTAGTATATGTGAGGGGGCAAACTCCTAAGATGGGTGGTGACCATGGTGGCCATTTAGAAGTCGGCCATCTTGGATACAACTTTTGTTTTTTCAATAGGAAGAGGGCCATGTGACACTTTCATGAGTTATTTACAAGTTTCTCTTTGTTCACAGCCATTGACATGTCGAAGAGGTTAACACGAGAGGAGCGGATCGAAATTGTGTTGATATCTGGTGAACGCAGTAACCGGGTCATTGCAGCAGATTTCAATGCAAGACACCCTACGAGACCACCCATCTCCCATGCTACAGTTAGCAAACTGCTAACGGTAGTTAGCGTAGTTTCAAACATAGTTAATCACAGCTATAGGAGACTGATTAAAGTAAAAATTCTCTACATTCTTTTAAAGTATATCTAAGACTATTAAAGCCTCATATTGACTATACATAAACTTTGTAATGTTCTTATTAAGTGAAGCTGAAAAAGGAAGCTGCTGCAGAAGTGCCAGATGCTACAGTTCCTTAAGTGACTTCAACGGTGATTTAACCCAGACTTTCCTCCTGTAATGTCTAACTTTACAGCAGAAATGCATAATGTTTTCAACCTGGTACGGAAAAAGAAAGAAAATTGTCTCTAGTCTTTACTCTAAGGAGCTTGGAAAGAAAAGCCTCCTTCAACGCACATATTAAACAAATATGTAAGACTGAGAGAGCATATTTCTCCTGTTTTGGCTTCCCTTCATTGGCTTCCTGTTAAATCCAGAATTGAATTCAAAATCCTGCTCCTCACATACAAGGTCTTAAATAATCAGGCCCCATCTTATCTTAATGACCTTGTAGTACCATATCACCCTATTAGAGCACTTCGCTCCCGCTCTGCAGGCCTACTTGTTGTTCCTAGAGTATTTAAAAGTAGAATGGGAGGGAGAGCCTTCAGTTTTCAGGCCCCTCTTCTGTGGAACCAGCTTCCAGTTTGGATTCGGGAGACAGACATTATCTCTACTTTTAAGATTAGGCTTAAAACTTTCCTTTTTGCTAAGGCATATAGTTAGGGCTGGACCAGGAGACCCTGAATCCTCCCTTAGTTATGCTGCAATAGATGTAGGCTGCCGGGGGATTCCCATGATGCATTGAGTTTTTCCTTTCCAGTCACCTTTCTCACTCACTATGTGTTAACAGACCTCTCTGTATTGAATCATATCTGTTATTAATCTCTGTCTCTCTTCCACAGCATGTCTTTATCCTGTCTTCCTTCTCTCACCCCAACCGGTCGCAGCAGATGGCCCCGCCCCTCCCTGAGCCTGGTTCTGCCGGAGGTTTCTTCCTGTTAAAAGGGAGTTTTTCCTTCCCACTGTCGCCAAAGTGCTTGCTCATAGGGGGTCATATGATTGTTGGGTTTTTCTCTGTATCTATGAAGCGCCTTGAGGCGACTTTTGTTGTGATTTGGCGCTATATAAATAAAATTGAATTGAATTGAATTGAATTGAAAAGCGACTGGACTTCTTTAAGTTTGTTGAAAACATTTCACCTCTCATCCGAGACACTTCTTCAGTTCTGAGAGCAATTGGTGGAGAGTCCCAGAAATAAGCCCTAGCTGGAGTTGTTGCGAATCATCTGCCTAATCACATGAGCCAAGGTTTAAAAATGGGTGTGGGTCATTATCAGCCAATGTTTCAAGTGAAACCATGACTTTGCCCCACCCTATCATGCAATTTATTGAGATCAACTGACCCAAGACATGAGTGGGCAGTAAGGCGTCTGGGAAGGGATTTAAAACTGGATTATAGAAGGCAGACAGTTAGTGTCATAAGCCACCGCCTCTGTTGAAAGATGGTCGTTCACAGTGGACATAGATGGCTTCTTTCACTTCTCTTTCAAACCATCTGTCTTCTCTGCCCAGAATGTGAAAATTTGCGTCCTCGAAAGAGTGACTTTTGTCCTTTAGATGCAGAGGTACAGCTAAATGTTGTCCCATTGAGGTGGCTCCTCTATGTTATGTTTATGAAGTGGCTGTTTAGTATTTCCAATGCAGAGGTCTGACCATTCCTCGCTGCACTGCAGAGCATAGCATACATTTTTTTGGGGAGTTTTGTCCTGGGCATGAACCAAGTGTATAGCTGGGTCTGAAGTACACTGGGATGTCATGCTTGAGGAAGGCTCTCCTGAGTTTCTCTGATAAACCTGCTACATAAGGAATGACAAAGTTGTTCCATTTGTCCTTCTGTTTGTCCCTAGTTGGTGTTTGACCTTGTTTACTGTGCAGTCTTACAAGTCACTTTATACTGTAAGGTAAAGCCCGAAATGTTTCCTGCAAAAAAGCCCAACAATCAAGAAACATATGAGCAAGCACTTTGCAATGGTAGGAAGGAAAAAAACTCTTTTTACAGGAAGATACTTGCAGCAGAACCAAGCTCAAAGAGAAGCAGCCGTCTGTCATAACTTGTTGGGGGTGAGGGGAAAGAGAAAAGAAGAAAAAGAAAAAGAGAAGAGAAAATAAAAAGATAATAAACAAAATAAAATGAAGAGCATGGGGAAAACATGCGCTAAAGGATAGAGACGACAAAAACGTAATGGCCTGCTGCCGTCGTATGTATGTAGGGAATGAAAGAGGTGAGTGGAGAAGAAGTGTGCATGACATGAAGTACAGCAGTCTGAGTCTGTAGCAGCATAACCAAGGGATGGTTCAGGGTCAGCAGATCCAGTCGTTAGTATAAACTCAACTTAAAAGTTGAGTCTAATCTTAAAAAAGAGACAACTTTCTTTTGAATCTAAACTAGGAGCTTGTTTGAGAGGAGAGGGGCCTGAGAGGCTCTGCCGTCTGCTCTAGGAAAAGCAAGTCAGCCTGCAGTCTGAGAGCGTGGTGCTGTGTTGGAACAATAATGTATGATGTGGTGTTTGAGATATGATGGGGGCTGATCATTCAAGGTCCTGTATATGAGAACAATGGAGGTTTTTAAGGGAACTTTTAGAACAACCTAAAATTAACTACATATTTGTTTAACGTGCACATTGATGTGACATCCAGATGAAAAATGACTGAATGATTTCTCACAGTGTTGCTGTAGCCATGATCATGCCTTCCAGAGTATGTATCTGTCTGGGCACCATGTTTTGATTATATTTATTTATTTATTTGGACTTTTTAGACTCAAGTACAAAGATAATAATTTCAGTTTTGTAGAAACTTAAAATATCTTATCTTTAGTTTAACCAACTGATTTGCGTCATCTGACTTTATAAATAAAGATAACTGGATATCATCTGCATAGCAGTGAAAAAGTATGCAGTGTTTTCTAATAATGTTGACTGAGGGAAGCATTCCCAGAACCCCGGCGAACTCCATGACTAACTTTCATGTAGGAAGATGACTCCCCATCTATGTGCGCAAATGTGATTGAAAGCACTGCAGCACATTTCCTTTAATACCCAGACTGTATTCTAATCTCTGCTGTAAAATGTTATGATCAACATTATCGCTAACAGGCCAAGCAGGTAGAGTCCACTGGTCAGAGGCCAATTCATTCGTACTCTTTATGAGTGCTGTTTCAGTGGTGAACTCTGCATCCTGAAACTTGTGAATTAGACCATTTGTAAGCAGTGTGTTTCTGCGTTGTGTCTGACAAAGAAAGGTAAAAGAAAGAAAGACCTCCAAGTATATAACTTGCTCGCTCCAGCTCCTCAGGGGAATTGTAGAAAAGGGGAGAGGCCAAAGGGGTACACTGTATTTATAGGGTTGCACCAAAGAAGAAGAACAATGAGGAGGGGCTCTAACTGATAATGAATATAACTACAGGCTTGGAGGTCCTAACAGTCAGGTATAAAGAACAAATTTTGTGTAATTATAACAATATGTAATCTATGACTGGGTTAGACATTCATCTGCACATGATCAGCTGGCTGTTTTACCACTACTAATTTCTGAAATAAAGACAAAAGTTAGAAACAAGTCTATAATTAGTTATGACAGGTCGATCAAGCAAGAGCTTTTCAAGTTAGGGTTTAATTACGGCCTCCTTGATGCCCCGTGGTATGTAGCCTGTTGATCCAGATGAATGATCATATTTAAAATTGTAAGAATATTTAAAGGTAGGATGTCTTTGAACAGTCTTGTAGGAATATTATGTATCGACATGTCAGGGTTGAAGTTTGGAAAGATTAATAGATGAGTAAATAAAATAACAGTTGCTGTACTTAACGATGATAAGTGTGTGGGATGACTTTTGTGTTCTTTAGTGGCTAAAAATTAACTTGACTTAAAGGATCTCTGACTCTTTGTCAACCCGGCTGCAGTCCTGAAAAAAGCATCCTGTGTTCCTCGATTAGTGACAAATAGTAAGAAGTGCTTTATTTTTAAATAAATCAGCAAACTATCTTACATAAAAACAACAACTTTTGAAATAAGTGCAAAATGTTTCTTCTTAAGCCTATGAGCTATTTTAACCCCCACACTTACGAGCAGAAATGGGCAGTAACGCGTTACTTGTAACGTAACCTGTAAGTAATCTGATTACTTTTTTAAAGTAACGAGTAAAGTAAGGGATTACTATTGCAAAAACGGTAATTAGATTTCCGTTACTTCCCCGTAGGAACGCTGCGTTACTAAAACCGTGATTTTCTTGCGAGAATGTCTCATGACAGTGACGTAAGCGGGTGCAACGTTCGTGGCAACAGCTGTGTGCAGATCAACAATGGATAATATATCGAGTGCAGAGAGAGTATGAGCGTGCAGCGTTTAAAGCGTGGAAGTACTGACCTTACTTTGAGTTTGATTCCATAAAAAGTGACAAAAACATTAGTGTCCGTTGTGCGTGGGAAGAAAACTTCTTTTTACAGCGAAAAAACCAAACAAGCACCGAGTAGCTACGACGCAATGGGAAACTCACAGAGAAACTCGCGGATTCTTCCACTGACCGCTGCGGCACACCTGCACCAGGGTAACCCTCCGCCTGCCCCACTCCTGCTTTACAGGTGAAAATAGAGCAACAGGACCGCTAGTCTTTGACTTTATTTATTTTCTGCTGTGTTTTACTTGCATCTATTTGAAAGACTGAGTGTAAACACAAAAAAATATTTTATTTTATGTGCTGGAATGTGCTGAAAATAGGTTTAAATGTTAAACTAATTTCTTCCAGTCAGTGAATGTTGCATATAATTTAATTTTTGCTTGATGCATAAAGTTAAAAGATTAAAATGAATAAAACAAGTTTTAAAAAGAGACGTTTCCATTTGATTACATTTTATATGATGGATTATGTAGAAAAAGTAGAATTGGGCTGAAAGATCTATCACTTTATCACCTATTCAGGTTGTAAATCGTGTTTTTAAAAAGTAACTAAGTAATTAATTACTTTTGAAAATAAGTAATCAGTAAAGTAACGGGATTACTTTTTTGGGGAATTAATCAGTAATTAGTTACTGATTACTTTTTTCAAGTAACTTGACCAACACTGCATACGAGTTATACCAGGAACCTTCAGATTTGTTGGTTTGTTTTTCAGAGGAGCCACCGTATCCTACATCATACAAGGGCATAACATTATTAGCAACATTAACAATACTTCTGCCAAAGTAAGTGTTAGCAAATGGCAGAAGATAACTAAAAAGGAAGCTTTTTTAAAATTTAGCAGTACAAGTGTACTGAATTTGTTTTCTAGCATATAATACATTATTAAAAATGTTAATATTATTAACAAATGATCAGAGAAAAAAAATACAAAAGCTGCTAAATGTTCACTTTCTTCAGCATATGTCAAGACAAGATTAAAAAAAGAGAGTGGGATTATTTTCATCTTTTAAAAAAGCTAATCGGGTCTAATAATAAATTATAGCTTTTATCAGCATCTACATGAATGCTAAAATTACCCACTATAATTATTTTATGTGCGATAAACACTGAATCAGATAAAAACAATGAAACAAAACTGTGAAATCAGAATCTCTGAATAAGGGACAGCTGGACGATCGGTAACAATGTTTTCTTTGTGGCTCACAGTTGGAGGAGACCCTGTTTGTATCACTGACGAGCTGCTCATCGCTACTATGAAATGAGATAGGGTCAGTACATTCAGATGCATAAGCTACACAACCTCTAAACAATACAACCTACACGTGCAAGAATTGGGAAGAATTAAGGCAAAGATCAAACCAGCCAATGTCTAGTTCACGGCTGTTTCAAGACAAATTTAGAAAAACTGAGAACACAACATGTTCTATTCCCTGAGTAAGCTTCAACAATGCGCCTCTTCCCACAACATGTTTTTAAAAGCCTTTGTGCACATTTTGGGGCTAGCAATCAGCAATCTTTTCACTTTACAAAATGATGCCTGAGAAAGCCGTTCACAGAAACAATGTAAGTGAAATGTTATTGATCAGTTCTGCAAAGCACAATTTTTTTCTTATAGGATTCATATTGAATATTTTAAGGTATTTTTAAGCCTTGGTTCTTTATTTTGGGTCATCCATCGCTTCTGCTTTTTGAAGCCATGGCTGAATAGAAACTGCGGCGCACTTGTATGTTTCTGATAGCAAGTGATAAAAATTTACCAGCATTATTTGCCAACATCTGACGCGTTAACAACCAACACACTGTGCTGCAAGAGAACAGATCTCTTCCTGAGAGCTTTTAAGAGGATGATGCTGCTTTGAGATGGGCTGCATATAAACAGTTATTATCTGTGTCAAAGTACGAGTGGCAGCGCCGGAGTGATGAAGAGGAATATTTCTGTGGCCCCAGTGTGCCGCCGCGGGACTGTTATCTCTGCAGCCCATACATCAGACAGTGCTGCACACACCTCTTCCCTGTGAATGCAACATGACAGGTTCCTTTAGTTTCCCACTTCCAATGCAGATAACATAGCAGTCTTAATCTGGCATGAAGCGCTTAGGAGATGTCGGCCGATATGAATTGAACTGTCAATAACGCACACAGCAGAACACTGAGCTTTTAAAAACATACAAGGTCCCAAAGAATGTGTATATTCTTTGATACAGAGATTACGTTATCAGTGTTCAGGGTGTATATGCACAGCGCTATTCAAGAACTGATTGATAATGCAGCAGAGCATCCAACATTTTGATTATTTACATTTACATAAGAAGCAAGAAAATTGATTTCCTTTCTAAACAGCAAACACTCCTGTATTTACATTTTAAAGGCCTGTAGCTGATGCTTTTTCTCAATAGTGACTTGCAATGGGTGCAACACTGGAATAAGCCTTCATGTTGCTGAGATTAAAAACAACTACCAGAGAGTGACTGTGAAAAGTTTCAGTTGTTCTAAAGTACCACATATGATGTATACCAATGAGTTCATGCTTAATTTGGTTTGGGTTAAGAATCTACAGTTTGAACATTTGTATGCTGCATGTGTAATGTTTTAGCCAATGGAGATTAGAGATTTACATAAAAAAAGACAGGATGTGAACGGTTAATAGATGTACAGAGAAAAGTGAAGAAATGCAGTGATTTACTGATGTTTGGTCCTAATCCAGGTCGGTTTAAGCCAGCATCATTTATCATGATTAGCTAAGAATGTAAAACAATATGTCGATATAACCATGAATACAGGCCATTTTTACCTTAAACTTTTACCTTTACCTTACTTAATCAGTCTAATCTTCAACGCACATATTAAACAAATATGTAAGACTGCGTTCTTCCATCTGCGCAACATCTCTAAAATTAGAAATATCCTGTCTCAGAGTGACGCTGAAAAACTAGTTCATGCATTTATTACTTCCAGGCTGGACTACTGCAATTCATTATTATCAGGATGTCCAAAAAACTCACTGAAAAGCCTTCAGTTAATCCAAAATGCTGCAGCAAGAGTACTGACGAGGACTAGAATGAGAGAGCATATTTCTCCTGTTTTGGCTTCCCTTCATTGGCTTGCTGTTAAATCCAGAATTGAATTCAAAATCCTGCTCCTCACATACAAGGTCTTAAATAATCAGGCCCCATCTTATCTTAATGACCTTGTAGTACCATATCACCCTATCAGAGCACTTCGCTCTCACTCTGCAGGCCTACTTGTTGTTCCTAGAGTATTTAAAAGTAGAATGGGAGGGAGAGCCTTCAGTTTTCAGGCCCCTCTTCTGTGGAACCAGCTTCCAGTTTGGATTCGGGAGACAGACATTATCTCTACTTTCAAGATTAGGCTTAAAACTTTCCTTTTTGCTAAAGCATATAGTTAGGGCTGGACCAGGTGACCCTGAATCCTCCCTTAGTTATGCTGCAATAGATGTAGGCTGCCGGGGGATTCCCATGATGCATTGAGTTTTTCCTTTCCAGTCACCTTTCTCGCTCACTATGTATTAACAGACCTCTCTGTGTTGAATCATATCTGTTATTAATCTCTGTCTCTCTTCCACAGCATGTCTTTATCCTGTCTTCCTTCTCTCACCCCAACCGGTCGCAGCAGATGGCCCCGCCCCTCCCTGAGCCTGGTTCTGCCGGAGGTTTCTTCCTGTTAAAAGGGAGTTTTTCCTTCCCACTGTCGCCAAAGTGCTTGCTCATAGGGGGTCATATGATTGTTGGGTTTTTCTCTGTATCTATGAAGCGCCTTGAGGCGACTTTTGTTGTGATTTGGTGCTATATAAATAAAATTGAATTGAAATTGAATTGAATTAACCAAACATTTTGCAAAGAATGAAATCATGCTGCACTGTATTGTGTTGGCTGCGACGGTTTCAGTTGCCATACTAAAGATGTAAGTATGTCATGATCAGGCTGTGGGCAGGCAGGAGAGGACCCAAACGCAAACTCATGGGAAAACAGGACTGAACTCAAAATACAGCTTTATTGCTGACAGAGGATAAAGGCGATACAAAATAATATGAAACTAAACTGGGAAGTACTAAGGAACGGACTCACGAGGAAACACACAGTCATGAAGGAGAACGCGACACTGAACTGAGGGAGACATGGACATAAATGCAGAGAGGGTAAACGAGGGAAGTGGGAGCACACGGGGAACACAGCTGACACAGATAATCGTAACAAGACAGGGCAGGAGTGAACACAACATGACACATACTTAGGAGAGACTGTCAAAGTAAAACAGGAAGTACACAGAGGTTCAGACAGGAGGAGAGAGAGCACGGGGAGAGCACGGACATAACTGGGGAAAACATGGAATAAAACACAAGGAGGGGAAACAAGGGTTCACAGATAGACAGAGGGGCACACAGGGGGTTACTGAATAAGGAACATCTTAACTAAACAGCCTACGAACCAAGGCATAAATAACCAAGGGGTGGCTGTAGCTCAGGTGGTACTGATCGGAAGGTTGGTGGTTCGATTCCTGGCTTCCCCTAGTCTGCATGCCAAATATCCTTGGGCAAGATACTAACCCCAAATTGCTCTCCGATGCATCCATCGGAGTATGAATGTGTGTGTGAATGTTAGCTATAAAGCACTTAGAAAGATGTGCTTGTGCGAATGGGTGAATGCACAAGTTGTGTAAAGCGCTTTGAGTGCTCAGATGAGTAGAAAAGCGCTATATAAGAACCAGTCCATTTAGCATTTACCATTTTACAAAATACAAGAACACACGAAAACTAAGAATACTGGGCCAACATGGCCCAGGACCATGACAAAGTAAGAGTCCAGTGACACAGGCCTACAGCCTGACCCCATGGCAACCACTGCTTACTGGAGAAAAATATGTATTCCCCAGAGACAGGCGATGCTGTGGCAATCACAGATCACTGACAAGTTTGCAAGTGATTCTTGGAATTTCTGGCAGTTGCCAGATGAAATTGGTCGCAAAGAGGCAGTGCACAAAAAAACTATTGCTTTTGATTGCTTTGGTTGTTATCAGATTTTTGTGGTTGCCTGTGGCTTTCATGGAAGACAGAGACTAGTCTGCTGATGCTTGCCAGAGGTTGCCAAGGGGTCACTCATTGGTCTCTAGGCCTTAAGTGTACTGATTGTCATAATTTATCCATAAACTAATTAGCGTGAAAACGGTTGAGGTACTCTGGTGGGATGTCACGAAACTTTGCAGAGTAGAAATACAACTTTACTGATAAAAACTGTGATGTCTAACTTATTATTGACTGACATCTTACAATCTTATTTTCAGGGTAAAGCCAGTTTTGGGAAGGTTACTTTTAAAACGTATTCCACTACAGATTACAGATTACATGCCCCAAAATGTATTCTGTAACGTATTCCGTTACATTAGTCAATGAGAGTAACGTATTCGGAATACTTTGGATTACTTAATATATTATCATGCTGTTTACAACTACATGAATGTACTATTGCTGTGATTTATTACTGTTACTGCAGGTTACTCGCTATACCAATTAGATTTTAAATCTTAATATAAATGAGTAACAGTAGGTGGACATTAGGTAAGGCTGCACTTTTTGCAGCGATCTCGTATAGAAAACTATTCTGCGCGTATATAAAACATATATACGCCCTGAACCGTAGTAAAGGGACCTCTGGCTAATACGTCGGGTTCATGTCAGCTTGTAGCGTAAAACTAGCTTTACTTTGTTGTCTGGGTCAACTTTGCTAGCGACAGAGAGAGGCGTTGAAAGGCTGCTCCAGCAAAACTTATTGTTTCGGAGGAAAACACGAACACAGAGTACAGTCGAGTCTTAATAGCTTACTTACAGCTGGGCTTGTCAGGCACTCTTTTTGGCTGCAGTGGTTATTATTATATTTACATGCTTCCAGCTCCCGTTTCTGCTCGACGATAACTCGTACTTTTCCACTCTCCTTTTTCTCCCTGGCTCGCTCACAGACACATAACGGTTACAGCAGTCCATTCTCCCTGCAGCACGGACTACACTGCCCATAAGGCTACATTCTTTAGGGCGATGCCTGTAACACTTTGACTATTGCCTTCATATTAAATCATTTTTAAAATAATAATTTTAAAAGGTTTCTTCATGTCATTATGCGGGCCACAAGTAGAGGTGACATGGGCCGCAAGATTGAGACACAGACATTAGAGCCTCTTCATGCATGTTTTGTTTGGGTTTCCATCGGCATGGAATTACCAAAAATAGAGAGAGCATAGCCTAACATATGAAACAGGAAAAGACCGTCGTGTAATCCATTTATATGGCGATCGTGGCTCAAGAGTTGGGAGTTCGTCTTGTAATCGGAAGGTTGCCGGTTCGAGCCCCGGTTCCGACAGTCTCGGTCGTTGTGTCCTTGGGCAAGACACTTCACCCTTTGCCTACTGGTGGTGGTCAGAGGGCCCAGTGGCGCCAGTGTCTGGCAGCCTCGCCTCTGTCAGTGCGCCCCAGGGTGGCTGTGGCTACAATTTAGCTTGCCATCACCAATGTGTGTGTGAATGAGTGGATGACTGGATATGTAAAGCGCTTTGGGGTCCTTAGGGACTAGTAAAGCGCTATACAAATACAGGCCATTTACCATTTTTTCCATTTATTTCAACAAAGTAACTGTATTCTAAATACCACCTTTTTAAATGGTAACTGTAACGGAATACAGTTACTCATATTTTGTATTTTATATACGTAACGCCGGTACATATATCCCGTTACTCCCCAACACTCGGTAAAGCCACTTAACTTTTAAAATGATTTAAATCAGATTTGGTGTTTGAACACATCTGTTCTTTATGTCCAGTTGGTTCCTGGAATTCCAGTTATGGCTCTCTCACCATTCCTTGGGACCTTGAGTCCTTTGATATGATCCTTTCATAGCACTTTGATTATAATTATAATTAAGTGACAAATGATACGTTGTTTTATACCGTCAACATCAAAATTTGATTATTTATTGTTTGTATGCCGGTAGACGTCTTTAATGTTTTTTTTGTTTTTCTTTTTTTTCTTTCAAAACTGTGAAGCACTTTGTAAAAAAAACCCCACTGCTATCCCAATATAGTTGTTGGATTTTCTTACGAATTCACCACCAGATTTGGATGAATGATCCAACTCCACTGCAGCAAACACACAGTAAAATGTGCATCTTCCACACATATCATCTTTTTTGGCAATTCCATTATCAATTACACAGTAAATGAGTGTTTCTACTACAGCTCATGCCTCCAGATGATCAATCAAAAGGTAATTCAGTGTTCATCGTGAGACCAACCATTCCTCCTCTTTACGGTGTGACTACAGTTTGTATGTTAATAGTGAGCTTTCAGGATCATTTTTCTACTTCTTTCACCTCAAACAAAAAAATAGCCTGAAAGGGAGATTTAATATCCTTGTCTGACTTGATGTGAAAAGGCGACCCAACACTGCAACAATGCGGCATCTTGATGCAATAATCTCAAATTAAGTCATGAATAATGTAAGGAAAAGTCATGAAGAAGAATTAATAATTCAATAGATAAATAATTTACAAAATAATCAAATAAATAAATAATGACACACCATAAATAAAGCATCATATTAAATCTTTCCAGCAGGCAGCCAGATGCAAGAAGCAACACAAATAAAAACCAGGCAGAAAGAGTTTGTCCATTGTTCAACGAGGTCTTAGACGATAAATTAAACGTAAACGTCTCTTATGTTTGTTTGAACTTCAAAAAGAACAAACCCTGAAGGATACTGAGATTTTTAATAACATGGCACACATTATCTTTGGCTAATTATTACCCGAGCATAAAACAAAATAATTATATGTTTCCAGTTGATTTGACACATGGGCTGTAAAACATGCCATCGTCCCCCTACATTTCTGTCTGGCTGTGTTTGTTGTTTCCTATCAGCTACCAACCACCAGCAGGACACTCGTCAAGTTTCACAGTATTATGAAAGCAACAAATATCTTCTAATTTAAGAACAAGCAGTGACAGTGAAAGCGCTCACTCCTTCATCCATATCCAAACCTAAACATGGGTTTTCAATGCATTGATTTGGGTCTTGTCAAAACATTTGATTTGATGCATTTAACTAGTTTCAGGTATGAAAAAAACCTCTTCAGTCGCTTCAGCAAATGTCCCGTAACAACATCTGATAGCAGATAGAAACAGGTGTTATTTTACAGAAGAAGAAAAAAGAGAAGAAAAACATGTTTACTTCATGTTTCTAGATTAAAACACTAAACATCATAATGTTCTTTCTTTGGCTTCATGGTGGGGCCAGTGATTTTGTCACTAGAGAAGGTTTGATTCTCCTGGTTTGGCTGCGGCAACTCTGTGTGGAGTTTGGATGTTTGCTCAGTGTCTGCGTGGGTTTCCTCCGGATACTCTGGCTTCCTCCCACAGTCCAAAGACATGCATGTTAATGTAATTGGTGATTCTAAATTGGCTATGGATGTGAGGCAGATAAAGTGCTTAAAGTGTAAAGCAAACAAAAAAGAAGCTTTGTATAAATGTATGGTTATGGAGAATTAAAAATAATGTACAACACACTGCAGTAACTGATTTCTTTTCTATACTTAAGTGCAGAAACTACAGCCCTGACATGTCATTGCCTTTCAAATAACATTATGAGCCTGTAAGCATTCATTTGCCTTGAGCTTTGTTTCCATTAAACACTGAGAAAAGATTCTGGTTCTTTCGTCAGCTATTCACTAGCTGTGGACCAAAGTTGAGGGTCAGCAGGAAAATTAAAAACTGAACTGAAAATTCTTCCAAACTAAAGGAAACTGCAAAGTCAGGTGAAAAAGTGGCTCATTAGTCAGCACTGCATGCTAATCCCCCGCTCCTTTTCTAGTTCAGGTTACACCTGGCCAGTGCTTCCACTCTCACAAACCGAGATTTTTAGACAGTTGAAACTTGGACACAATTGGGTGTTCCAACAAACCAATGATCCCAAACACACATTTTGAAATGGATACAGCAGGCTAACATTAAACTTCGGGAATGGCCTTCCTAAAGCCGTGACCTCAGCCCGATTGAAAATTTGTGAATTATGCTCAAAAAGTTTCCTAACTAAGTAAAAAAACATCAGTCATCAATATTTAACCAAACATTAGTGAGCGTATATACATGTAGCTGAACCTATATGTATAATTTTGATCCAAAAGTTGTGCAGCCAATTCTTCTTTTTTAAAGTCATGAAAGATTTATGCTGTACAATCATTCCACCCTAGGAACTTCAACAGGTCGAAGGAATCATTGTATGGAAACTTCTGAATACTATTACTAAATATTGATTATAACAGCATTAAAACTGATCTAAATCTGCTTTAAATATTTAATTACACAAAGTCAATCTTGTGTCTTGTTGCCCCTTCTACCTTTGACTCTGGTGGCATCAAAAATTTGCCTTCTTTACGCTCCAGTGTTGAGCAACTTATTGGTATCCTTTGAGAACCAGCTTACATTTTGACAGTGGTGCCTAAATGTTTCCTAGCGTGAAATCTAGGGTAATTTCAGGAAAAGACCGTTGTGCAATCCATTTATATGGCGATCGTGGCTCAAGAGTTGGGAGTTCGCCTTGTAATCGGAAGGTTGCCGGTTCGAGCCCCGGCTTGGACAGTCTCGATCGTTGTGTCCTTGGGCAAGACACTTCACCCGTTGCCTACTGGTGGTGGTCAGAGGGCCCGATGGCGCCAGTGTCCGGCAGCCTCGCCTCTGTCAGTGCGCCCCAGGGTGGCTGTGGCTACAATGTAGCTGCCATCACCAGTGTGTGAATGTGTGGATGACGCTTTGGGATCCTTAGGGACTAGTAAAGTGCTATACAAATACAGGCCATTTACCATTTATTTCAACAAAGTAACTGTATTCTGAATACCACCTTTTTAAACGGTAACTGTAATGGAATACAGTTACTCATATTTTGTATTTTAAATACGTAACGGCGGTACATGTCTTACGTTACTCCCCAACACTCGGTAAAGCCTAAATGTTTCCTAGCGTGAAATCTAGGGTAATTTCTGTAATTATGCTGTAATGGACTACGTGTACAACTATTCTGAGGTGGCCCTATACTCCTAGGATGCCATAGTTAGTTTTCTTGTTCTGCTTGGTAGCAGTCTTTGTTGGTAACAGATATGCAAGGAACCAGTTTGGCACCAGTACCATCAGAGTATTGATGGAAACAGGGTATATTTGGACCAACAGTTTAGATAATAATGATATGAAAAGAGCAGAGCAGCAGTAGCAGGCGAGGAAGTCTTTGTTTAGGCTGTCTGTCCTGAGGGCACAAGTGCATCTAACTTCTCATAACCTCTTTGGTGTTTACTTTGTCAGCCAGAGTTTCACACAAAATGCTGTGAAATTATACGATAGGCTTATACAGTGAAGACTTTTTAGCCCGTGCTGCTCTCTGCCCATTGAAGACATCAGTTTTCCCGGTGCCATCTGCCTATCAACCTTACCCTATCAAGAAACAATCAACACAACCATCTGCGGTCTAGTCACCAGTCCTGTTATCCCTCCAAACCAAATAATGACAAACTGGAAAAAGCAGGGTGAGTAAGTCACTGGTGCATCTATCAAGGAGGAATGTCTGTCAACAACAGAGAGCTCAATCAAACAGAAAGAGCAGAAAATACTGTTTAACTTCTTGGTTATGGAGGCTTTACAAAGACTACATGGCTTTAGAATAAATTTGACAACGTCAGGTGATCGTAAACAATTTTTAATCATTTTTTTTCATACTCTCAATGATTTAAAAAATTAATGCGAGCCCAAGTCTTTATACGATGAAGGACATAAAGTTAAAAATAGTTTGACTTGTGATATTCTTTCAAACTGCTGCCTAAAAATCCAACAGTGCCTCTCTCAAACCATTAAAATTCATCCACTCCCAGTGATTGCAAACAATGAGGATCCAAAAGTAAAAAAAGAGGTGGCAGACACAAAGATTAATTAAAAAAAGAAAAGCTGTACAATGGACACATGGATTGTTTCATTAGAAGCCAGTTGTGTGGCTGCAGAAATGCCAAGAAAATATGTATGAGGGTCCGGGGATGGACAGCGCTTAAGATAAAACAGTCGAGAAATGTGCAACAGACAAAACCAGGCAATGTGGAATCGAGGAGGCCTCTAATGAAGCCAGCTGGTCCCAGTCCAGACAGGCAGAGGAGGGGGAAGGATTGATAGAGGGAGAGACCCACGGGGGTGGGTAGAGAGAGAGAAAAAGTGAGGGGAAAAGGGAGTAAGACATGCAGGATGTATGGCCACCCAGGCAGCTCTATTGTATCAGGAGGCACCAGTAGGTGTGTTTCTTCCAAACTCTGCAGAAAAAGCTAAACCCATGCCAAACAGCACGTCTGCTAATCGTGCAGCAATTACTACCCTAATAGATGTTTTTTTATTCAGCTTCTCACAGCCTCGCAGCCGCCATGTTGGGAGGCAGAGCGTCGTTATAATTGTGAAAAGGCTGCAGAACTCGCCGTTTTTCTCTCTTCCACTGCTGTGATCTTATCCAACTGCTCGAACTACCCAACAGTCTGTAACTGTTTCTTTGTGCGGTGGTCGGACATACTGCTTAAGATCCAATATACCTCCTCTGCAGCTGTGCCACTACCCCGCCATGCTGCACATACACTGATTAAACACCGAGTTCTTGTGGTGTGTTCTTTATGGGATGCTGGTGTCTCTTTGGCTTTTCCAACGTCTTCACTGTGATATATATGAGCTGTGATAGTGTTTCTGCATCAACTCCCAAAACAAAGCAACATGTTTAGCTCTTTTTGTGCATTTTTCTGATTCTATAAGCTCATGGTATTTACTTTTTAGTTCACTAGTTTTAAAGGCAGTTGTTAGAAGAATTATGCAACCTGTCAGCTTAGCTCATAAAACTAGAAAACTATTCTGGCTATAACAGAAGCACCTGTAAAGCACTTTACTCTAAGGTTACTGTACAAAGTCAACAAATACGATACGACGTGTTAATAAGTGAGCTTTAGGAGCTGGTAGGAGGATTGTGTTAACTTTGGACTTAGCTAGGCCAAGGTAAGCAGGCTAACTCTGGCCTAACTTGAACTACTAGAGAATTTCACATTTCTTGATATCCATTTTTATAAGGGTCCCAAAAGGGCAAAATTGTTTAGAATGCATGGGGCTCTATAAAGCTGTAGCTCAAATTTAAATTTCATAGATGAAATATTTTCATGATGTTTTGATACATGAAATGAAACATCAGATTTGGCTTCATTTTTTAATTATTTTATGGATTTGGAAGGTAGAAAAATGGCTTTCTGTGAGTGTTAGGGTCACGACAGCACTATGAGCAAATTTATAGTTTCCATCATCTTGATTTCAGGTATGAAGGCATGAACCTCCTGACAGCAGTCACCTGCAAACACCACAACCAGCTTTTTCTTATAAAAATCATATAATAGTTCCTTTTTTGGTTTGATTAAGCTTCTAAAGTCTAGTTATTGTTTGTAAATTCAGGTAAAGTGCCTTTGTAATTCCATAATAAATCCATTAGCTTGTATTAGTAAAGCGTACTAGCACGCGTGCTATTTCTGTTTAGTAGTTCTCAGTGCTGTATGTCCCCCGTTGCCTTGCTGAGTGGTTAATTTTAGAAATACAGTGTAGTATTAATAGTGACTTTCTTTAGAGCAACTACCCCCTTTGGGAAATCTTGGACAACAGATGCCACATTTAAGGTGCCGCAGAAAAGAAATCAAAGAGGAAAAAAAAACAGCTGGAAAAATCAACAATTACACCTTAAAGAATGTTTATTGATTAAAATCGTGTACATATGAACCCAAGTTCAGTCAGTGCTGGGCAAAGTCTTATAGTTCCTCAGTTTCCTGACCTTTTTGAGTCATCACTCAAAATAGTCTGGATTATTTGCATAAATAATAGATCTGAACGGGGGCCCACACTGTGCACCTACTGTGTGTAGGAGCATTAAAAAGCTCCTTCGAGCTGCATGAGATGGGTGACATTTCTCAGCAGGTTGAGTTCAATGAACAAACAAGCAGCCGTTCATTGTGCTTAGCAAAAATGTTAGTGGATGTTTTTTTATATTATCGTATCAGATGACATCTTTAATAATTTAATGTCATGTATAATATCTGTGGCCTTGGATGAAAAGAACATTGAACATGGAGGAAACAGTCAGTAATTAAATGATCTGCTTTGGAATACAGAAAAGCATAATTAAAATGTTTTTTTAATCCTCAGAACAGTGTATGTATGTTTGTTTTTATCTTTCAACAGGTTCCTCTGCTGATACCATTATTATAATATTTTTGCCATGATGAAAATTCACTTTTGTGTATTTGTCAACTGGGGAAATATTTCAGTGATATATGATTTTATTTATTGTGCTGTTGCTTGGGAGGTTTTCTTTCCTTTAATAAAAATTAAAGGAAGGTTGTTTTTCCTTTTTTTTTTTTTTTAGCTGTTTTTGTTTAAATGTTTCCACTTGAACAAAAATGAGACTGTTTTAGCCACTGTCACATTTCTGCTCTCTAGCAGTGCACTTTAGTCGCATAACAGGACTTTTGCACACATTATTCATGAACTTGTCCTCACTCTTCCAGTCATCTTTAATACTGTCACACTGCTGCTGCATCATCCTGACTAAATATGTTTTTTTTACTTTATTAAGTGTTTAGATTTTGATTTCTGTAATTCATTAGTGCTTTTATTGTTTTAAATTCCTTTCAGTAAGTGAATTATATTTTTGTTTTTGTGCTTTAAATAAGCATGACTGAAGTGAAGTTACTACACTTTAGTAAAACGACCATCAGCTTAACAAAGTACATTACTTTTTTTTAACATTTGCAGCTAAATTTTGATTAAGAAAGAAAAAGTATTTCACTGCTAATAACGCCACTGAACTTGAGCACAAAGTTGAATTTGAAGACATGCATCTGACTTATTTCTGCCCCAATTAGCACGTTACATGCCTTATAAAAAATGCAAACTTTTTGTTTATGGCATCACAACAACGATACAGAAGGCTAAGCTGCAGCACCACCCCGACTACCCCAGACCTTCACAGTGGGTCACTTAAGATATCACAAAATGCATCTTGCAGGATTAATGTTTTACGTTTAACTATAAAGAAATAGAGCGGACACTCTTATGATAAACAGCAGAAGAACCAAATAAAGTAAATAAAATCTTTACCTTTATATCTAGTCTGTGTAATTGGCTCTTAATTGCTTTCTTTTAGGTGCATTCGTTATTGATGAAAGAGGAGTAATGGCAGCAGCAAAAGAGGTTTTTGTTATGAAGTAATAATTGCTTTTTATGGGTACTGGTTGTTGATGAGAGAGCAGTAACACAACAGTAAAAGAGGTGGTTGTTAATAATCAAAACAAGTACTCAAAAAATTGAGAGATGCTCCGTGGGTTCACACCTTTAATAGGCATTTTTCACTTTATAATCGCTGCAGTTTCCTCCATGACGCCATAAGAAAGCTTTCTTCATCATCAGCAGAATTACGTTTAATAGAATTCCATCTAAAACTCACTGTGGTTAATGCCTAAACCTGACACCAGCTGAGATTCAAAGAGGATGCCATTATGTTATTTGTGGCTAATTTTTTCCCGATGCCATGTTATTGTTTTTGTGGGGGAGGGGTTCTGAGAATCCGATGTAAATACGAAACATCCTGGTAGATTTAGTGGAGTTATTGGCTTTGTAAATGTTTGAATAACTCCTCAAACACTTCCTGCTCTCCCCGGGCTTCAGCATCTCAGTGCAGCTTTGGAGCTAAGTGATCGTTTGGCTAAATGAGGAGCCCCTGTCTCCTCATGTTTGTGGGAGCAGTAATGGCACTGTACTCTCAGCAGGCTTGTGCAACACTGCACTGGAGAATGAGGAAGACTGCTGGGTCTCCAGCATGCCAAGGTCCTGACTCATTCCTGTCCTCCTATGGACCCATTACTCTGTTCATCGCTGATGCTCAAGTAACAGCGATTCCTCTTCCTATGGAGCCATTAGTCTTCCACATATGGACAGTAAAAAAAATGCGATCGTGAATTCCAGATGCCGCAATATGGTTCAGTTCCTGCTTAAGAGTTCCCGTTCTTTGGGATCTGTTTATCCAGATTTTCAACAGTTGAGTAAAACGCAGGGGGAAGAATGTAAATAGATTGATTACATTACATTTATTACACTCTCATTGCAGTCTTCAGTTCTGGGTTGAATTAAATGACGCAAATGAAGAAAAAATAAAAAAATTATATATATATATATATATATATATATATATATATATATATATATATATATATATATATATATATATTTGCTGCCAATAATATCATTGTACTGACTGTTTACATGTATCTATGTGACTGAAGACTTTGAACATTTTCCAAAAAACATACACTCATAAATGTCCATTAATTAAATTTATGCACGATTAAGGATGTGACGATAGATGATGTCACAGTTAAGCTTCACTTCGGCTGATGTGAGTCACTATCCTGGGTCCCTGAACTCTCTTTATTGGAACCTGTTAGAGAATTTTGTATTGCAATAGTCTGACAAAAACATATGGCTTGCTGTGCATTTAATAATTGTTCTAACAGATAACACAAAAAGCCTGCGCCTCCAGTTTTAGTGTTTTTATGCTGCTTAGCACTAATTAGCAATCATCTGTGTCTTTGCCATCTAACAATACAGTCTATGGATGCAACACGTTACCTGATGACTTACCACTTCCAAATCGTAGTCGAAAAACAAAAAAAACAATGGGTGGCATCATGGTCGCTACGTCCATTTTTTGTTTGTTTTTCTTTTAAATTCTCCCTTTTGTAATATTGAACATGATAATGGTGCGAGGGTAAAAGGGTATCACCAAAGCAATTCAATTTCATCCTTTTATTAAACATGAATCTGAATCTGTAAACAAAATTTCAGTGTAATCCCTCCACAAACTGATGAGTTCTTTTTCAGCAATATAAATAAAACTTGTTTCTTTCAGCTGATGCAGAAATTTCGACAACTCACATCTCATCAATAACAACAACAAAAATGCAAGAAGAAAACTGTGCTACACCTTATTCATTACAGTATTACTTTACTAATTTACTCCTTTAAAAAAGTAAATTGTTACTACTTATTTTACATTACATTTGCCTTATTTTACAACACTGCCTGAAGTGCTGCTTTCATATAATTGTCAGTATTACCATTGTCGGCATAAACAGTAAAAATTCAAACAGATTCTTGTTCTTTTTTACTAACAGCTTTGAAGTAATGTGTATGTATCCATCCCTCAAAGATGCTCTTTTCACCTGAACATATTTAACTTACATGTTATAACAGTTTGATTACTCTTTGTAATGTGATTTACTGAATTAAGGAGCAGTGACGCTCCATCTTACTCCATTACAGACAGAATTGAGAATTCCGGAATGTCCTACATTACATCCTAAACTACCAGCTACCCTATGAGCTGTTTGACTGTCATCCAGCTGCACACTGACTGCAGGTGTTTTTATGCACATACTGTAATGTATACAGCTCCCAATCTACTGTGTTCTATAATATTAGGCACTAATACTCCTAGTGTGTTTAGTCTCAATGTGCTTCTCTTTCATAACATAAAAAACGGTGTCATTTCTTTCTACTTTTTGAATTGAATACACTTTAAATTGGAGAAAACTCACAAAATCCGGGTAGCTCACACACTGTTACATTATGAACTCTGATTAAAAAGTGGATGGAAAAAGGGTCCCTGGGCCACTGAGCTAAAAGCTAGAGAACAAAAGCTTTAATCTGCACTTTCACCAATAGACAAAACCGCAACTGCTTCCTGGCAAAAAGTCCTGAAACTGTTTTTGTGGAGTTGAACTCTAGCACATATTAATATGCTGGTAAAATCAGCTGGGTTTACTGACAGTGAACCCACAGAGTGTCTCACACTCACTATTTGAGGAGCAGCCCCTTAGTTTTATCTCTCTTAAATTACTTGAAAGTCTGAGCTCTTTCGCTTCTGAGCTTTGAATAGGATTGACTGTCAGAAATGGATATTAGTTACTTTTCTCATGCCATCGCTGAGCTCTGTACAGCACTGACGGCTCTGTTCCTTCATCCCTTTTTAATATTTTTTCCACTGCATGAACTATTTAACCCTTTAAAACCGATCGGAGCGGGCACGCTCTGTTTTGCGTAACTACTTTTAAATCCCAGTAGCTCTGCAACCATATAAGCTAGCGCAATAATTTATTTTGCATATGAAACCTGAGGAGTTGTACTTACATCTTATGCCATCAGCTTGTCCTTGGTCACAGTTTTCTTCCACATATAGCTTTGCAAAAACTGCATAAAAACCACTTGCAGCAACAAAAACATAATATTCCAGAAACAGCTTTGCCGATCCGATCAACTGTTCATAACACTTTCCACGTCCATCAGCACGAACTTTCGCATGTCCGCCATGACCTGCCCGAAACCGGAAGTGACGTTTTGTTTTTTTTTTTACCATCAAGGCCTCATGAGCCTATACTGGTGTTTTTAAAAGTTATCTTTGACTTTATGACTTTCTGTGTCGTTTCTGGGATGTTTAGGACTCATATTGCACTGCTGGAAATAGTTTATTTTGATGCATATGCTGCTTTTTTGCAAATTTGCATTATAATATTTATTTTCGTTTTTCCTGCAGTATATAAAAATTGGTGTATTTCAAAAATAAAACTATGAAGACACTCAAAATAAATTTCCTGTGGTGGGAAACTATTTTGTGCAACTTTTTTGTATTTACAGTTTTGAAGGATAAGCCTCTTAAATTTCTCTAACTAGAAATATATGTTAAAAAAACAAAAACGATTTTCAATTTTTTTGTAGTTTATTGCACTTTTTTGCAATTTATGTAATTCTATGCACTTAATGCAGACATATTATTAAAATTTGGGCTATAATGGTTGTATTGATGTATAGCAACTTGAAATGCTCCCAAAAATGGCTCTACAACATGTAAAAATATAATATAAGATCTGGCGGACTTGGTTCTATGGTAGGTCTTAAAGGGTTAAAGCAGGGGACAGATTAAGAACATGATGTCTAGCTGCAAAAATGTCAAAAGTTGGTTTGATAGATTTGCTACATCACTGGACAGTTTGTGCATTATATTTTCAGGGGAACTGGGATTCTTAGACTGGCAGTACATGTATTATTGAGCCACCCAAAACAAGCTGTACACAGGATTTTTTATGTACAGTAGATTCTTTATTAAATTGGATATCTATTTGTAGACAAAACCTTTGCTAATGTTTTTTTCCTCCATATGAGTGACATTTTCTTCTTGGCAAACTTTTAATTTCTACTGAAACCACCTCTGCATTTGATAAAAGTTTGAGATTCCCTATTGTTGCCGAACAGACTAGACTTTGAAAGTGCCGGCCATCAAACCATGCAGCCAAGCATTAAACAAAAGATGACATCTTCTGGAAAAAAAACAACATTTATGATGTGAGGAAAATTCAAAGACTGTAATTCTTTATTGTACATTTGAAATTATTTTTCACCAAACAACTCATCATCAGAAAAAGTTACCAAACAAAGCGAATAAATAGTTTTTTCAATTTTCATTAAGGAAGAGAATAAACATCCTTTTGCAAAATCGACCATAAACAATAGAAAAAAAACACAACAAAAGCAAAAATGTCTGAGGATAAACGTTGCCAAGAGTGAACAAGATGCACTGACAACAGCGAGAGGAAGGTATTGTCTGATTGTCTGCGGATCACATAAGAACGCGTACGGCGGGCGTGTGTTCCTCAGTCATCAGCTACAGAAAATCATTTGTTTTATGGTAGAGCAGGAGAGAGACAGACAGACAGAGAGAGGCTCTCCTGGGGGATGAAGGAGTCAGAGGGCTTTGTTTACCCACAGCTCCTGAGATGCCAAGGTCAGGAAGCTGGCATGTCCCGCTGGCCCACCTGGGACGTTACGTTGTCAGGCAGGAGGCCAAAAGGAAAAACCCCCGGGGATCTTAATAAGATACATCACGTCACTGAGATAGCACTCCGATGCCAGCTCGGGACTGGATCAAAACGGTGTCATTCAAATGTTTTTGAACTGATGGACGCTCAAAGGCACTCTTGGCAAGATTTCACCTAAGAATATAACTCTTGTCAGCACAAAGTGGAGCTTCAATCACATCTTTATCTAGCTAAAGCTTTAACGATTTATTTCAATAAAAGATTGTGTGACTTTATAAATGTCCAACGAGGAGACGGTTATCACTGGCTGTGGCCAAAGATAAGTAGATTTATGGTTTCCTTCCTTCTGAGGTGTGACGAACACGAGCGAGCATGCTACAGTGTCTGGATTTCTTGGGATTAAAGTCAGTAATCTTAAAAATAATTCGCTCTTTCTGCCATTTGAAGGAAAAAAATCACATTTTTTTTGTAAAATTAATAACCTGAATTTTTTAAAGCAGCGGTCTCCAACCTTTTTTGCGCCACAGACCGGTTTATGCCCGACAATATTTTCATGGACCGGCCTTTAATGTGTCACGGATAAATACAACAAAATAAAACTAGTACCGGTACCGAAAAAAAGAAGATTTATTCATAACCCAGGAAAACCGAGTTAACGATAAAAACGATAACAAAATAACGCTGAAAACCGATAAAAACACTGAAAACTATACATTTCACACCTGAGCCTCTACTCTCGCGGCCCGGTACCAAACGACTCACGGACCGGTACCGGTCCGAGGCCCGGGGGCCGCTGATTTAAAGGAAATACACCTGAAATTTGCAAGTGTAACAAAGATTTTACTTTTCTATCAATAACAATAACATTTTTTGGATTCCTCCTCTGCTAACAAAAAAAATATCTGCAAGGAAAGTTAGTTAAAAACAAAACCTTATCCAACTAAGATACAAATATGTTAATACTATTTACACACAGCAAATGTGTCGAGTATGAGACTAACAAAACATGACTCTGCTGTCTGTTAAGTGACGCTCGCGTCATATTTATCATATAAAAGCTCTTTAGCATCTGCAGATTCCTCCTTCCTTTGCTGTTCTCTGCCTTATGTTCAGTAACATGAAAGCAGGGAAGCCGCCTGTTTCCCTCTGGAGCGGTAACATCTCTATTTGTCGTCCCCGGGGACCAGCACTTGTCAGCATGCAGCTCTACGGAGATAGATCCCTCCTCTGACTCTGAGGGAAATCACCTCGTTTGTTTTGTGTCAATCCCCTCAAATCCTACAGAGCTATTGTGCGCCGGCTCCCTCGTCCCTCCCCGGCTCTCCCCAGAGAATACAAGCCGTATTATTTCTGTCTTCACATTAGAAAGGTCAACTTTAGAGAAAACTTGAGTTTACAAACCTTTTTTAAATCATGCACGAGCAGCAAATACAATGGTTGACAGGAAGTTGTATATCAGGACATCTGAACAATTGGAGAACCGTTCTTGTGAAGGCGTAGAAAAAAGTGGGCCTGAAAGTGACTTCATCATTTAAGCAGCAAACACATTATAAGCCGATCTTAAAAGTTTAAAATTATGCTTATTTTTCTTTATTTCCTTAGTTGGTAGCAAAAGCACCGCCATGCGTGACAAAGGTGCCACACAGCTTGTGGGGGCAGACTTTGCCGTCACCTTATTCATTTCCTTAAAAGCAGTATTAATAGTTTTTGGCCAGCTGGGAGCAGTGGAACAGGCTATAAACACCCCACTGACATCATCTTGTAAAGCTGTTATGGCAAAAGTATTGCGCACACAGCAGCACAATTAGCACTGACTTCATTTGGTGATGATCAGGTAGTGTGCATTTGGTTTACCAGAGCTTTTTAATGTGGCTACTTTACTACCGGCAACTTTTTTCAGCTTACATTTTTAATTTAACCAATTTACTGCCTTGTCAGTCATTCAAATTGCAGTTTGTGCTACAGACTCAAACACAAGAAACATGGAGTTCTTGTGAATCTGGAAGTTCAAAGCTTTCTAACTTCAATGGCATGTTTATTTTATTGAACTTTCCAAATTGAGCATTTAAATGGGTGAAAAATTTCTCCTTCCATTTCTGAATTAAAGCAGAAAATACGTCTAGAAAGGTGTTTTGGGGTAACATTATATGGTCACAGTACAAATGACCTTTTTTGAAATAAATAATTTATAATTTTATCCCATGTGTGTACATGTGTTTGGTTTTTTATTATTAGCATATGGATTTAGTTGTGATTTCACTAAAATCTTTTAATTTGTAAACTAAATGAAGTTCAGGAGGTCACAGGTTCATTTGAACAAGTATTTGTAGTCACTTTGTCCTGGAGACCAAGTGAACATTTGTTTCCTCCAGATATTTCCTGATAATCTTGAGAATGACATGGACAGATGCATACAATTAATTATTTCTGACCACATCCCTTACCATAGCAAAGGTATAATGCAACTTTGGATGATCTGATATCGTCGTGTTGGTGTTGTTCCTGGAACAACATCGCAAGTGACCAATCACATTGTTGTGACGTTATTCTTTGGCGCGCCAAGCCATTCGTGCATTTATGAAATTACAATGTTGCAAGGACAATATCAATTCTGCTTAGCGTTTATTAAAGGGTTAGGGTTAGGGTCCGTTGATCGGCGGACAGAGGCAGTTTCTCGCAGCTTAAGTACAGTTTTTTGTTTTACGCCGTTTTTTCCCGAAGTCGCAAAAGTATGACGTCACAACATTCTGATTGGTCACTTGCAATGTTGATTCTGGAACAACATTTACTATGTTGATCTGGGAACAACACCAACACGACGATATCAGATCGTGCTGCAACTTTAACATCATCTTATGCTGCAGACTTCAGTCAATCGTGATGACTTTGTCTTTGTCTTCAGCGAACGTTTCCATGTGTTTCCCGTTAATGAACACCTACCTGTTACAAATTGTTGGACATTCATATCTTAGTGACCATCAGCTGACTCTGCATTAATATTCCCTATGTTAATACATTTATTTATTTTAAAAAAGTGGAAATATAGGGTTGGTGGTTCTGTTTTTTAAAGATAAAAAAGTAGAAATCTTGTTTTTAAATGCCTTGGTGCATGGCCTGAAAGTCAGACTCAGTCCCATATTTCATATCTGACTTTGACTCTGTATCCATATAATTAAAATGAACACATCTGTATCTTCATCTTGACAGTATGTGATGGCAAAAACAACATGAGACACCTCTAGCAGAAATAACAGGCATTGTGGAGCAGTGTACCAAAGCAGGTGCAAAGACGCCCACTTTTTCCTCCCCCATCCCTGAAGATCCCCCATATCACACGCAGATGTTTCCCATCAAACGCACCCACAAACCTCTCCACCCCGAGTATGTAAACCGAGATAAGGACCTATTCAAACAGAGGGACTCTGCAAACTGCACCTTGCTATTGAGCTTTTCTTTCTTTTACAATACGCACTTCAAGACTGGAAGCAGCTTCTTCTTCTGTTTTCTGCAAGGGTCAAATATGCTTTAGTGCCACGAGAGAAACATGTAGGTAGGATGTCTGTGATAGGCATCTTTAAATTGACAAGAAAAAGGGATAATACCAGAGTCGTGTTTGGATGCAGCAGGGAAAAAAAGCAAATGATTGAATAACAGTAATTAAAGCAGTTATTCGTTCGGCGAGCACCTGCATGAGGGATGATATTGCTCCTTAATTCAGCTCAGTTTAACTTCTCTCAGCCGGTGGTTCCAGCATCGCCTCATTAATTGCTGATTGGCATCGAGCTGTTTGCAGGAACAAACTGTTTACTCTGTCTTGCCTGCTTTCTCTGGGCTGCATGTGGCGACAGTCTCACTCAAACGCAGCATTAAGGCCTATTGTACCGAACGAGGCTGGCGTTGCGCTTTTTTACGTTCCTTTGTGAACTATGTGATAAGGCTGATTCATATTCATATACATATACTTTAGAACATGATGGATTGCCATACAATTATGAAGTAGTAGGTGATATTTTTACAGGTGGTGTGGAAGTTTTGAATGAGGAAGTGTACATAGTAAAAGCTCCAATCTGTCCAGATGGTTGCTGCAAATAATCTAGGTTTATCATCTTTATCATCTTCTATTTATGGGGTTGTAGTAAGCATGGAAAATCTGAATTAATGTTTAAAAAATAAAGGTGACATAGCTTACCAGACAATCGAAACCACTGTAAACTCACAAAAAATACATGCAAACGTATCTGATCATATATTTAATGGCTGCTAATCAATATTTTCATGTGACGAGTGTTTCGGACGTGTATTTAGATAATCCAAAAAATGATTAATTATTATCCATTATCAGCCAAATCTGTGATTTCACAAGTGTCTGCCTTGGTTTTGTTGAAACACTTTGTGGCTTTGGTTCATTCACAAAAGTATCATCAATTGTTTTCCCCTATTGTGATCTTTATTTCAGCTTTGTTGTATTTAAACTTTTATTTTGTAATGTTTTCATGAGGGATAGGCCCCAAAACAGTCCTAAATGTTACTATGTTACTAACAGTACCTTCCCTTCCCATCCCTAATGAGACCAGCAGTTATTAGTCAAATGTTAATAAAAGCATCCTGTAAATGTGCGGTGTATGTGGCACCAGAATTATAGTAAAACCTATGTCTCCTTACATAATGTTTGTACTGTAGCTTTTGTTTGTTAACCATTTTTTCTGTCTTACTTGATTTCATATGACTATTAATGCCACTTTAATTTAATTATATTATGTTTTTTTTTTACTTATTTTACTCTATTTTGCTGTACAGCTCTTTGTCAGTGCTTATCTGTGAAAGAAATAAACTTGACTTACTTTCTTACTTAGATATTGGATACAAGTAAACTCAGTGTATCCATTGTGGCTTTCCCGGTTGCCTAGAAAACCTCCAATGGCAGCCTGCCAGAAAACATCATGATCAGATGCCTAACACAACGTCAACTGCCATTTTCCAGAGAGGGAAGCTCTACTCAGAGTTCCCTCTGGATAAATGGATTAGTAAGGTCCAACCACATCACGTTCTTTCAGCGTTCTATACTGAACAACTTTTACTCAATTTAAAAAAAAAACAACCCTAAAACTGCTTGTAACTGAGCACTTCCTGTTTCAGCTGCACACACTTTCTGTAAAAGATGAAGCAGTCTTGCATGCACACTCACACACATACATGGAAACACACACCTTTCTTTCTTGGGGCCATGCAGGGGCGAACCTCCCACTCCTCCTGCCTCGCAACATACCTGCCAGTCAACATAAAGAGGGGTCAAATCCCAAAGGGCATCGGCTATGAAAAATCCTACAGACAAACAACCTAATGTATGCATGATGGATTTGGGGGTGGGAATAAGCTATACATTCTCCAATATATCAAAACACAATTAAGTGAACTGACAATTACAGTGAAAAGAGAACCTTTAATTATCTCTTTGAGGACTAGAACTTCAGCTGATGGGAAGTAATAGCTGGTTATGGATGATAGTGTGGTCACATTGTTGTTTATCTGCCAAGTGAGTTTGATAAACTCATGAGTGCAACTTATAAATAGTAAATTAGCGGCTTCAGTTCAGTCGCTTTACTCAGTGAACATTGTTGCTTTTCTAATTGACAAATGTTTAATTTTTCTCAAACAAAATGCATCGAGTTGTACCAAAGGCCTCGTAGGAGGATCAAATACTGTAGTTAATGAGTTACAGTAACTTTTAGTCATTCACTCATTAGTATTAAATATGGCAGTTAAAAATAAGCCTAGACGACCTAATGGATAAACATCACCATGAACTAAATAAGCAACAATGTGAGGATATAAAATATTTAATTTATATATCTAATAGTGTATTTAGCACAAGGTCCATACTGCTGTGTCTCACCATTATAGTCACCAGTATACTGAGGTTGTGCTTGTGCAGTGTGTTTCTTTGCTGTTCAGAAGAGATGAAAATCAGCACAGCAGAAGTAGATATGTAGTGTTTGTTAAGGATATTTTTCATGTGGAAATCTGGCGTCTATATTAATCACAATGCAAATCAACAGCTGAAGAGTCAGATGTGTTATGTTGAAGTGTTTCCCTTGTAGACTGTAGATGGATGTAACCACAGTGCTGTCGCCTATTGATTTGTGGATTATTATTGATATCATTTTGAAATGTTAAATTTGTCTTTTTTGACATATTTGGTGAGAAGGTGAAATACTAAATTAACAGCTTTGGCCAGGCTGGTTAGCAAAGACTGTTCATAATGTGCATGGTACAGTCAAAGACTCCATCCACGTAGTGTTAACATCTGAATAATACTAGAATTATATTCACGTTGGCATGCTGTGTGACTAGTATAATTAATCACACAGCAAGTATGGGTATAATCATTATTTATCTATTTATTTTTTATTTATGACTGAAACTCTGACGCTCGAGCCTCTAAGTGGTCTGAGTGTCATGACTTTTACTTTGAAAAGACTACAACAGGAAGTTATGGCTTGCTTTTCAGGCCATAAGTTGTGTTCATCAAATTACATTGACACATGCTAACCACTGTTGCACGGGTTAGCTTGAAATAAAATATCTCCCTCTGCTGTTACTGAAGCTTACTGCAACTTCTGCATGTGTGTTCGCTTCACGCTTTGTTTAAAATGGACACGGTGGACTGGCGTGTCCATTTCAGGTTGGAGGTGCAGGACAGCGACTTGACTTAGTGTAGGTAAAGCCAAGCTGAGTCAAACAGCCAAGTCCTTCTTAATGCATAAGTGTAATTTGTTACTATTAAAATTGTTAACTCACAGGGGGAAAAAAGTCCCAAAACCATCCTTCATGCCAGAATGTCGATATATGTATTTGTGCGCTAAAATCTGGGACTTTAACATTGAAGTCTATGAGGACTGACTCAGTTTTAGACGGAGCCTCAAGTGGCCTTCAGAGTTACTACAGCTTCATGAGTTCACAGGATTAAGCTACTGTATAGAGCAGCGTTTCCCAACCTTTTTGCACATATTTCACATTAGAAAAACCACACCAGCACAAACCAAACAAAAATGTCACCAAAAGCATATTGATAATTTTTCCCCACACACCAAGCATAACACATTTGGCTTGGTTTGTCCCCAGTCTACCTTTTTTGCTTTCTTCTGACCTCTACTCATGCTAGGGCTTTCATCTGGGTCGGAATTTTCTCCAGGACTCAAGTCAGACTACTTTCTCTTTTCAAATATTTATCGATTGCTATTAGGCCATGCACAGGCCGTTTCACAGCATGACTGTGTATAATGTATAAAACTAAACTAAAATGTATTTTTAGTGACACAAGATACAAATATGGAAGCAAGATGTATAATTAGAATTATTTATAATAAATCATTGCAATTTCTTTAACCATAACGAATAACTAAATCCTTCAGGACAATGTACTGAACTCACTATGTTATCCACCTAATAGCCTCCACATGTTCTCACTGTAGTTTCCCCCTCATGAATGAATTTATGCTGCACTAATCTGAATGTTTGCAGGGAAATCAAACGCATTTCACACGCAGTACTCAAGCTGACTTACCTTTGAATGACGACTTGTACGCGCTGACTTCACAGACAAGGTACGAGAATATGTCAGGCTACGTCAGTAGCGGTTGGTCTTCGGGGTTTCTACTCCACGGCCGTATTTCATACGGGTCCACATTTCCAATGCACGCTATTTTCTGCAAGTACCGCCGCTTCGCCTCTGAACGAAATCGGTCTCTATACAGTCCATTCTATTTTGAGCTGCTTTTAAGCATCTTGTAATCGTCGTTCCAACACCGTGTGTTTGTTTTGATTCGTAGACCCCGAAAATGGTGCCGCGCTCCCACAATGCATTGCGGCGTGACGTCAACTACTCGTCTTCTTCTGTTTTACTGGCAGTTAGCAACCCATTTAATTAGAGCAGGTAGTTGTACTGCCCTCTAGTGGAATAGAATGTAATTGTTCTGCCCGTTACTCACGCTGGTCGCTTAGAGTGCCAATTAGGTGGAACCACATAATATTCCACGGCACACCTATGCAGCACAGTGGTTGGTAAACACTGGTATAGAGATCTGGTAGCATTTTTCTTTTAACCTTTCCCACCCAAGCGTCTCCTGATTTATAAACTTTAGATCTTTTCACTGAGCCATTTATCAGATTTTCAGTTGTATACGTGGATACAAGTGCAATCAAGTACAGTACTATTATAATAATTTTTGTCCGTGCAATATTTTTTGGGGAAATATTGTACTTTTTTACCACACTACATTTACCTTTTACTTTACAGCAGGTCGGGATTTTAAAAATAAATCATCGAATAAATAAATTATTCCAAAAACAACAAGTTGTTAACAGCAAATTTAACGACCCGACAGCAGGAAATCAAATGAGGCGTTCACACAGGACATGGTGACCAGTCCAGAGACGTTCAGAGACTTCAAGCGTCAGATCCAATATAACCTCTGAGGGTCACCAAGGCAACCAGAGCCTGGAATGTCCGCTAGCAACAAACCATCAACTAAAGCAATGCAACAAGGAAATTGCTTCCTGTATGGAGACCACAAAACGCACACACGTGCATTCAAACACACACACACACACACACACAGCATGATAATCTAAAGAAGTAATTTGTAATGCTGAATGACATAAGAAATATATTAAAAAGAACTAATTAAATTCTAATATCCTGTCATCTCTATATTCAAATGTGTGCGTATGTTCATTTCTTTTTATCATGGCTCATTGGCAGCTTTTATATGTTGTTTTCTATACATATGCATAATTATTTAGCGTGGGTTTGATGTCAAATCAAATCAAAGACCAGTCTGTGCAGCCTTGGATACAGAGTGCACCTCCTGAATGGGCATTCAGTTCACTTTCATCGTCACTGCTTTGCGATGAAGAATTTGTTCTTCCAGATAGCACTATGTTGCAAAGCAGGGTTCTTCTTTGTGCCATCACGGGTGGCTGCCAGATGTTCTACTAAGAGGTGAGTTTGGTATTAGAGGTGGCAAAAAATTATACTCTTTATTTAAATGCAAGTACATTGCACTACATTGCTCCCTCTGGAGGCTATACTCATGTGGATTTCTGCCCGCAGAAACGTGTTTAGAGGTGTTTCTCCACTCCTTCGTTGAGGAAGGCCATAAGATGTGGCTGAAAGCATTAGAAACAAGTAAGTTGGCCCTTGCATTGACTTTATTTATTTATTTATAAAGCTGTAAATCAGGGAAGTAACTCACATTTTCATGGTTACCAAACAAATAAAGAGAGGATTTCATAGTTAGGGAGTTTCTGTAATGCAGCCTCTGGTGATTAGCGAGCCAATCTGTCAACTGAAGCACCTCGATTTAAAACTCTGTGTTGGAAATCATCCATTTCACTGAAGTGTGTTTGTGCGAGACACTAAAGTTCTTCTAGCTGCGGGCGCCGCTGCTCTCCGATTGACTCCTGACCTCACCGAAAGCCGTTAAGCGGGAAAAAGAGCCTACGTATAGCACGGACAAACAGTACATCACATCGCCATTGTGTCTACATGTCGCAGAGTGTAAGCGCGAGAGCAGAGACGGAGAGTTAGAGACGGAGTGAATGAGCAGCTGTGGCAATATTTCCAATATTTACTCTCCTCCACTGAGTGCAGTTGCTCAGGCCTTTGAGGAGCAATCAAACATCCGGAGATGGTCGCAAGATTCTCCCTTTAAGCCACAAGGTTTTATTTGAGAAAGAATACCTTCTGTTCACAGGATTTGCAGCCATTTCATTTGAATCCATCTGTTTTTAAGGTGAAAAAGAGAGAAGAGGGGGAGTGAGAAAAAACAAACAACAACAACAGAAAAAAGCGGGCTATTGAACAGAGCGTGTTTGTGCATCATATTGTGCTTGATGTAATGTAGGTCAGTGTTCTGCACAGCACCAGATAAGACACAGGGAACAAGTGTTGTGTGTACTTACAAGCAAATATCTGTCAAAATAGCAATTGACAGATCTACAAGAGCCTTCTCTCTCCCTCACGCTCGCTCTCCATCTCTTTCTGCCTTTTTTTTCCTTTTTTTTTTTTGGCCGGGGAAGTGTTTCCTTCGTCATTAGCATTTTTGAAAAAAGGGCCAGAGATTTGGGCCTATCTGCCTCCACTCGCTGCCGCAAAGCCAGTCTGGCCCAGGTTGTTATCTGTGCACTACAGAGGTGCAGCTGTTTAGCAAATGGATTTGCAGATTTTTAAAGGGAGATGAGGAGAAAAAAGAGGGGGAAGAATCAGGTATTCACAGTAACCCTCCCCAAACTGGTTTGTGCATGTGCTCGCGCGCGCGTGTGTCTATGTGCGGACATGTTTTCTTAAAAATCTTTACCTTCTGTTTTCAGAGGCCCACATTATTTTTGGAAATGGCATTAAACACAAAAAGCATGAAAAATGCTTATTCTCTCTTTCTGCGCGTTCCTTTATTCACTTTCCAGACTCCCGAGGGGCCTTTTCTTCTCCTGAGCGGGCGCCATCGCCGCTCCGGTTGCCTAACTGGACCAAGGGAGGCTGGGAGACGAAGGAGGAACCAATGGGGTGCTTTAGGTGGGGTGGGATTCTGCTGTCTTCGCCACAGCTGCTGGCAAGTGCGTCCCTTTTGTCTAATGCAATCCCAGCAAGCCTGAGTCTCGCACACACACAAGCATGCAGATTCACACAGACGCGCACACGTGGAGGAATTCTGGCTTCAGTCAAGGGTCCCCATGGGAGAGAGAGGAAAGGGCCCTAAGCCATTGGAGACACTGACGATGGTTGGCTTTCCTAAGTGGGGGTATGTACCGTATGTATGCACACATGCCTCTTCAATCACACAGCACCTTGTTCTCTCCCTCTTAAAGATATAGACAGACTTATGTACACACATATGGACACGCACATGCACAAATACGCACACAGCGAGCGCGAGTTGCCTCTGAGCTGCAGCCTCAGTCTCGACCAGGAGGTGTCACATAACAAACTGGTGGCTGCAGAGATCCGCTCGCAGAGAGGAGGGAGGCGAGCATGGTGCCCTCAGAAAACTAATGACACCTGAATCTCAGCAATTTACACACCTGACCTGCTCAGGAAGTGTTTTCAAACCATTTTAATGCTGCACTTTATCACACCTGGAATTCTGGATTATGAGCACACCTTGTAGAAAGAGAGTTAAGATCGGCTTTTCCGAATTTAAGAGGGAATTCTAATCTGTGTTTAAAGGTGTGAGATATTTCTAGTTTTTTCTTAACAAACCAACAATGTACATTTATCGATGTATATTTTGATTTGAGCAGTGAATATTATACCATCTGTAAGAGCCACTGTAAATCAGTCCATGCATGTAAGTTATTCATGCTGTCACCCAGCCTTCCCCCTCATCCACTCTACTTAACATGCCTGGATTTTTGTCAGCTGCGGATATTTCTCTGACTGCGGTTTTATGTTTATACTCGAGGTGTTTTTCATGTCCTGAGCTGCAAAAACATAAAACGGCATAAAGTTGAGAAAATCTTGGAGAACTTCATCCACCAGGTATGTAAAAGAGGTATTTAAATGTCTTTGACTGAGAAAAATTGATCATATTTCGATGATAGTTTATATGGGTTGAAAAACATAATGCAATCGAGTGCTGTGGTGGCAAAAAGATGACACGCAGCGATGTTTTTATGTGGAATCGGCCAATTAGAATGAAGTAAATTGGTCTGGTTTTTAACATATTTTAATACTAGAAATAACTTTGTCACTCAAAACGTGCCTTACTACACGGCACTTCCCATCATGCCTCGCTGGTGTTCCCGACTGCGAAAGTGTTTATCCGCAGAAATACCTTTGACCTTTGATGCGCCAAAAGGTCAAAGTGATTATTTGCCTCTCAACAATTAACTGCACGCGGGCTGATTAATCAACAGATGCAGGCTTATACTGCAGGAAAATGATTTCCACGTTGGTTTTGTGGTTCAAGTTGTAGTTTCTTTATGCAAGAAAGTTGGAATCAACAATGCACCGCTTTGCATTCGTTATCAGTGTAATTGAATGGGCTATTGTGCCGATAAATGCTTAAATGCTTTAAAGTGCAGCTTAGGAGGACAGTAGGTGTTCTTTGTAACGACTGAACTCGCTTCCAAAATTAACAAAGAAATCTATTCAACTAGAAGAGAAGAGGTGTGCAGGTGTCTTTTAATTTTATTCATCTTCTCCTTTGCTGAGCCATTAGTGGTTTTTTGTCTTTGCCCAACTATTGTGTGGGCGGGCGAGCTAACAATTAAACTATTGTTAAGACAATTGAGAACTGATAAAACTGTGTTTAGATGGCGTAATATTCCAATGTTGCTTTATATAATTACCATTAAACCATTTAACCTTTAAAATATTTCCAGCAGCAACAACATGCAACTCGAATAAAGTTGAGAAAATTATTAAATGTCAGAGTTGCTGAGAAACAGCTTGAAATGTGTACTTTTAAATTGTTTGTAATGGAGATAAATCAAAACCAATTTCAGGAATTCATCTCTCTCCTTTACAAAAAAAAGTTGGTTTTACTTTTGCAGCTCGCTCGCTCGGCAGCGGCAGATCAGATGAGCCGAGCGTTGTCAGCGCCGGTGACGAATGGGTGCAGAGAAAAAGGGTTTTTGGCCTTCATCAGTGGGTCTAACAGATGCTGCCTGTCCGCGTGTACCTCCCTTCTGCCAGAAATATCGGGCTGGGAATTAGGAGAGGCGATGTATAATTTAACTTAACAAGTGACAGTTCATATGCTGCAGCAGCAAAGAGCCACAATAGAAGTGCATCTCAGTGTTGGAGATCCAGGCTTGCCTCAAGTCATCACCGCCTCCCTTAGAGTAGGAGTGAGGGAGGGTGAAAGGAAATACACACAGATACAAGCGCGCACACACACGTCGCACACACACACACACGCCCTGTGTACTTCACTCGCTCTCTCTTGCCGGAAAGTGGAAAGAACAACCTCCAGTGTGGCATAATGACTTTGCAGGGAAACAATAAGAAATAAATACCTTGGAGCTCCTCTATTAGTCAACACTTAAAAATCGTTTTTTTCCCTCCTCCTCCCTTCTCTTTCTCTCTCGCTCTCTTTCTGACTCTCTCTTGCTCTTAATGAGCCTCTTGTTGGAGAGGTAACTAGGGCCGCCGCTCTGCTCCACGGCGTTCACGATGAGGAGACTGTTCGCTGTAATCACACAGAGGCTTGAGATGGAGGGAGCCTGGATTAGCTACTTTACCGTGTGTGGAGTGTTTAACATGGCACCCGACACCGTGCTCCTTCCTGTCTTCGCTAGACAAACACTAACCGTCATTAATTTCATTTGCTTATAACCGTCGCCCCCCTCTTTTTCTCTCTTTCTCTTTCTCCCCTGCGCTCCCCTCATCCCCTCCAAAAACCTTCAATTTGGACCCTTCTTGTTTTTTCGATTCAGGCGTCAATGCAAATTATTGCAGCCCGCTGCTAAGAATTACTAGGTAAGGAAGCTAAATGAAGATAAAGAATTGGAAAATGTTTCCAGTTGGAAGAATGTTGATTACCAGGGCTGGGGTCCTGGAGGATTCCCCACTATTTATCCTCATATTTTGGGCTGCCTCTCCCTTCTCGCTCCCCGCGTGCTTCTCCTGGGGCCTTAGAGAAGCAGCTTGCACTCAGCACTGCCAAAAGAATTTATTAGAGCAAATGGTATTGTAAGCCCTATGGAAGGCATACCTTATGTGAAGATTTAAAAGATATTAGGAGGATGGCGCAGGCAGGAACCCAGGTGTGCCTCGTAATAGCCATTGTTTTGAGTGTGTGTGCGCACATGAGTGCACGTGTGTATTTACATGTGGCTCAGTCTCTGTTTATAGAGCTTTTGCCTGGGAAGACAAGAGGAGGAGCACCGTGCACCCAAGACACCAGAGCAGACTGGTTCACTGTGTACATACAGCACATATTTTCTGGTATCTGAGCACTCTATATTAAAGCTGCACAAATTTTTATCAGCATTCGTTCTTCCTGATGTATCCGACGGGTGGGGTTTGTCGTGTTTATCCAGCTCTCGGAGGTTCAGGCACGTGTCAGAATAGGACGTGACCCTTTGAGCTTCTTCTCCTCCGACGCTTTACTGACTTGGAGAAATCCTTCAGTTCTTGTGAGTTTTTCCTGGATGGGCGATCATAAAAATATGATTGTATTTCAAGAAGCTTTGGAGAAGTGAGATTCAATGTTGCACCGCTCTCCCCATTCATAAAGGTGTACACATATAGAGGTCACTTTTTTTTTTTAAGTCAAAATTTTTCAATGAAGTTTCCAATCAGTTGGACTCTGTTCAAAGTAGTTATTGTTTTTCATTCTTTTCACATTAAAACACGTTTTCTCTCACAAAGACAAACTGTGTCAATTGAAAAATCTATTTTTTAACCTTAAAAGAAAATAGACTTATAATGATTTTAGGCTTCCGTAGCGGCTGGAGCTGTTTTGGTGTTTAAAATGCGTATTAAGTGTAGTATGGTAGCAACACCTTATCCACATTATGCAGCTCAATTATTCCATGAGCAACACCTGCAAAACAAATTTGGCATTCAAATTTGCTAAGGATGATCAAACAACGCCGAAACACTGTCATTATTTCTCCCTCACATACGGCAGCGAGCGGAGGAGAGGAAAAAAAAAAAGACTCGCTTTTTTTTCTGGATGCACTGAATTAGCTATTCAGCTGGAAGCAAACTTCATTTTATAGGTTTCATTCACCTCATTTCCCAAAGTGTATTTAACTGCCATCGCAAAAACAACAACATAAATCGATTTGGATCCACAAAATCTCACCTGCCAGGAAGAAAAAAAGGGGGGAAAAAAATCACTCTGAAGGAACTTTTTCCGAGTTTGTTTTTACTCGTCCAAGTATAAGGCCTGCTAACTTTTACACTGAAATTCCCCTCTCGGGAGGTTTGCCGAATCCCAGAAGTTGACATGGATTCTTTCATCTGGCTTTGGAAGCACAGCAAGATTATTCAGCCCTCCTTCAGTAAGCTAGCCTTGCACTCTGACGCGAGATAAAGAGAAATCAGGGCTAATGAATTGCGCCTCCCCGGATATAATTCTGTAATAGCTATAATCAGGCCGTTCTGAGCGCATGAATATACATGGCCGGCATCAGCTGCAATCCTGTTGGTGGTCAATATTCTTGAAGCTTTGCCAGTCGGGGAATATTCCTGCTTCCCTGCTCTGCCTTAATGTTATCAGGTAACACACACTGGCATTAAATCCCACAACAAAATAAAAGCCTCTTTTTGGAAGCCTTCACAGGAGACAATGCAGCTCTCACCGAAAGCCCTTTAAGTGTTCGTGTTTTAATGTCATTACGGCACCACGAAACAGCACACAGACCAGGCGGGAGGAGGAAAGCGAATAAATAAATAAATAAACAGAAAGAAGAAGGAGAAGAAGAAGCTGCAGCTTGAAAGGAGAAACCCTACACAAGACCTCAAGGTACATTTGCTCTGAGCAGAGACAAAAAAGACTCCAGCAATGGCAAAAACAAACGCGACCGGTTTATTACGTTTATGCGGTGAATAGTGGAACAACGGCCTAGGCAGTCCTCGCTGACAGCTTCTAAAGCCGCAGATTTGTGCCCATTAGTCACACATTTTAGCAAGAAGGTGGCTTCTAAAGTGCATTGATAGGGATTACAGTTCTATCCTTTCCTGTCTTTCTTTCAGCAGCGAAACATGCGGCTGATTCCTGAGATGCCAGGAGGTTTCTGCAAAGAAAAGCGTGGGGGAACTATTGTATTTGTTTTCTAAAATGGCAATCCATAGGGTATTAAGGGGGCTTAATCTGTGATTAATATTTTAATGATACAAAATAAGCAGCAAATTCTTAAGTTTGCAGCGTCCCACACCACGGCAAGGTTTACTTACACGCCCGTCTGGGAGACGGGGAGAGAAAGAGGCAGATGAATGCGAAACACGTTTCGTTGAGATTACATGGTGGCACTTGGGTGCGATTACACCACAAGGGATTTGAATAATCTCAGTTTATTGAGTTCGAGATATTTTGTAATCGTAGATTAGTTTTAACAGGGACATTCTTAGCCGTGCTCTCCAAAGCTAGGATTAAAGCAGATAAGAGTTTGTGTCAGTGAATCCAAAATTAGTATTTCAGCCCCCATTAGTCCCTTTGCGCCATCCCTTTGGTTGGATTTTCATTTCTGGTGTTTTTTCTTCCAGGGAACGTATTTTTAGTGACACCTTGCTGTACTCTCTCACAGCCCTACATGCTCAGACCTGCGGGAAGCTGCTCATTATGACACAATACGGTCTTAGCCGGGGTTGTAAACGCGTTGCTTATGGGCCCCATGTCAGAAAACAAGGCAGATGATCTGGTAATTGCTGGTTCATTGTTGCAGAAAATCTGGACTTAAACCAAAAATCATCCAATCACAAACAAGCCTATTTAACATCTCAGCTCCCAGCGGTAAGAAGTAACTAGATACTTTTACTCAGGGTAGCTTCACGAAGCGTATGTGTTACTCTAGATATTTCAGGAAGACTATCATTCCTCATTACATTTAATTAACAGCTGCAGACATCAAACAAGGGTTTCATATAAATCATACTCTATGACCAGATCGAGGAATGTGCAGATATCAAAGGAATAATTCACCCAACGTCATACTTTTGTATTTTTTTTGTTGTTCAGCAGTGCAGTAGAGCCACTTCTGCTGTAATCACTTGTAGGCTTGTAGGATGTCTACATCCACTACCAAAAAATCCATGCAACTTCCCAAGATTAGAGCTCAACCAAGAGGGGGCGCCATTAAAGCTTACATCCAGTCACACGTGCACGAGAAAAAGACTCGTAGATGGGTGCGTTTTTCTGCAAAATCCTTTAAGTGAGCGTTATTTAGTAGAACAAAAATGTTCATACATGAAACTGCTCACAAAAAGGTTTTTGTTTAGGCCATGATTACTGGAAAGATGAAAACTACTACTGAGTTTTTCCTCATTTCATTGCTTTAAGCACCACAAGGTTAGTTCACGCGCTGTTGTCATATTCAACAGAAGGTAGATGTTCCTGTAGCTTTCTCTCAATTGTATACTGTATTATTGTAGGGTCTTTAACCTACAATATAAAGCGCCTCGAGGCAACCATTGCTGCGATTCAATTGAATTGAACTGAATATATCCCAAACCTTGGCAACGCACACCAAAACAGTCTAGAAGGTTAAATAACATTAGAGGCCGATGGAGAAATTTTGGGGGAACTGTCCCTTTAAAAATGGCTCCATCGTTGCTGCATAAACAGTGTTGCCAACTTAGCGACTTTGTCGCTATATTTAGCGAGTTTTCAGACCCCCTAAAAAAAAGACGTGAAAGACATTACAAAAAACAATAATTGCTAAAAGAAATTTAATTTGTAGTTCTAAATAAACTCTAAATGCATTTAGGACGTTTTTTGCTCACTTTATGTCTCATCCACGATGTTATTTCTCTCTCCAACAACATAGGTTACAATTACATTAGCATGACCAATTATGCAAATTAGGTGATGACGTCATTTAGCGACTTCTAGCGACTTTTAGGACAACCAATAGCGATTTTCCTTACTGAGGAGTTGGCAACACTGTGCATAAAGTACCACTTGCTTATTAACTGTAGTAATAATAATAATAATAGAAATGGATCATTATTAGAAGGGTGGGGGCGGCACTTTGCTTACTCATAGTGTAGCGTCGGTGCTGTTTGAACACGTCTGCCTGTGTTACCCTCAGAAACTCGCATTAATAAATGAAAAAATAAACATCTTGTCCTCAAACAGCAGCCAAATTACCCAACAAATACATGCTTTTACTGCTATTTCCACAGCCTAATTGAAATTCTAAAATATGCATGAGGGCCATAAAAAGTAGAGTCAGCTTTTTTTTTTCTACCTGTAGTTATCATCTTAGAAATCATAAAGTTGCCTTTGTTCGTGCAGATTACTACTATTAAATATGAATGTCACCACGCCTGAAGCGCTTTTTTCGGCATCGTTCAGTCAGTTTTTCCCCCACCATGTAAAGATCTTAGGAAGCCTAATAATCTTTGTATTTAAAAGAAAAGGGAAATGGACTGTTGTGGACAATGAAAAAAAAAATCATCTCAAGTGGGGTCTTGCAAGCACTCGGATCTACTCCCATGACCTCACTCTCTGCTGGTTGTTTCAAAGCAGAGAGAGAAGAAAGAAAAACATTAGATAACCATCAGTGTCTCCAATATCTTTCCTCAAAGAGGCTGAAGGCCCACATTGCCTATAATTGGATTTGATTTGCACTCCCAGCATCAGTTAGGGAGATTAAGGGCAAGCACAAAAATCCCCACGATTCCTTTTCATCCAGATGACAAGCAAGGCCTAACAGATCCTGAAAGGAATATTTGTGATGGAAACCGTCTTCGTGTCTCCTCGCGCAGAAGCTGCTGGAAATGACAGTCCTGGGGAACAATGAAAACATAATAAAAACGTATTATTATCGGTGTCTTAAGGATTCGTTTGATCTCTTTCCCTGCATCAAAGTGGGAAGGAAAAGTGCGGCTCGGTACCTGGATGATGAAGGCAGAGGGGAGAAAAAAAACTTTACGAGAATTCCTCAACAACTTCAAACTTAAAAAACGAGGCGAAACAATAGTTTACTCGTTACAAAATGCCAAAAGTAGTTAAAAAGTTGCACTGTGGAATATATAGAGAGACCAAATCTTGCCAACAAAAGCTTTCATTCAGAATAATGCAAGACTTAACTTATTTTTCTTCCTCTTCATTGCCTCTGGCGAGAGGGAGGTTCTGTTCCGGCCTGATAAGTCATCTATTTGAATGGATCATCATTCTCACAGGTATGTAAATAAAAAAACAACCCATATTCCTCTCCCCTTTATTCCACTCCTTTGACAACGAGCAATGCTTACACTAGATTAAATATCACCATCAATAGACTTCCCCACGCTTGGGTGTCGTATTCACTCTACCCCATGCCAAAAGACTAATATTAGTATCTCCAGAAAATAATCTCTCTTTATTTTGCAAGTTCCCCGCTAAGGCATTCACATTCGCATTTATCAGAGGATTTAAATGCGGATGAAATAGTATATAAGCTGGATCCCCTCAGGAGAGGTTCTCATTCTCTTGTATTCTTTCAGATGGGGAGAGAAAAAGAGGAAGCATGCTGCACCTTGGCGGAGAAAAAGGAGGAGGAGGATGCCGAGGAGGAGGAGGAATTAATTTTTCCCCTCTGGGAGAAACACATGCTGGATCTCAAGAGTTGGAGGGAATCTTCCCATCTTGCTCTGATTGGCATTAAGAGGGAGGTGGTGGTGGCGGAGGGGGTGAGAGGGAAAGAGATGCCATGGTTGTTACTAATGATTTATTGTCTGAAATGTGAACGGTGTTCTGGTGGGTGCTTGTCGTTCAAAACGCTCAGTAGAGCCTCTTTGCAGTAGGTTGGGTTTTATGTCTGTGAGCCTCGTTTTAGCTTCGGTATATTCAGTTAATCAGTCAGTGGAAAAAAAGCCAGCTGTCTTTAGTCTGACCCGATAAAAACTTTGAAGCTGAAAAACAGAAATAATCAAGAAACCGTTTTAACGACCAACATGTACGGTGTCATCTCGCGTAATAGTTTAAGCCTATCAGAATATAGGTAAATGTCAGATTTTCATCATCGCAACCCAGAGTTCACATTTTGAAAATGTATTAATGGTGCAAATGCTGACAATTAACAAGTTGGAGCGGTGTGTTATTTAAAGACTTTATCAGTTGAAAAACAATTTAGCCACTTAAATTGTTTATGTCAGTCTTCTAATCGCTTATTCAAGCTCGGAAAAAGCATTTTTTCAGGACATTCAGGCATTATAAAATCATATTTGGTGTTAAAAAGTGGAGCTATATAACTTGCATCATCTTGAAAAATAATTTACACATAACTTTCCCAATTCCAGCCCTGGAGTCCATCCCAGTTGTCACGGGGCGAGAGGTGGAGCACAGCCTGTCGCTGGGCTAATGTAGATGGACAAGCACATTCACACCTACAGCAACTTCAGAATCACCAATTATAACCTAATATGTGGATCTTTGATGCCCAGAGAGAACTCACACAAGCACAGGGCGAACATGCAAACTCCACGCAGCCTGAGCTGGAGGTTATTTTCCCCATTTACCTTCCTCTCTGTTGTTAAATGCACCAGAAGCCATTGCATCTAAAAATTCATTAATTGCGCTCATTGTGACGTACATGCATTGTGAGGCCAGGTTTTCATTCAGGGGCTGCAGATGTGTTTCTGCAGAGACATTTCATTGGGGCAAGTCCAGTACTGAGGAGAAACAAGACCACTGCACATACTGACTGGACAAACTGCCTCTTAGTTCTTATCTCCTATATGAGCTTATTAATACTTATTCTACACTGCTACAAATGGTCCAGGTCTACTCAATTCAGGCTAATGTTCTTCACATCCAGCCTAAAAGAAAAAAGTTCCTAACATTAGATTGAAAGTTCCACATTATGACCTTTGAAGTCTTATCAACCTTATAAGAACTTGAAGTAAGATCTGTATACAGGAACCAAACACTTTCTTATGTTTCCATTTGTCAAGTCAGACATATGACTTGAGAATTTCCTCAAAGTACAGCTAGTGAGATCCAGTAAGGCCAACTAACCAAAAACTAATTGGGACTGAACTTAAATACATATAGCTGAGTTTAAGGAGACACACCACAGCTTAAAATTGAGGCTAGCTCTGGATCATGACTGCTGAGCCAACACGTTCTCACTCCCAAAACGTAACATTTTACGCTAGGTGACAAATCGTCAACATATTACGTTTTCGGCTACCCACCACGTTACTAAATGACGACCTCGGAAAAATGAGGAAATATGAGAACCATATGGATTCAATCTACACATGTTCGCTCTTTTTCTTCAAATCGCTTAGAAACACGCTATTTAACATCATTAAAGTCCTGGTTAAGGTCACGAATAAGGTTATGGTTAGGGATAAGGTTAGGTTTAGGGCTGGAATACAGGGCTGGAACGTCTATTACCGAGGGAGCGTCATTGCACTGGATTTCGCCCATAACCCGCGTACCATAAGAACGCCGAAGGTCTCCTTTTGCGTTCTTTAGGAACGCCCTGGGACGTGACAAAACGTCGGCATGTTACACCTCGGGAGTGAGAACGGGCTGGCTGAGCCAACATATTAATTCCACAGTGTCAAATACAGCCATTCAATCACAGCACAAACATTACTAGAACCAAGACGTCCTTTACTATTAGTGCCTCAACAAACCAGGAGATAACGAACCAAGTTTGGATGATGGTGGAAGAGTAAGCCACAAGTTTGTCACCCAAAGTCGGTGATTTGTGTTCAATTTGGAAGCTTTGTGTTTTGCCTTGCTTTCATTTGCCGATTCATTTCCTTCATACTTACCTCAGTAGGTTTAAAGAGATGCCAAGGGGCTCTTTACAAGCATCCACGTGTATGCAGTTCGAATCCATCTCAAAAGACACTTTATGCATATCTGTAAGACGCCAGTCGCTTTGACAAAAAAGCAGCATTTGACCCCGGCGAAGTGAAAGTGCCCGTGGTTTGTTTGGTGCACTGAAAAGCAAACTGATTCTAATTCCTGTTCAAAAGTCCAAATATAAAGGACCACCTGTGGTGTGCTCACCCAGAATGTCCGATTGACGGGTAAAAGTTTTTAAATCGTAGCAGTGAGTGCCGAGCACTAGAGAAGGCATGAAAATAAAAACAAAACTCTCACAGATTACCACTTAAATATTTGATAGCGTGTGGGGGCTTCCTACCACTTAGTATAATTAAATCAGTCAAGACCTCACTTATAAAGACTGAATTTGGACTCCATTTATGTCGTGTTGGGTTTCACTCACTCAAACAACTGGGACACTGGTTTCATGACAGGCAGGAAACAAAATTTGTATTATTATTTTTTTTTTAAAGTGTACCCACCGTTTGACGCATTTACACAGCAGACACAGAGATAATGCCGTTAATGGCCAGACGTCTAGCCAGACACTGTCCTCTGTGTGTTGACGGGTAGACAGAAGGCTGTCGAGCTGCACACAGATCAACCCATATTGACTCAATCTATTGACAAATGAATTTGGGGGCAAAGTCCTTCTGCGAGTTGTTGATTTAGGTGTCACAGTTCATTCCTGTTAGTGCCAACACTCACAACACATATCTCTGTCTTGATCTGACAGCAAGCTGTGAGTTCAAATATCCTTTTATTAAAGTATAGTATATCAGAATTGTACACAATTATCATAATGCGGCACGTTTCCGTAGCTCTGCTCGTTATGAGAAAACGGTAAACTGCAAAGAGAAGCCTGCAAATACGAAGCATGTCACGGTGTGCCATTAAAAATTCTGAAATAATGGCTTTGAATTTCAAATGGAAATGAAATGAATGCAACACAAAGTTTGTTTTCTGCAATATTATAGTCAACCGACTACATTAAAAAGCAATTAAAACTAACTATTGCATTACAAGGAAATGAATTAACTTTCAGCACATTGAAATGCATGTTTTCTCTATAAGCGTGGTGTAAATGAAACTCTTCATTAAGGATTAAGAAATAATAAAGAAAATTAGAGAGTACTATGAGCCTTTAAAATCTTCATTATTAGCTGTATTTGCTTTAATGAGCTGTCTGATGAAAAAAAAAAAAAGAAAAGAAAGAGAATAAGCGTAGAGAAAAATCTGCTGAAGACTTTAATGCTATGATAACTTGATCAAGTTCCCAAGTTCATATTGGGGGGGAAGTTAATGAAATCTTCAAGAGAGATCAGCCAATTTCATTTCTCCAACTTCTCGACTTTATACAAAGATGCAGCAGGTGTTGGCTCCCAAGAAAAATTTTGGGTAAATATTGATCCTGTAAATATGTGTGCTGTTCACACCCTCCCTGTTTCTCCCTTCCTCTCCAGCTCCCTCTTTTCGCAGAGACGCACACTCCCTGCAGCCAACACGAGAGCTAGTTAAGTGAGGTATCATCTTCAGTCCGCAGCTAGCCCACTGTCTCCCACAAGGCCATTGTGGGAAGGGTACAACTGTTGCGAGTGGGTGGCACATCTGTTCCCTGAGACAGGCGAGGCCCCCAGGGTCATCACACGCCTTGGCTAGCGTTTCACATGCATCACTAATAACCACTCTGGTATCTCTGCTTAGCTGGAGACAAAGGGCCTTGACGGGTGCCACTCGCCTTCAGATCTGAGCCTCAACATTTCTAATGGAAAGAGCATTAAGTATCATGTTTACCTTATTCTTGTTCTTCCATCCATCTGGTGCACTATTCATACTAAACAGGTTAAGCATATTCAAGAAATACAAGTTTGTCATGGAATACATTTGCAGGTTCTTGATTGAAGCACCATATGTACAGTGCTGTTGTATGCTATAGTTGCCAGGTTTCAGAGGCGCAGGCGTTCGGGAAAATATGGAAAGGCACAATGAGGACAATTTATGGAATTAAAAACTGCATCGGCGTCTCAGCATACCCCGCGAACTTTCTTTGCTGTAAGAATATTCAGAATCACAACTGCTTTTTTAAAGTCAGTCTCCCTCCTACAATAGCCAGGGATGTGTGTGCCCCCGCACCAAACTAAAAGTTTAAATCCAACTCGAGCACTGAAAAAGGAGAGCGGGCAGAGAGGGAGATTGTGTGTTCGTGTTCACAATCCCCGTGCACGGTTAGAAGAGCTGGAGGGGGGATGAGGGCAGGCCAGAGATGGAGAGACGAGGGACTCAGGTGAGTTCATGCTGGGCGTTAGAGGTAAAAAAAAGAAAATCATAGACTGAATGTGTCCACAGGGCTGGTTCACCAGCTCACTGGGAGCAGTGATGGCTCTAGTAGCAGAGGGCGAGCAGAGAGCGTGGAGGATGAAAGATGGAGCCTAATCCTCCACATGTGGCGTCTTTTCCCCCCTCTTTTTTTTTTTTTTTTTAAAGGAAAGCCAACTGGAGCCGTTCTTTGGACTCTAGGCCAGGGGCTTCAGGAAAGCATTGCCTACAGCCAAAGCACATAGTGTGAAATGAGAAGCTAAAGCTTGAATGTGCTTTTGTTTATCAGAAAACTGCACTCTAAGTGGGATTGGCAGTGTAGGGGCCCAAACTCCATAAGTCACATAGACTGGCTCAGGCCGAAGTGGGAATGGCACAGCGAGGTTTCAGGCTTGAGCGGCCCAGAAAAGGCAGCTCGTCAGTCAGCCACTTGGCACCGCGTCTCCTCTTCTTCATCCCGCTCCTATAATTTCAGTTCCAGCACAAAGGCTGGTATCGCAAAGGTCAATCTAAAGTAGGGAAATATGGTCACAAATCGAGAAAGTAAAGTCGAGGAAATAAAATGTCATCCGCAGGTCTGGTTGGAGCAGCGCAAACAGAACTGTAGACATCAAACCTAAGCTTGAGGAATTGGGGACACAGATTTCTGGGTGAAAGGAGACCAGCGGGGTGCCAAAGACCGATCAGTTTTTGAGGTGGATCGCATGAGGAGATCCATGACCACGAGGCTCTTGGCTCCAAAGCAGCAAAAAGATAACTTCAAAGTAGGCACAAAGTTATAACGGGGCTCAAAGCTTTGGATGAATCAGAGATGGGCTAGCGGATGAACCAAAGGAGCCATTCCTTACATGCGAATGGCTGGTCAGGCGTCACAATTTAAAGCCCTGGGTACTGTTTAGCTTAATTTTTGCAGGGTTACAGCTCTAACATTGTGAAAGGGTACATTTCCGCATGACTTTCACTAGCCTAGACCTTACCAAACAGCAAATGAATGTAAAGAATGAATGAAAAGGAACTAACTGAATAAAACAAAGCTACAGAATAAGATGCAAACTGTGTCTCCTGGTTGACACTCTGCATTTGCTCCATCACCACTGCTCTTGCTGTTCTGTCTGTACTTTTGCTCTTTTAAACTGGAGTTTTCTCTCTGGACATCCAACATCGCTGCTGGCAGTGTACAGATACCAAAGGACAATCTGGGAATAAGAAGAGGTCAAGGATCCAGCAGAGACAAGTGCCATTCTGTAAGAACTCTGAATAATTTACTCACGGGCCTTTTGTTCTATTTCATTCTTGATCAACAAAAAAATTCAAAGGGGAAAAAATTAATTCAGCATTTTCATAGAAAAACATCCGGACAACAAGAAGGACGACAAAAAAGCCTTAATTTCCATATTTCAAACTGGCTGCAGAACTTTATTTGGTAATGGAATAAAATATAAACAGTCACTGTGACAACGCTTGCATGGTGACCTTTAATGGTGTTTTATTTTCCGATTACTGTCAGGGGAAAAGCAGAGTCAGGTAAACGCAGCCATACAGTTATTTATTTTCACTAATTCTCAGAAATATTTGCTTTTTATTGTCTCTTGAAACCATTATTTAATGAGATTGTTTCATTAGGTCCTTTAATCAGAGTTAAGAATCTGTGCAGGGCAGCTGGATCTTATGACATATTCAGGTTTTATGAAGCAAATAATTCATGTGCCCCAAAATAAGGATTTCTGCATGAAGGGGTTGATTTGGAGTGCACTAAGGTTTTTATATTTAGCATGATCTTTTTTTTGACTGATCAACACATTCCCAAGAATGTTAGCCTATTTTTCCATGATAGGGTAAATTCTTAAAGTAATGGTTAACGTGTGTAATATTCAAAGATGAGTAGCATAAATTGCTTGTAGGTCCCCTTTATCCTCTTCCTTCCCATCGATCTAATGGATGTGCTAGAAGAATAAAGGAAACATGTGAGACTGCAATTCAGTGCTGATTTAAACTGGAGTTAATTTGGAATAAAATACCTATGAAATTTAGGTAATATGCAATAATATGTAAAGCACATTTTTTTTGTTGTCATTAAGAACCCTGTGAAAAGACAGAACAGTAATTTACCATTACTTTATTACAGGTATTGACTATCAAGAGACTGATAGATCTTATACCTTTGGGGCCTAGAGATCCACTTCCACAACTATTAAAACAGAAAATGTTTCATCCGCAGCTGAAACTAGTCCAGCAAATGCTCCAGTATTGTTTCAGCCGAGGCTTCTGAAATATCTATATTTTTGATTCTTTGCTTGTTGGATTGATCTCGGGTTCAGTTGATTTTTAAAGAATCAAGGTTGTTACTTACCCTCTTTAACAATCTCAACAGGCAATAAAGCATTCACAGCAAATCAGCTCTAACAGGCAGTATGTGAAACCATTCCCATTGATATCCAATACACTTGAGCACCGAGATACTTTACTGCTGTTTCTGTTCAACAACACTGCAACACAAAGCCAGCACATCATCGCAGTGCGTTTACTCCACTGCAGCAACTCTGCCTTACTCTTTCATTGAAAAGGCTGTACCACTTTCAGTCACTCGAGGACAGACACAAAGAGCAGGCGGTTTTCAAAGGGCCCATTGTGGAGCCCAGTGAAATTATTCAATTAGTGAATTTAGCACCTGATCTGGTTAGCCAGTAGCCCCGAGGACGCTACAGCTGCATAAGAGAGAGGGAGAGAGTTAGAGACATAAAATAAGGGGGGGCTGGATGGAGCAGACGGTGTAATATTCATTCCACTTCCCCTGTTTTATGACAGCAAAATTACCCAGTGTTCATATCACACACTGTAAAATATTACTTTTCATAACACACATCGCTCTTTACAGTGCGAGATATTATCACAAATTGAAGGTTTGTATTATCACAAATACATGCATTTTCAAAAAGGGATTGTGGATTTGTAATTTGGAAGTTATGTTCAGCGTGATATTCTCATACTTGCTTTTAGAAAACAGGACTGATAGCAGAGGAATATCCCACGCATGGTTGCATGCATGAGAACAGTGTTGCTGTCAAAGACCTGCAAGTGGCTTTTGCGTTTATTAACTGTAACCAGAACCTTCCCCAAGCTTACCACGGAAAGTAAATAAATAAATGTGATTCTGTAATTTAATCCACTGAAGATATCCTTCTCTGAGGGTTCAGCTATCTCCATCTGATACTGGCCAAAATCAGCTCTGATATCTGATTTTAGCAATTAGCCTAAACTAGGCTAATCGCTAAAGTTAGCAATTAGCCTAGTTTAGCAATTAGCCTAAACTAGGCTAATAGCTAAAGTGCCGAAAGAGTTAAAGGAAGAAAAAAGTGCTCAGCAGCTAAAAAGAGTGGCATATCAAAAACTAACAAAAACAGAAGCATAATTATCAACTGCTTTTTTATCGACTTTTCAGTTTACTTCTCAAAGCTCATTGAGTCTTGCTTTTTTTAATTTATGCACCGCTCTCAAAATAAAACCTTTGTCAGACAATATCTTGTAACTTTTAGTAAAGTCACATTTGACTCCAGATACTTTGGTATACAGACAAGTTCACTGTCTGTCTCCAAGTGTCCAGGTACTGTGGCTGAAAAACCAGCCAAATCATCACCCATCCACCGCCGTACTCGACAGTTGTTATGAGCTGTTTGTGCTGATATCCTGTGTTTGACGTGGCACCGTGCTTTATGGGCAAACATCTCCACTTTGGTCTCATCTGACCATCGTTCCAGAAGTCTCGTGGTCTCAGTAGGTAAATACTTCAAAATTCACATCTTGTTAAAAACTCTACATTCTGCAGTAATGTTTCTTTTTTGTAAGTGAGCTTATGTCTTTCGAGGCTAGCAAACTAGCATAAACGTTGGTTGCAGTGAAACTGCATTTGCTTGCCTGCGTGGACTTTATCAAAGAGTCTTTGGTGGTAGAAATAAGAAAAACTGCATGATGCATTTATTTCTGTTATGATCCCAATGAACTCACGTGGGCCAGACAAGATTAACCAGATGTGGCCCAGTGTTGCTGTTTGTTGTTAAAAAGTGCTGAATAAATAAACGTAATATTATTACTGCGACTAAGTCAAGCGCAGTACATCTACAAATATATTATTATTAACAATGTGTGATTTAGCTGTCTACTCACACTTGGTGGCATCACAAACAAAAAAAGTGAAACAACCAGTAATTTGGGCTTCTCTTGTTTATGTTAGTGATGTTGTTAGTTCTTTATTGGATTCCCGTAATCCTTCTCTCTGCCTAAGCTGAGAGCAAACGGACACCAACAGAGAGCCATAAATCAGCCTTTAGCTGTTTAAGAGAGCGAAAAGTGTTTTTGGACCACCCCATTGGATTAGCATACTTTCTTTTTGGTTTGTTTTTTGTTTGATAGGCTGTTATCTGCTGTTCAGATGTTACTTGACACTAGCCAGGATACTAGCAAGAGTAAATTGTAATAGTTTTGCATCACTAAATGATATAAGCACAATTTTGCCAAATGAATAAGCACTTCCTGTTCCCTGTTTAATGAACTAAGTTCAAGTTAAATTCAAGTTTTTATATATTGTTCAGAAGCGAGTGGAAACGACTCACTGTCCAAAAATAGGGCATATAATTAAAAGTGAAAACATTTTTAAATGTCACCGTATGCTTTCAAAAGTTCATTGCTCTGGACACTGCTCATTACTTGTTACATTACATGTTGAGTCCGATAGTTGGGTTTACTTCCATTTTTTCATGCAGTGTAAAGTTGATCGCCACATTTTCAAATACCAGATGCTGAAGTTCAGATTATTTTTATTATAAAGAAAAGACAAAATTATAACTGAAACCATGAATGAAAGCCCGGTGTTCATTCTGGTTGATACACTGGGTTCACACCTTGACTTCACTGCACAAGGAATACAACATGAACACTTCACCACAAAAGACAACACAAACTTGTTTTACAAGCAAGTTTTAAAAAATGAGATTCTATTAATTGGAGTTCACAAGCTGCTAAAATTCTGAAATAATTCTGGATCTTTAATCCTTTCAGCCCAAGTCATGTCCAGTCTTCCTCCACCACCTTTAGGTTATTCTGGCGAACTGTTATCATCGATCCAAGGCAAATCAGAAAGTGTTGTAACCTCAGCAGCCATCTGGTTCTTGGAAGCTCCTTTTTCAGCCGTCAGAGGAGGGAGGGAAAAAAAAGAAAGAAAGAAAGAAATTTGAGCCTGATGGAACCAGATGGCTCACAAGGTCAGAGCTGTTCGACACACAGCCTTTTAAAATAAATTAACACTGTGGTTACATACATTACAGTAACATGCCGAGTCGTTGGAGTCTCACAGAATTGTGATTATTTTGTCAAAATGAATCTAATAAACCACATTAAAGTAGAAAAAAAATCTTTTTTCTTTCCCTTTTCTGATATGTATGGAAGATTTCTTGATCACTATAATTAGGAGAACTCTAATGAGGCAATTATAGACAACTGATGAAAACGGTTGATGAGTTGTACACAAAAAAGAGTGAATATCTGAAAAAAGCAGCAATAAATGTAAGTTTGAATTGACCCAAGTAATTAAAGGCCACGTAAATACTTACTTCCAAAACAGCTACATTAAATATTAATCATGCAGGTGCTGGCCAAACATTTCCCAGAAGTTGTGGACAAACTTCAGAGAAAGAAAAAGAGAGAATGGAGTTAAAAAAAACAAAAACAAAGCACTGTATTAAGACACAAATTTAATTTTAGAGCGAGCAAAATGCCACATTCAGCAGCCAGTTGTTTCACTTTGAGCATTTTTCCCATCTCAGTCTGCACACTTGCTGCTGTGTGCAGAGACACAAAGCTGTAATCCACTCTGAAACGCAGCGACTGAGACGAGAGCTTCAGTAAAACTGTTTAGGCTCGGATACCTAATTTACACTTGCAGCAGTGCAGCAAATACTTTTACTGCTAAGGGCAGATAGTGAGCCGCTAGTTTATTGTTAAAGATCTGCCTGAAAACCAGCCGGGTCTCCAACAGACACGAGACGGGACTGAAGAAGAGTTTAAAATTTTTTATGGCGGCTTAGAAATTTATTTTAATTATGATATGCAATAATAACAATCGGGGCGGACTGAAACAATAACAATCTGACATTAACCCGAACCAGTGTGTTCATGCCAACAGACGTCTAACTTCATTGGTTAACCCTGCAGTTTGTGCTATAAATTTACATAGTTGTCATCCAAATAATTCCCTTAAATTATTAAGAGTCACATTCACATTTATTACTCAAGTGAAGAGGTCAGGAGTCTTTTTATACAGTTATACTTACAGGTACAAAGGTGATCAATCAATCAATCAATATTTGACTTTGAAACATCACGGCTGTTGTCAGTACTGGTATTTAGCTTCTCTCCGAGGAGTATAATTTGCCAACAGTGCTCATTTGTGGGAAAATAATCCAGACTAAAAAAACAAACCTGTCTGAAGTGCGAGTTTTCCATAGATGCCGTTGCTATGGGTGCAGCAGCGAAACTTCACAGCAGGAATGCACCAATCGCAGCACGTGCAAATGCCTGTTTTCCATCTGCATGTTATAAAAAGAGGGTGAAATGCATCCCTTTTTATCTTTATCTTCAAGCATCGACACAATATATATAATAAAAACCTTTGCTATTGTGTTTTAGCTTGTGTCTTTGAATGACATGGTTTCTGAGTGCCTCTTATTTCCAGGGTATGGGTGCATTCATGGACCTCTTAACTTGGTTTTCAGTCAGTCTGTCAATTGTTAACTGATCCTGAAAATGTTGAAGGTTCAAAAGAGGCCAAATGTCCATCAAGCTACTGAGAAGCAGTTTTTAAATCACTGGTACTGATCAAATCTCCACAAAAACGTCAGCTTTCTCTATATTATTTATGGAATGTTTGTGCAATTTGTGCAATATTGAAACTTACTTAAGATAATGATGCAACAACATTACAGTACATTTAAACTACTGTGCACTCGTGAGCTTGAGGACTTCATATTGTACAGAAAGGAAAAGAAACGAAAGACTAACTGGAACAAACTCCAGATTAAAGCAAAATATGAAAACTGAAACAGTGTTTTAAAATGCTCAGGAACAATAAAACAAATTTTCAAAATAAAGGGATTTTGTTTTTCTACTTCTACTTCTGAAATGACGCAGATGTACATATACTTTCTTTTTTCCGTTGCACATTCTCAAACATCTCAGAAAGCTTCAGTGTGCCTCCCAGGAGCCGGAGCAGAATCGCTCTTTGCATAAAGGCCGGATGAGGATGCTGCACATCCTCCTCATCTGCCGGGTTTTGATGACCGTGATGTCACCTGATGCGCTCTGGACGCATGGCCGGTTTAGACCGGTGTCTGTGTGGGCTCAGCGTGCCAGCTCCACGCAGCAGGAGTGTGGCCGAGGAGAAAGGAGGCGGCCCGGGGGCAGACTCTGTGTCAGCTGATAGTGCAGAGGGTGGGCAGGGCCACGGGGAGGGTGGCATGCCTGGGTGCGAAAGGCTCGCCAAGACCCACACTCTTTTGGCATTTTGGCAAGGGCAAGCGGCGAAATAAAATGATCCAATTTAAGCTGGTTTAGGAGAGCCGGAGAATATTCAAATATTTATTTTTGCAGGGCATTCGGGGAGGCTGTGCTTGCTCCGCGGATCAGCGAGCGAACCAAGTTTTCGCCTATAAGCCTCGACGACGGGAGCACCATCTTGATAGCCAGTTGGCCTCCAGTGGTGGAAAACCGATCTGACGGTGGAGCTGTGGATCCTGCTGCTCTGCTGTCGTCTAAATCCTCTTTTTACTTTCTTGCCTTTACCTCCTTTTCATAAATACACAACCTCCTCTTTTCATGTGTCATGTTCAGGTCTTTTATTCCACTTCACTACTTTTCTCTATACTCTTATCAGGATAAAACTTATCTAATTGAAAATCTAATGACACAAAACACATTATACAGCTGAACATTAGGAAAAATCTTATTTTAATTCTGCTTTTATAGGCACAAAGTACTTTGTCCAGTACTTGTAATTCATCCACATGCACTAAAGCCTTTGCTAAACTGTCTCCCGTAAATACCAAAAAATAATGTCCAGCTCCCATCTATATTTTCTATTTGAGGCTGACATTGACGGCAGGATCTTTCAAATGATTGCTTTTTAATGCCATTATTGTTATTATGGTTATTATTACTGCTAATGAGGGAAATACAGCCCTGGTTTTCCTCAGCATGAATTTCACCATGGAAATAAATGAGTAAAAAAGCCTTTATTGAATTACACTAAAAGCAATCTCAAATAAATGGGCCTTGAATCTGCCTCCATGAGACGATGCTTGCTATGGTATAATTTCATTGTGCGGGGAATGAGAACAGTGGGGCCAAAGACACAGACAGACCCCTGATACGGAGGCTTCAGTATCATCTTTGAAACCGTCACGTGTGCGTGCACGTGTGTGTAAACTAAACATTTTGTTTTTCTTCCTGTTTTGTGTGTCACCCGGCTCTCCTTCGGAGGAGGTGAAACAAAGGGGTTCTCCTGTTGCTGATGATGCTAACATTAGTCTGTTTATAAATAGAATAAATTATGCGATTATCAGAACTGCAACCCTGACCCCGAGTGGTTTTATGTACACAGGGTCAAACAATTTTACAACGCTTTCAGCATCCCCACAGCAAAAACAGCTTCACAGCTGTCCGGGGGAAAAAAACACTGCAGAAAAAGCAGTTTCAACAAACTCTGCATCATTTCTCTCTATTGAGACCCGTTTTTTGCTATCAACAAGTTACATCAGCAGTCACTCTATTTTCTATATGAGCTGCTGAGGTCTCTTGGGATATTTATTGTGAGCATGTCAATAGACTTTGTTGTGCTTCTAGAGGTCGTGACCTCTGCCACATAAACCCTCCATTGTATGCTTGAGCACACCAGGTCACTGGAGCAAATGCCTCTAAAATAACATGATTGTCAGTCCGACATATCAGACTGATAATCATGTTTTTATTTTCTGTTTCTTAGTTTTGCTTTTAAAGGAAAGCAACAGTAAGAGAAAGGGAGAAAAATAGCTGACTAGCAAGCGATCCAAAGATAATGTTCACACACAAACACGCACACACACACCTGTCCAATCTATAAAAAATTATCTTAGGAATTTTTTTCCTCTTATGTTAAGATCTTACCTCTGATTGGCTTAGTTTAGCCTAACTTGGTTGAGCTTGTTCTGCTTTAATTTTATTTTGTTTTTTTTATTCTCTTTAATGGCCAAGCCTGGGGCGGGTTCCCAAGGGAGAGTGCGTGGTGGCCAGGCCTTAGTCAATGGAGCCTGGGAAGCACTGCAGGAGTCAGGTGCATTGTGTGTGTTGGGCGGCGGCCAAGAGTTGAGCTTCTTGCTGACAGATCATCAACGCTGATGACCAGGACATGGAACATCACCTGTCTGATGGGGAAGAAAACCTGAGCTTTTGTGTGAGGTTGAGAGAAACCCATTAGATACAAGGTGGGCTCAGTTGGGCACACCTTGAGCTAGAACCAGTCACCCGGAGAGAGAATGGATTCTGGAGTTACCCTTGGTGAGAGGTGAGAACTAAGGCCTGTATCTTTTTTATCTCCTCAGCCTGTATGTTAGAGTTTTCCCAGTTGACAACAGAGTTGCTTCCATGTGCTTTTGGGCTACAGAACAGGTTCTGACTGTTGTTTGTGCTCATGCTGTCTTGAGAGAGTGAGCCAAACCTCAGATCCAGAAGGAACAATGGGGATGCTGTTTATCCTCTTAAGGATATTTGAGTGTGTGTGGAAGTTTTTCCCTCCAGTCTACATGTGTTTGTAGACTTGGAGAAGAGATTCAACCTCAATGCTTGGGGTGGGGTATGATGTGTTTCCTGTGGGGGTTGGACTCCACCAGGGCTGCCCATTGTCACCAATTCTGTTCATAATTTTATGGACATAATATCTAAGCATAGCCAAAGGAGAGTGGGAGATTAGACCCCTGCCACTTTGCAAGCTGGCCCAAATAAACAGAAGAAATGGATGCATGGATGGAAAGCTTATGATACAGACCCAGACACCAACACAAATCTGTATCCTAATGTTGACATGCAAGATCTTTTTTGTCAGTGCAAAGAGACTCAAAGTGATTGGCACTTTGATTCTACTGAAGAAGCATGTGAAGATGCAAATGGATGCGACGGTGTTCAGAGCCTGACTGCTCATCATTGGTTTTGTTACCTGTTGAAGTTGAGGCTGGGTTGGTGTTGCCGTACTTTCAATTCTGACATCACTCTAGATTCTTTAATAGCTTTGTGTTAGCATGCCACTTGTGCAGATCCTTGCAAAGAGCTAAAGTTATGTTAACAGTATATTGCAGGGGGTTTCTTTAAATTTACACCTTCCAAGCAATAAAAAAGTAATGCCTATATCTCATCTGCTCCACCACTGTCCTTCCTGCATGTGAACTATCAGCTGATAGCAGTGCAACAGTGCAGGAAAACGGGGGATGTTTGATGCTTTTTCTTTTCTTTTGTTTTCTTCTCTATACACCCATCATTCAGATAACTGAAGAATTTTTGTAATGCAAGAAACAACATCATTGTATCTGTAAATTGATAACTGAATTTAGTGCAGTAATATGTTACATTATTGTGTAATGTGACGGAAAATGTCACAACACTGTCCACGAATCTGTAAATTTCATGTTACAGAGACAAATATTGTAGTTTTTCCATTACATTTGCCAGCAAGATTTAGTAGCTACAACTGAGCTTTGCAATAATTTAAATGTGTGTTCTACATGCAAGATTTTTGGTTGTTCTTCATTACATAACTTTATTACATAAAACTTATGTAAGGCCATAAGTTATACAAGAAAATAACTTATTCATTACATAAGTTAATTTTTCCCTATAAACTCTGATTTTTCTTCATTAATTTAGTCGTCACTGCCTCAAATTTCACAGAAGTAAACCTTTTCCCCTTCTTTGCTCTGTTTATAGAAAATCTTTAAATTTTTCCTCAAATGACCTGAATGTGGTCAGATTCAATAGACCAAAATCATGTGTACTTCACTCTATTTACACTGTTCAAATACCATTATTATTAACTTAATTTAATGTAATCAGGAGCAATATTTACTATTACTGATACTTACACATACAGCACCTAAATATTGCTGGTTATACTTTTCTCTTAATCAGAGTTTGTCGCCTTTATTTTTTGTATCTGTTGCTGCTTTCATTTAAGTTTGAGTTCTTTTAAGTTGAAGAAAACATATAAATCCTCAAAAGTACCAGAAAAAAAGCAATAAAGAAATAAAACATTAGATGCATTTGCAATCCATTTTTTAGCTTTCACCGAAAACTACTGTTTAAACACAGACATGCACACACACAAGTAGACCACACACAAATGCATCTATGCACAAACACACAGAAATGGACTGATGGAGTTTTAGATTTAGTCAAACCTAATCAGCAGACAAGCATTTGCAGCAGAGAAGTCACATCCACTCACAACCTAAAGTCAAGGCGATTAATTGAAATTATCTGGCGGGAACAGAGAAACAGACAGAGGTCACAACGACGGCTTAAAAATAGTAGAGCGCCACTCAAACGCTCGTGACGTGAGGAGAATGATTCGCTGTTTAGAAGCTACTTAGGCACGTAGGAAAATCAACCCATTTACTCTCTGCTGACTTTAAAACCCCGGAGTGCGCATCAATCTACTTATTAACCAACCGCAGATTTGAAATATAAACACCAGTGAAATTAATATTTACATTGGTGTTGGCATGTCTTATTGCGCGGTGTGTTTTAATTGTCGACATGAAAGTTAACAGTGTAATTCTACTGCGCACACTTTTTCTTAAGAGTCACCTCTGCCCTGTGGCTGTGCAGCTCCCTACATGAGAAGTTCTTTTTCCTTTTTTTGTTACATTTTCACTCTGTTTCTGTTAAATGAAAAGACAAAGGTGGACAGTCTGCTCATGCGGTGATTTTCAGTTTCTGTATTTGCACTAAGGGCTCAGTGACGAGACATTGATATGCATTAACTCTAAATTAAAACAGGTTTTTAGGCAATATCATGTTTTCCAGCAAGTTTCTTTCTATAAACATTTACTCTTTACTATGACGATTCATGCAAAAGCAAATGTTTTCTCTTTTTTCTGCCCCCGTCATGCAAATACTAGAGATACACTTGGTGACGTTGGATCATTTAAGGCTTATAATGTAGGGCAATGCTACTGCAACATTACATAAAAGCATGGCTGTAGACAACAGCACGACAAAAGCTATTGTGACCACGTAGGAACTTGTAGCGTAGAAGACTGGAACCAGGTCTGCAACCATTCGTAGTCAGATGCCACCTTCAATGCGACTTCGGTGAATCACGATAGAAATAAGACAGTCTGCCGTCAGTCGGCTTGAATAGGGTCAAGTTTGCAATGTTATGAATATAACCAGAACACAACCAAGGGCAACTAGTTGTGCCTCTGTTGCAAAGAGACACAACACAGACCAACTCCACTTATTTGCATAGACTAATTCAGATTGATTACAGTGGTGGCATTTATAAATTACAAAGCAATTATTTTCAAACCTTCACCAATCTGAGACTGATTGCAGTCAAACCAAATTGTGTTGAACCAGGCGATCTGGGTCATTGCTTTGAGATTAAAAGTTGAGCATGCAACACCCTCAACCTCTGGGCAACCAGCTGGTTGTCACGTGTACACAGTTCTGTTCAGTCATTGGGTAACTACTGATTTCGCAAAGAGGTTGCCCTTCTATTTTGACCGAGTCACTGGTTTCCCTTGTCTGATTTTAAACACAGGCAAAATTAACTTGTGACTAGGGATGGGTACCGGTATCCGGTGCCATGATGGCATAAATGGTAGTAACCAGACCGAAAAGCAGCGCACATTTCGGTGCTTTTTTTTCCTGAGCTGTGATACACTTTAGATTCTAGCCAATCATTTTACGTTTCCGAGGATAGTAGGCGGGTCCAGGTACGTACGTTCTTTTAGAGCAGAGCTACAGATTAAAAATGTCCAAGGCGAAGCGGTCAAAAGTCTGGCTGTACTTCACAGCAAAAGATGCAAACTCAGCAGCCTGCAACAAGTGCTTTAAGGTGATACTGTCAAAGGAGGTAACACCTCGAATCTAATGAAACACCTGGCGACGCATAGCGTTTTTTTAAAAGCCGAGAAATGCGCCGTATTTGATAGCTTGCTGCGAGACCTCACACGAGCACATCTACTGCGGGTGTGGTGCTTGTTATCGGACCCGGAGTTAGCAACATCCCCCAAAAACCCGAAGAGGAGAGTCCTGGCCCCTAGCCCTGCCAGTGTAGCAGAAATGATGATGATGATGATGCAGCAGCAGCCGTTCTTCTCTGCGTGAGTAGCTTAATGTTGTTTGTGTGTAATTTACGTTGAGTAGGCTAACCACGTTATTACATTAATGCATGTAAGGTGAACTAGCAAACATCATCATAGCTACATGCGGCTGTCTTCTTGTTTGATGGCAGATACTCCCTTCACCCTGGCCAAAAAGGCTAAAATGACCAAAGAAAAAGTGGGAAACAGTTAAACATGAGAGGTTTTTGGACAAAGTTTGTGTTTTTTTCATTGTTTAAGCACTGCTTCCAGCCAAGAGTGATACCATATATGCCCTATACCTGCAGAAAAGGCTAACATTGTTATCTTTTTACAAAAAAACAGCTGAACATGAGAGGTTTTTGGACCAATTTTGTGTTCTCCATTCTTTAACGGTTTGAGCACCGTTTAAGCACCGGCACCGTTTCAAAAGTACCGGTTTGGCACCTGTATCGGATAAAACCTAAACGATACCCATCCCTACTTGTGACTTGGTGCCTTCAACGAATTTTTTGATACCAGTGTGTTTCTGTAGAGCAACCTCTTCTGCAGACCATTCACTCATAACTAGAGCAAACAGCATTGTTGTAAAAAGGAGAATTAGGAGAAAAAAATAGAAAAAGATCTAATATACTAGGCATACTAGAACTCACCCAGAAACACTTGAACACAACTTTTAATGGAAGAAAACTTAAACAACGTCTTAAAAGAACCATCGCATCGTACTCTTTATTTATTTGAAGAATGGCCTGGACACAGACGCTGGACACATTTAGGGCCATGTTTGTGCTTATAACTGTTGTGTGGGTCAAATGTGGCTCATATGTCACAACACATAAGAGCAATACAAGATGGACCTGTGGCTGTGTTGTAGCTGTGTAAGTGACATTTTCACTTACAGTTGATGGATACCAAAGTATCCATCCATCCACAACCTCCAGCTCTTCCATGGCGATCATTAAATGCTCTCAAGCCAGCCAAGATATTAATCGTTATCTTAAGTGGAAAAAAAAATACAAAAACCAATGCAGGTGTAGCTTCAGTGAATAAAAGGTTCTTTACTGATGTAAAGTATATTATGTTGGTAGACCCATCATATCTCTTCTTTCACTCCCTGTAGACTGTCCAGGTCATCACTGTAGTACCATATCACCCTATTAGAGCACTTCGTCCCGCTCTGCAGGCCTACTTGTTGTTCCTAGAGTATTTAAAAGTAGAATGGGAGGGAGAGCCTTCAGTTTTCAGGCCCCTCTTCTGTGGAACCAGCTTCCAGTTTGGATTCGGGAGACAGACACTATCTCTACTTTTAAGATTAGGCTTCAAACTTTCCTTTTTGCTAAAGCATATAGTTAGGGCTGGACCAGGTGACCCTGAATCCTCCCTTAGTTATGCTGCAATAGATGTAGGCTGCCGGGGGATTCCCATGATGCATTGAGTTTTTCCTTTCCAGTCACTTTTCTCACTCACTATGTATTAACAGACCTCTCTGCATTGATCATATCTGTTATTAACCTCTGTCTCTCTTCCACAGCATGTCTTTTATCCTGTCTTCCTTCTCTCACCCCAACCAATCACAGCAGATGGCCCCGCCCCTCCCTGAGCCTGGTTCTGCCGGAGGTTTCTTCCTGTTAACAGGGAGTTTTTCCTTCCCACTGTCGCCAAAGTGCTTGCTCATAGGAGGTCATATGATTGTTGGGTTTTTCTCTGTATCTATGAAGCGCCTTGAGGCGACTTTTGTTGTGATTTGGCGCTATATAAATAAAATTGAATTGAATTGAATCACTGGAGGTCTGCAGTGTCATTGAGCTGCTCACAGATGGCCTTCACCACCTTGGAGTCCAGGTGGGGATGGTATTTGTTTTTCTGCCCAGCAGACTCTGTTAGCTTGGAAACACTTCTCCACCGGCCGCAGATCCTGGTTCAAGATGCCTGAGTTTTATAAAACCTGTATAAGAAGCAAAAAGTTGCTACTACTTTTAATCTCTGATCCAGATGTCAGCTCACGCAAGGTCGTAGAGGATGTTTAGCAGCATAAGATTGTAATATGACAGAGGTGAAAAACCGTGCAGCTCCCGAAACACTGTTGCAAAAACACTGCATTCACACGTGTGAATAAAGATTACGCAGTCGACTTTTCCTGCCCCTGCTACCATGAATTGACCCGCAGCTTTCACGTACTTTGGTGAAGTTAGGCAAAGTGGCAGAGCTGCTGTGCTGAAGTTCCACAGAGGTGTTGCACTAAATCCAAATGCCACGATCTGAGGAAACGATACCTAACATTTCAGATCCAAGGGCCTTGCAGCGGCGCTAGATGATAACACTTATTGCCCGAGGGCGAAGCCATGAATGAAACATCAGATTTCTCTTTCAGACGGTCTTTTATAAACACCCAGCGAAAAGTGAAAAAAAAAAAAAAACCCACATCTCCATTAATGGTGCTCTTAGCATCCATTTGCTACCTGCAAATGAGACACACTGAGACACCTGCGTGTTCTAGTGAAACAAGAGGCCTCAGCACCCTCCTCCCATTTACACTGGCAAAGATAACAGCAAGTAGTGAGTCGCTGGCGAATAGGGGAGGTGAGACCGTTAACTATGAGGGATGATGTCGATTTATCATGATATTACAGCTCTGACAGGGAAACACACCTGTACTTTTTGATGTAATTTATTGACTGGTTTGTGGATGCTGAGCGAGAGAGGGAAAAAATTAGTGCGGCTTTAATTACTGCTGCTGCTGGTTAAAATATTAATGGGGCACAGAGTGTTGCATGCTCATTTCTGTTGATTTTTAATTAGCAGTAATTCATTTCGCACAAAGCATGTTGATGCCTGTGCCGCAGACATTAGCGAAGAAGCTGAATAAAGATGTTTTTCAGGGAGGAGAGAGAGAGAGGCAACGTGCATACTGAGCGGCGTTGGGCACACATCTCAGACACTCTCCAGGCCAGAGAAGAGGCAAGGACAGGCGTCTGTGAAGAAAAAAAAAACCCCTCCATCAAGTCTGACAAATCCAAATCAGCGTCTTCAACTGCTGCTTTGGGGAAGAGAGCAGGGAGGAGCAGGCAGAGGAGGGGATGAACTGCAGAGAGAAAAGAAATGGATATAAGCGGACTGAGTATCTCCGAGCGGTGTTTCGATGAATGGCTGCCGTCTTATCACAGCTCAATCATTAGACAGCTTAATACGTGTTGTCTTCAGATGCTGGGAAAAAAAAAAAATCAAATTAAGTCACAATGACCTCAGAGTCCACATTTTCCTGCTTTTGTATAGCCAATCTTTTGCAAGATTGGATACATTCTGTGTGCAATTTTTTTTTCCTTTAAATGAAGCAATTTGCTTCTAAGTGACAGATGTGCGCAGGCCCATTAGTGCACTCGCGATTAGGAATCTTCCGAAGGATGGAGAAGAAGGCGAAAGAAGAAAAACAACACAAAAATAAAAAAATAATACCCACCCACATCAGGTATGTTTTAGATGCCGATTTGTGGCTGGCACGCGACCAAAGCTTTTCTCAGACATTTCTGTCAAAGCAACGTTTCACCTCGTGACCCTTTTACAAGGAAGAACACACCATCTCCTCACCAGCCTACTCTATTACCCAGAGTTCCCTCCTCCTCCTCCTCCTCATCCCCTCTCCTCCCCTCCCTCGGAGAGTGTGCGTGCCACGCCAGAGTCCGGGCTGGCATCTGGGAGGCTGTGATTGAGAAGTGTAAATAAATAATAATCCCTGGAAAGGAGACCGGCACATCAGCATCTGTCGACTCCCCAGCTAATAGTTTTTATTGTGGTGCCATCAATTTAGCACTCTTTGTTTCCTCAATTCCCCCTCCCTCACTGGAGCAGATAGCTCCCTGTTTTTTAATTGAACTGAACAGATTTTTGTTTAAGGATCTCTTCCTGCTGTCTGTGGCGTTTCTGAGAGAAATCCAGGCGATATATACTGTTGATGATTTCGCAGCAGCCCCAGTTGAGGAGGAACGCGAGGTCATGTGCAGTTTACGCTCTGTACACGTTGCGCGTGCGCGTGTGCGGGCTGGGATATGCTTTTGTGCAAAGTATGTGGGCGCAACCTTCCAAAGCTGCAGTGCGCACACGACGAGTCCATCGATAGTCCATCACGCAGAGTGTGTTTGAGCATCCATCATCATGCACAAACACAAGAACTCTGCATCAGTTTCCATCTCGTTAAACTTCAACCGTGAATGATTGCAGCCAAACCGGGAATGTTCGCTGATTGTCCCACAATTCCAGATGACAGACACACACACACACACACACACACACACACACGCGCACACTCGGTAAAGTTAAAAAATAATTAATTAATTAAAAGAAAGGAAAAAAAATCACTGAAAAGCAGCGCTCTCTCTTTCAGGGTGCGCTGTGTGTGACTTTAAAAGGTAGAAATATGCTGGTGTTTTGTGGACATGGGAAGCAGGCTGATGGGTGCATAAATAAGGCATGTTGGAACATCTGGTCTTTGTTGTGCGTTCAGCTTTTTAATGTCTTCAAAGAGCAACTCTGACGCATTGCTGACTTCCACTCCTTGCTCCGGCTTCATTTTAGCATGGAATAATAAACCATCTTTGGGGAATTGAGTCCCTCAGTCTCTCTCTCCCTCACTCGCTCTCTCGTTTCATTTGGATATGCCATTGCAACAACCCACCCCCACCCTCACCACCCCTCCACCCCATTTAAGACAACTTTCCTTTTTACTTAGTTGATTTTAAATTTTTATACCTTAGGGAACGCTGGTGTGTGTCACTGCAGTCGCCGGCTGTGTTGCTGCAAGCACAATTAAAATTCACGCACACTTTCCCCGTCCCCATTCCCCGGCATGCTCAGATGCTTCTTCTTTGGATGGCGCCGAGATGGAAAAGTTGTAAATTTCTGATTATATGCAGAATAGATTTAGTCTGGAAGGCCCCTCTCAACACGATTAAGCACCCAGCACCCATAAATTAAACACATATAGGACTTGGTATCCGAATGATAATCCTGTTGACCATGAGAGCTCTGCTCGGCTTGTACTTTCATTACGAGTGTAGTCACAGACTATGTTCAACCAGAGCTCTTCTGCTCAACTTAAATCAACCAGTGACATGACACATTAGGAAATGTTTCGAGCAGCCCGACGCAGAAAAGTTGTTCTGTCGCAGGCACCAAAGACACGGCAACACTCTCACAGCGTGTCATGTTGCTATTTTAAGAGAACTCATTCACTTTGGCACATGGTAATTGAAAGATGACGGCACACTGTATTCCCTGAGAAAATGATAATTCACATGTGGGACTCAATGGAAGGAAGTGTTGAGGAACAAAAGGCATTTTCTGACTTTGGTGCAGTGGCGTTGTGGGACATGAACGCTGTGAAAATTGGCACGCATGCCGAGGTCAGGCCATTTTTAGTATTTAGTCTTATGAGTGGCACATGACTCGCTGGTGATGCGGATTTAGTTTGTTTAGCTGCAGGAGTTAAACTGAAGCCACCTGAGGTTAGAAGTGTTTCACGCTTCAGAATTGTAATGAAAGAGAAGAAGTCCGGATCTAAAATCATTAACCTTCCAAGGATGGACGCTGGAAAGGTGAAAAACTCTACGCACGTTCATGAGTCAGAGAGAGATCGAGCTGTTTCTGAACCAGAAGACACGGACCTCTTACCCTGACTTCATCTGTGCCCTGACACCAGGCTACAGCACTAGTCAGGGTCTGTTGCTCTGAATTAAACATTTTTGGTTTAATTTACTGCTGTGAAGAGGAGTAGTTTAACCCCAACAATGATCTTTCTCTTAACCTCAGGAAAAACGATTTAGTGCTACAACTAACCAACTAGCTTTTAGTATCAAACCCAATCAGTGAGTGAAACTGAAAGAAAAAAGTGAGTGAAAATGAAAAAAATCACGCACTATCGTCTCCCGGTTGATAAACCTGAGACCTGTCCCACCGTGATTCTTCGACCCTTTTAATGTAGATTTTGTCGCCTTCTAAAAATGGGACCTTTAACTCTCCGTGGCCATTATTGCCACGGCCAGTGCATCAAGGACACCTCGTGTGCGACGGTAAGATGCAGGTGACATTTGAGAAAATGGCTCATCACACCTTGGGATGAGAATACGCTGGACAAGCCTGCTGTATAATATTATAGAAACCCAAAGAAAAAGTACAACACAAACAGCTCCAATGCTGTTTAAATGCTGCGGCATGCATCCATCTCGTCATGAATCGGCCGTGTAATGAAGGCAGGAAAGGACCCAAAATGCAGACTCACGGAGACGGGACTTAAACTCGAAACACAGCTTTATTTGCTGAAAGGGAAAAAGATATAAACTATACTGGGAAATAACAGAAACTAAAGACATGAAGAGGCACACAGGGAAACACACAGCCATAAAGGGAGACTGGGACACCAGACAGAGGGAGACGCAGACCTAAATGCACAAAATGATAACGAGGGAGGTGGAAACACACGGGGAACACAGCTGACACATATTAGAACTGATGGGACGGGGAGGCCAGCAAAAATGAAACACTAACCCAGGACATGGACTGTCAAAGTAAATCAGGAAACGTGGTGAGACGTAGACTGTGACAACCGGACATGAAACATGCAGATATGAAACACACGACTGGAACACAAGAAGGGGGACAAGGGAACAGGCAAAGAGTTAAAACACAGGACACACAGGACAAAGACACATGGGGGGCATCCAATAATCGAGGAACTGAACAGGGAACATAACAAACTCAGACTAAGGCTACTAATGAACCTAAACCAAAATACAAAATATCACAAAAACACAAGAAACTCAGAATGCTGGCTCAAAATGACCCAGAACCCTGACGCAACTAATGTTAAGCTTATCCAATTTAGGGTCGGGGTGAAAGCCCAGCCCAGCTTACATAGGGTAAGAGGCGGGGTACACCCTGCACAGCTCAGCTGATGCCAGGCTAATGGTGCAACAAGACCAGATTTTAATCTTTTATCAGAATTTTGAAGCAAGATCTTTTTTTTTTTAATAGTATTTCAGCATTCACGTCCTTCTTTGTTGCTGGCAGCTCATTTTAGCACTTAATACAGTGCCATGCTACTGCGATATGATATGTTGAATATGTTGCTGTAAAATCTGGATGCATATCATCCAGCACTGATGGTGCCTTCACAGATGTGAAGTGGATGTGGACTTGGATGGATGAACTCAAATCAGTAAATGAATGTCTGGATGTTGTTCTATATATTTTTTAAACTTATTAACATTTGTGTGAGTCCATGTAACAATTTACACAAAGAAACTTGTTATTAATCATCTGCGTTTTCTTTAAATTGTAAATATTCATCTTATGTCCTGTTATTTTTTTGTGTATTTTCACCCTATTTCCCACTTTTTTTCAAAACCTTATGATCTCCCTCTGTCTATCTTGGACAGACTCAGCCTCTCTGGAAAGCTTTTTTATTTTTAAATATTCAGTCAAGTTCCATCAGACCTGTTACTATTTAACCTAATTGGCTGTGGGATGCGCTATGCAATCATCAGGTGTTACACATATGAAGCACACTGCACTTTTACAGTCTATTATTGTGACTGGGACAACTTTTTTGATATGTTTGTATTTTTCAAATATTCTCAACTTTTTGGACTTTGTCTTGTACAGATCATTGTTTTGTTACTGTACAGATGCCATAAATGCAACAGCCGTTCCCTAAAATTGGCTTAAACCAGTGTTTGCCACATTAACTACTATTAAACCTATTCAGGGCAAGATATTTAGATATTTAGCGATTCACAATATAATTTCAAACAAATGTCTGAAGTAGGGATGCAACGATACCAATTTTTTCAAACCGATACGATACCGATACTTGGATCTGAGTACTTGCCGATACAGAGTACAAAAACTGATACTTCTACCACACACAAACACACAAATGCAATTAATTGGAAGACAGGTTTTATTTTATTCTCTGCCAATAAAAAATAAAATCTTAATAAAAATGAGCACAAAAAAATTTCAAGTGAAAAATAAGCACTTCTGTTAAATTATTGCGGAGTCTCCACATTGTAATTTAACAAAATATCACTGAACTATTGGCACTGTCTCGAGCTTTCAGAATAATAAATAAACACTTCTGTTTATTTATTATATTTCATATCGCAGCTCGAGTATGCTGAGAAGACGGTGCAATCCTATGTTTTCCACAACCGGCATTGGCTGGTCATCCAGAGCAATAAAATGAGTCAGAGCCTCTGTTATTTTAACTGCCCGTGGATTTTCTCGTGACATTTTTCATCGCTTTTCCAAAACCTGAGTTAAAGTTGGCTGTTCCACACTGCTGACATTTTGTTTAGCCTAGCTACAGCAGCCTCCAGTTTCTCTTTTTTTTATCTGGAGTCGCCAGTCTCACTTGCCTAACCCTGTGCCTGTTTAGCGTGGGATGTCCCCCTAGTGGCCAATCTAAAAAAACTACAACAGAAATGACAAGCCACCCTCTGATTAATGAAATAAGTTAGTATCGGTTCATGGTATCGGTTAACTTTTACGAGTATGAGTACACACACATTTTACAGTATCGGCCCCGATACCCGATACCAGTATCGGTATCGGAGCATCCCTAGTCTGAAGGAACATTGGCTTCACAACATGGGTTTCAAGCACCTACAAATTTGCATGTGAACCTTCAACGAGTCAGTAAAAACTTTCCTCTGACCTTAAGCGTGAAGTCGATATTTTCACTCTAGAGCAAGATGTAGATGCTCATTTACAATGTAACAGTTAGGAAAAGGTATGATACCAAAGGATTTAACTTCTTTTCCCCTGAAATCAACCATTAATTAGCAATAAACAATTTCTCCTCACTATCTAATTGGCATCACATTTGTCAAGATACAGTTAAAGAGACTGCTTAATTAATTAAACATGAAATAACACCTTTCCTGAGTGTTTCAGAATACAGATGTAACCATAGATTTTTTCTGCACACACACATGCACACACCTGCACGCACGCACACACACACACACCAACACCTCCACCCCACCTTCTAACAAAAATCCAGCACCAGATTTGATAAGATTTGTTCTCTTTATCACTTTAATTAGCACCTCCCTCCTGTCCCCTTTGCAAATGAGGGTTAGGTGAGGGGGTTCGGGATTTGATGACTTAAAATGCACACAGCTAACGAGTTATTCATACCCTGCACAGCTGTTAAGGCAATTTAACTGCTTCTTCTCTGTTCTCCCTGCTTTCACTTGACGCTTACTTGTCGAGGAGGGAAAGGTGGCAAGAAGCCTCAGAACTGCTCCATTATCTTACAAGAGACACTGTCTGATTCAAAAAGGGTCACAATTTCCACCATTCACCTGTAACAGCAAAGATTTACAACTATTCATATCTCAAAGTTGCGTCTTTCCTGGAACTTCTGACAGTTTTTTAACGCAACTGTGTCTCAGCTGTGAAGACGTAGGTGTTGGGTAGGCAAGCAGAGTCTAAAAAAACCCCACCTGACTGCTTTAAAGCTGTTCCTGTTTGGAGCTATGAGCACATTTCTATGCATGCTGTATACTTGTGCGCTCCACCATTGCCCATCTGTCACTGTGCAATTATGATCAGGGGAAAGAAATGCTCCAATGTAGTATCTGCACCTCGGCTCCTCTGCAGATTGCCGACCAGGACGTGTCAACTTCTCCTGGATAAGCATCCCCATGATTGGAAGATCACAACTCACATCTACAAACACTGACGCAGATGCAAGCATGCTTTACCTAAATCCGCTGAATTAACTTCAATAAGGTTCAAATATTGCAAAGGTTCTACACGGTTTAAAGACATTTAGGAATATCAAAGACAAAGACTGAATAGGATTTTTCTCCTTTTTGTTTTTGAATTTAATAAGGCCGGAGTGTGGAAACCTCCGAGGACAGGCTTGTGAAGAGACCTCCTAAACTGCCTGATTTTGGGTGAGTGCTCATACCTTAAGTTTACCTACAGAGATGCTTTCAGCTCTCTACTTTTAACAGCCTCGCACTGAATACATTAAACATAATTCACGCCGATAAGTGGCGAGGCACTTTGACGTGCCAGCGGCCTAAAAATCTGCAATGCAACTTTCACTGTTGAGTCTGTTTTGGTCAATGCATAAGTGGAACTATTGTGACAAGTGGAGCCTGGTGAGTGGTGTTGTTCATCGATGAGTTATTGCTTTAAAATGAAAGTGGTAAGACAGGTTTAGAAAAGGAAAATGGGTTCAATTAGTACTTCAAATAACAAGTGGCCACTTCAGCTAAATTCCTAGAAAATGAACAACAGGCCGCAGACTCGATAAATAGAGAGTAGTTGATTTTCGCTGTAATTTCAAAGCAGCCCGCTGCAGTGGCTGCTCAGTCAGGTGTAATTCATTAGCAAAAAGACAGAAAAACCAACATTCGTTAATATATCAGCTCACTTCTATCCCCGAATTTACGTTGCTTTTTCCTAAAAAGCAAAAGCGATTACTCAATTCTTTAAAAATACATTAAAAAATACTCATATCCGTTCCTTCAGACAACAAGGCGAGCGAATGGACTCATACGTACATCTGATGTTTGCAGATGCCAACATTCTTGGAGGTCTATTAGATTCATCTGCCCGTTTCACAACGTTACGCCTGAGATGCTTGAACTGTAAACAGAGGTGGAAGGGTCTGAGCGCCACGGAGCCACCGCTGTGCTGTTGTGTCTGCCTCCAGACGTCAAACAAAAGCTGTTATGTCTGAAACAGTGGAGGCGAATAAAAGGGCAGCCATAGGTGTCGGCCCCAAACATAAACACAAGCAGTGGAATGTGGTACTTACACTCTCAGAAAATGAAGTACCCTATTGTACTTTTAGTGGTACGCTCCTAGGGTTCTCAAAGTGCCCACGAGGGCAACAAGGAAAGAATGCAGCGCTGTGCATTTAATTCACCCAGAGTTCATATTGATATAACGGCTCATGGAGTACTTCTTTTCAATTCCAGCTCTTCTGTTTCAGCCATCATGGCTGACTAAACCTTCATAACACAATACAACTGCCAGACAACAAGAGTAACAGCGACCTCAGTAATGGTTAAAAAAATCTGTAATCTAGCATAAAAGTGGCAGTTACTCTGAAGTGACACCAGGCACGTGCACAGGTGGAGCTCAGACACATTACAAGTGTAAATATATAAGTCCAGAACGTAAGTCCGCTTCAAGTGTCACTCAGTTTTTATCAGTTTTGCTTTTTTCCTCTTAAATTTTACACGTCTTACAATTTTACAATACAGATATCATCAAAAACAGTATTTTTAAATGGACTCACTCTTATGACACTCTCCTACTCTACTTGAACATTCAAAGCACTTTTTTTGTTAAGCATTTGGTAATTGGAGCAAAACCAAGTGCAGGTTGGAAATGTTTAACGCAAAAGATCATCATATAAATATAAATTACTAATATACTAATTTCTGATCTGATGGATATCTGCAGGAGTGCTGAATGAAAAATACCTCAAGCAAGTAAAAGCTGTGTTACTTTGTGCAGCTTCATTTTTACATTTTTTATTACACTTATGCATTTGCTCCTTTTAGTTTGAACACATGCCTCCTAAAGTGTCTGTGCACAGCTATGACTGACACATTACACCGATGTTTGATGTCATAGCCGTGGGAACTTATTTCAGGCACGAGGGTGATGTGGAGATGAGGCATCTGTGAAAAGGAACATCTGTTAGATGAGGGCAGCACCCTCAAAATACAAATACAAAAAAAAATCTGTATTACCAGTTTACCTGGGCAGCTGGCCGTTAACTGAGAAGAGGCAAAGACACTAGATCATCACAAAAAAATCATTTTAGGCTTTAATTTGTCGTTATGGACATGCATCACCAACGCATGCTCCAGAATCCTCAGCAGCCCTGCTTCACATGTTCTTGTTTGTGTGCATTAATTTCTATGTGTGACATACGCCTCATATGCTATAAAAATAATGCTGTTGTACCCTTATTTGTACCCAGGTGAATTGAACATTATAGATATCAGTCGAGCTTGTCTGGTGACACATCTGTACCTTAGCGTAGTGCTAAAAATTGCTTTATATTCTAATAATATTAATATCTTAATATTCCATGAATTTCCATTCAAACAGTAGTTGTCAGTTTATCTCTCCTATATCTGTAGATACATTTACGATCATCAGTTAACCTATGGACTGTGAGGTTTGTGTAGATTGTACCTTTAAGGCCAGAAATGGACTATTATTGTACTCCTACTTCTAAAATTGCGCCAGGTTAGACCCTTTGAAACGAGCTAAAGATGATATCTGCAAACCTTTTGTGAGATGAGCCCTTTATCTTGCAATGACATAATAGGATAAAGCACAGGCATGTGCCACTTGTGACATAAATCAGACAATATATGCACGGGAGTGTAATATTTCTACATGAATGTGACCAGAAGGACACCTTGAGTCCCCTGAGTAAGTCCGTGTTTAATTTTATCCCCTTAAAACAACGAGCGAGAGGGCAGAAATCAACTCTGTGATGAATGTCATTAATTTCCACACCTCTAACCTGTTTCTGCATCTTTACATTTGTTGAGAACTGTGTCATTTTGCTCTTACCAAGCAGCTTGGCATAGGAGCGAGGGAGAGACAAGTTCCCAATTTACGTTGCGGTGATCCCGCAGAGATTGCTATCATTAGAATAACTTTATTAGGCTTTCTGCTGCATTTCCTGTTTGATTTACTGCGCAGTCCCGAGGGCTCGCGTGTAGGCACAGAGGACTCCGCTATGCGAGCCAGACCTGCCGATGTTGTGGCGCAGGAACCTGAGTGTAACGTCCCGATTAATCTGGAGCTAAACGTAGCAGAAACATAACAAAGACGCTGCCCAGTAAATCTGCTGCAGACCTTTTACATCAGCATGTGTATGCATTGGTACGTCAGTGTTTGTGTTAGCAGAAAGCTAACAACCTTTTGCGGCTCTGGTACTGCAAAGCTTAGTCCTTGAAGTGCGATTAAATATATTGTGTATATTCATATAAAAGTGTATGATTGTAAATAAATGCATTAAAAAAAAGTAGCTCGGGTGTTTTATCAATTCATGGCATATGTGACACCAGTATTTTACTAAATGAGGTAAAAATGTGGTTATATAGAATCTATTCAAACACAACAATGAACAATCAGAAGCAAACAAACTGTGTCACTGTCCCTTGTTGTGGTGTTTGTTAACGAGCAAAGATTTCCTACTTTGCAAACAGTGTAAATAAACAACCAACTTTCTCCAGTTGATTGTGTGACTTTTCCCTATAATCTTGTATAAACCAAGGAATTATTCAAGGACTGCAGCAGAAAATAAACAGAGGTGAACTTTGCTTTGTGCTGTAACTGTGTGTTAAAGAATTAAACTATTTTGTTGAGTTTCTTTGGCCCGTTAAGGACTTAGACTGTATATAAACAACATTATGGACGCTATATTTGCCCCAAAACAAAGCTTAAAAATGCACGCAGCTTCATAGCTAAGTAACAATGTCCAGGACTGAAAAATGAAAGCAATAGGAAATTGCCAAAAACTCTAATGGGCGCTAGGGGCTGGCTCCCAAAGACTCCCATGTTAAAGTGCCCAACTTTAGAGTGTTAAAAGCATGTGTTCAACCTTATACAAAACAGTTTTGGACTCCAGCGCGATAAGATGTGAAGCAGATGTAAAACAAGGTATCCAAAAACACAAGGAAGAGGCGGACTCGAAGGACAGCCACGGAAACAAAGTAACTGGGCTGCAGGACGCATCTTGACACAGTACACAGGGAGGATTGGGTTATTTATACACACACAGATGGCTGATTAGGGATTAGACACAGGAGGGAAATGAGACACAGGGCCATACTGTCAACAACAGATGAAAACAATCAGGGAATCAAGCGAAGACAGAGAGGAAGCAAAACTACCACAGAACACAAAAGAAAACTAACCTTCAAAGTAAAACGGGACAAAACACGAAGAGACTAATATCCATGAATGTTAACAGTAAACAAGAGAACACAGAGGGACTAAGGAATAAACTGCTGCTACTACTACCACTACTGCTACAGATAACAATAATAACAGACCTAAAAAAACACAAAAGGAAACTCATCACTAAAATGAACAAAGTAATAACATCAAGACTCACACAATACTGGAACAAAGAAATCAAAGCAGGAATTTAAAATCCAAAGACTAAAAATAAAACACAAACGCTATAACAACCATGAACTGGGGCTGTGTTGAGCTAGGTGGCTAGGCTTGCCTTGCTTGCAAGCATTAGCTTATAGCTTGATGATAGCACTTCACCCCATTGTCTAAACACCTGGCCACAATCAGTGGCGGTCCTAGCCTGTTTGGCGCCCTGGGCGAACACTCCCTCTGCCCCCCCCCCCCCCCCCCCCCCCACACACACACACATACACATATGAAGACAGAGTATGCATAGTATGCAAACGGCTCCCAAACAGCCATCATAATTCGTCATGCAATGAGAACAGGACAAATCAACAACTGACAATGACTAATTAATATTAGAATCTGTAACATAATGTATTGTTTGGAGTTTAGTCCGTTACTGTTGCTATTTTTACCATTTCTTCTTGGAGCAACTGTAACCCACATTATTTCCTTAGATATTAATAAAGTATTCTGATTCTGATTGTTTCAGGATGACCTGCCATTATCCAATGACACGTCTGCTTACCTGCATCTTTTGCTCGTTTCTCTTCCTCTTCTTTTCTCTTTTTTCTAAACTGATTGTTTTGAACTTTTCTTGTCCATCTTCCATTGGTTTTAATTTTGCACTCCAGTATGAACACCCATCCCTCAACCCAAGGATCACCACAACATGATCTAACACACCTACACCTTAGTTCACAGGTTCACTTTGTCTAAGGTGCATTACTGAGATTTCACACAACCCAGGATTTAAATCATGAATACATAATGGGCTTGGATTTACAACATTATAAATGAAATGTGCTCTATTTGGAAGCAGCCGGCCCCCCTCCCCTTTCGACGGGTTGTGTGTGAGACTTTAAATCATCAAACTGTAAATTTTAAATTGTTATTGATCCCTTTACCCCTGGTCCTAAAGTGTATATTTATTTTCTTACTCTTCTTATATATATTGTTTGTTTACTTTCACTGCTGTAACTGGAGCCTCGTCGTCTCGTCTCTCTATATACTGGATTGTATGTAGCGGAGATGACAATAAAGTTTACTTTGACTTCAGCAGCAAGCAGGCGCACCGAGGGCTCTCGCGCTCACTTTTCGTGTATAGAATTTCGAAAAAACATCGGTGCAAATTATAAGTCTGGTGTTTTCGTGTTTGTTGGTTTGTTTTTATTTTGTTTTATTTTGCGAGTTGGTTATCAGATGCTGCTCCAGCCGGTCAGAGAATCCCCTGCCGCCCCGCCCTCTCCTCTCTGCGCCGTAAGCAGCAGACGAAGGGCGTCCTTACTCCCAGTAAATGGGCGATAGAAAACCAATCGGTGCCTGTTCCATTCCCAATATGCGCTGGCATGACGTCGGGGCAGCATGAGTGCGAGCATTTTTTAAATGTTTTTTTTTGCCGATGCCCGTGATGCCGCCCGTATCTAAAACTGCTACTGGCCACAATGCTAACGTTGAGACTTGCAAAGTGGGGAGTCCAAAATCAGTCACAGAGCCTACTTCCATCTTTTATGTACAGTTTATGTTAACCCCATAGTACTGACTCAAGCTAATCCTACCAGAGCTCTGAACATGCTAATTGATGCTAATTCCCAAACCAATAACTATTCTAACATATGTCTTACAGTGACCACAGGCTGGAAAGATAACAAGTAGCTATACCTACAACCACACACTTGAAACTCTTGTGAACCTGCGTGAAAGTCAGTGTAAAGATACTGTTAGCTCATCCCTTTCCCTGTTTAGCTGTTGCTACTCATTTTGGGGATAGGGGCGGAACAACCTCCACATTTGACAATGAACTGCATCATCAACATCACCATTAAGTGTTCTATGAGTATCTGAATGGTGTACTCAAATATCAAAAAGTTGAGTGTGGAGCACTGTACATCTTCAACAGTCAATACTTGAAAGATCGAGGCAAGCAAAGATTTCAGTTATCACTGATAATGATGATGCAATCAGTGGCAGCTAGCTAACTGCAGCAGATGTTTTCATCATGCAGGTGAGAGCAAACATTGCATGTGTTACATGTGTGGTAAACTGTTCACAAAATGCAGTAGCTAGCACAGCAATTGCAGTCAGATATTGCACGCTATTTATGGTGCACAGCGCAGCGCTTCTATTTCAGACAACACTACCCTTTCAGAGTGCATGTAACAAACGAGTAACTAATAAAGAATGTGCAAAAGAGGGACTGGTTTGTATTGGCCACCACCATCTTGTTTTTTATTAGAAGTGACCATATTTGGATTAAAAGCTGAGGTTACAAGCTAGTGCTGTTAATCTTGGTTAGTGAGGTCTACATATAAACTATATGAGAGTAATGTACTGTCATAGATATTTACTAAGTAGTAGTGCTAAGCAGTGTTGGGAAGGTTACTTTACTATTGCTGTGTGATTTATTACTGTTACTGAAGGTCCACGGCTCCAAACCGTAGTAAAGAGACCTCTGGCTAATACGGTTCCGTGGGGCTCGTAGCCGAAAACTAGCTTTACTTTGTTGTCTGGGTCAACTCTGCTTGCGAGAGACAGAGAGAGGCGTTGAAAGACTGCTCCAACTGAACTTTAGAATTTAAGTAAGTTTCGGATGAAAACGCGAACAAAGCGTACAGTCGAGTTTTAATAGCTTACTTACAACTGGGCTCGTCAGGCACTCTTCTTGGCTGCAGTGGTTATTATTATATTTACTTGCTTCCAGCTCCCGTTTCTGCTCGATGATAACTCATACTTTTCGACTATCCTTTTTCTCCCTCCTCGCGCTCACAGACACATAACGGGTATGGCGGTCCATTCTCCCTGCAGCACGGACTACACTGCCTATGATGCTACATTCTTTAGAGCTATGCTTGTAGCATTCTGCCTGTTAGCTTAGCACAACAACAACAACAAAAAAGAGCTCTCTCACCCAGGAAACACGCAGAGCAAGAGCGTCACCTTGTAACCATGGCAACCGCAACGCTGCCGCCTGGAACAACAGAACGTAGCTGTCAAACAAAACCCAAACAGTCCTGACCCGCCACAACATGAAACAGGAAAGTACCGCCGTGTAATCCATTTATTTCAACAAAGTAACTGTATTCTAAATACCACCTTTTTAAACGGTACCTGTAACGGAATACAGTTACTCATATTTTGTATTTTAAATACGTAACCGTGGTACATGTATTCCGTTACTCCCCAACACTGGTGCTAAGTAACAGACACTCACCAAGACTGAAGCACAGACCTTGGTCGGCATCACAAAATAAGATATTTTAACTGTAAAATAATTACATTTTTAAAAATTCTCAAAAAGGCACAAACACAGTAGAGAGGTCCAGTTTAGCGACTCCAAATAGCAGAGATGAGGCCTATTTGATCGATCAGGTGTCTGAGATCCAGTTTTTAAATGAAAGAGTTAATAACATTTTTTTAATCACCCCACTTGGAGTTGTTATGAAGGCCGTGTGCGAGGATTCACTCACCACTGGAACAAGCTTACTAAAGGAAATGCGGTTTTTGGCATTTCTGCGTTATTATTCCTTTAGTTGTGCTGCTTAGGCTGCTGGGAACGTCTTTCTTCTTCAATCACCTCTTTTATTCTGTATGTATTTATACACCATTCTGTATGTAATCATTAGTTATTAATCATCTCTGGCTCTTCCACAGTGTATTTTTTGTTCTGTCTTCCTCCCGTCGCCCCTAACCAGTCACAGCATGCGACTGCCCCTCCCTCTCCTGGAGGCTTCTTCCTGTTAAAAGGGAGTTTTTACTTCCCACTGTTGCTTGCTCAGAAGCGGTCGTTTCCTTGTTGGGGTTTTCTCTGTGTTACTCCTTATCATACAAAGCACCCTCAAGAGACTGCTGTTGTTATTTGGTGCTATATAGATGAGCCTGAATTGAAAAGTTGAATTGAATTGGATTCTGCTGCAACTTGGAAAGTTCTTGACGATTGATCTGACGATAATAAATAATAAAATCTGACAATAAGCTACACACGGTCTGAAGCAATGCAAAACTGCACATCTTTGGGTGTTATTTGAATCAGTCATATATCATCGTGTACACAGTCCACCTTCCTTCCATGTTTGAAGTTTCAAATGCTTCCTTTGCATGGAAGTTTTAAGGTCATGCTCTAAAACTTATGTTAACTTCTGTTTTCCAAGTAAGATGTCCTATTTCTCCCCAGCACTAAGAAATAAAATTATACCACCTCATGATGCTGTAAAATTCTCAGAATTTCTCTCTAAGTGCTGAACGTCGACTATTAGTCTGATGAGTACAAACACTGGATCAAATATCACGTGAACGATTACGAAACAAAGCCTGTGAGGGACCGGGCCAAGCCGTGAGCCCTTCTCCTGGTTTACCCAACACTGAGACACTTTCAGAGCTCTTTTTTCAGAGTTGCTAAGTGTCTGTTATGATAACACAAAGTGGAAAAAATAACCCACTCACACACACACACATGCAAAATATGACGCATCCCCTCAAATCTGCATTCAGAAAGCTCAAACTCCTGCTTCCTTCAAATCGCCTGTGAAGTGTTAATGTTCATTGTTGATTGACATCTTTGCATGTACCCTGGGGGGTTGTGTTCAGTGGAGCATGTATACGTTCTTTGAATGTGTCCATCGTGCAGCTGTGCAGCCCAGAAATCTAAAATACACATTAGTGGGATAACATACTCCTACTTTAGGTTTTTCATCAGGGATGTTTGATTTTAAATCGTCACTTCAGTTCTGTTTCTGTCCACCATTTGTCTTTCCAATTTGTGCACTGGTGGAGTGTAGCTGTGTATAATGTTTTAAAATACTGTACTTAAACACTTTTCACCACAAACCTGGAAGCCGTCCAGCACGCCAATCTGACATGTTGGCAGTTGGAATTAAAGGCCTCACTCAGGAGCTTCTCTTTGACGGAGCACAGAAGGTACTTTTTACAGCACAGCACTGACATATTTAGTTATCAGACAGAAAATTATTTAACTCTGAAAACATGCTAAAAATAAGATACTACATTAAGATGACACATTTGTAAAGAATATTAAGTGCAGCTTTTTAAAAATCTTTATCAACTTTGACAATGTCCTGTTTTTTGTTACATCACAGGCTTTTGTGAAATATAAATATATTATATATATATATATATATATATATATATATATATATATATATTATAAATAAATAAATAAATATATATATATATATATATATATATTATAAATAAATAAATATATATATATATATATATATATATATATATATATATATTATAAATATATATATATATTTAAAAATATTACAAAATATTTGGACCAAATATTAAAAGTGTATCTTCCATTCATTTGGATAACATAATTTTAACATAAAGTACTAAACCTAATTGAGATGAATAGTTGCCAGTCAAAAATATATGTAATAAAAAATATATATATCATATATTTATGAATGTAAAACTGACACGCAATTAAAAAACAGACTTTTTTGTGCATGTTGGATTATTGCTGAACTTCCATGCCTGGCCTGTGCAAAGTGTAAGGCAAAGCTCTACACCAAATCCATTAAGCTCCTATGACCTGCAGGTAAAATATCACTTAATATGCGACATGATATCTCCGCTTAAAGTTGGATACCTCCTGTGCCATCCAAATATACATACCTGTGAATTTAGTTAAAAATAAACTTTGTTTGGCATTTTGACCTCAGCCTCTCCAGCCCACCGTCTGCCAGCCACGTCTTTATGTGGAAGCTGTTTATTTGCTCTGACGCTGAGGATTTCTACAAATATCACAAGAAGACACTGTATCTGCTGGGCTTCTTTCTCCACCGGCGGCATACCACAGTATGATGTGGCATCATCTACAAGCTTTCTGGTAAATTTGTGTAGCCTGCTAATTTTTTTTCTAAATAAGCAACAGCATGAGGCACCCGGGGGTAACGGAGTCAGTGATTCATCAGTCACCATTCTTGTCGTAATTATGATTTCTATTTTGACATCAGGGAAAGTCTTTGAAGTGCGTGTGGTGGCGTGGAGAGCCAGCGAACAGCCTAATGGAGATGGAGTATCAAACCTGTTCGGCGCTTGCCAGTCTTCTCTGAGCAATCACCCATGATACCCACCCATGGTGAAACAGAACTGGCTCTTTCTTGTCATGGCAAACCTCCTCATCTCACGATCCCCTGAAATAACACCATGTTTGCCCAAGACTTTTTTTACAGCTGCTGGAGAACACCGGATAACCCCTCTGTAGGATATTTCACTTTATAGCTGAACTTTTCCAGAAAACATCAGAAATCAAGTCTTGAACCACTGTTAGAGCAAAGTATTAGCCATCTGTGTAGAAAAACCTTTTGTAAGCGTGCGGCAAATATAGCTGATCCTTGTGAAAACAGTGATAATGAGGAGGAGTATTACGCTAGAGTTCCTGTTTGTTGGTGCCTTCACCTCTGTTTGTCAGCGAGTAAGCCATTTGTAATGTCAAAATGGAGAAATAATGAAGCATAATGGCGCCTCTTTGCTCTGTGACATGCGGTAATGTTTTTTTTTTTATCACCTCTTAACACTTATCGTGTACCCTCTGATCACCTCTGACAAAAGGATGTCCTCTTGAGAGCATCTGACACTTCTATATGTCTGTTTCGTTTGATTGTTCTTTTCCCGCAACATTGTACGCAACATTGCACGCAACATTGCACTGTGGATTTCTTTCTATATTTATGGGATAAAAACAGCACAACACAAAGGGAACACTGGTCCAGACAGGCTGGCACATATCTCAGGGTGTGAACGGGTGGGGGTAATTTCCTAAAGGTTTAGACACCTGGCCCCGCCTGGGGTTTACGGCAAGGTCAGGACACCTGCGCTGTTTTATAGCCGAACTTCCTGCAGAGGGCTTTGCTATTACAGGTGTTCACACCTAACATTTATTTATTTTAGATTTCAAAGGTGGTTCACATACACTCAGCATGTAGAAGTGGAGATGCAGCGGAAGAGCCCCGGTACAGTCGGTTTTGGGAGGAAGAGGCACGACAGAATGGCGATTCAGCTTTGTACGGTGAGCTTTTGCACAAACTTCAAATATATTTACAATATTAAACAATCAATGATTCATAAGATGTGATATTTACAGATATTACAAGTGACATGGGTTCAGTGATCGCAGCGGAATGAGTCAGTAACTGGAGTTGATCTTTGAAAGAAAAAAGCAAAAAGAAAACCAAGAAAAACCAAAAAAAACCAACCATTTCACATTGTTTCCTCTCCTGTTTCCAGAGGAGACAAACACGCCTCTGGTGTCAAGAGCCTGGTCAAGTTAATGCCAAGAAATCTGTGGTACAATACAAACAGTTTAATTGTGTAATTAACAATCAATAACCACTTCTAGTTAGAACATTTCTGCCGAAAGGAACCGAGAAACACTTATAAAACAGTCAGTCGTAACAAAATAACTGGTGTTCTCATTGAAATGAACTCATAAAAAAGAAACACTTTTTTTTACAGAATATTTATACAGGAGTAGCTTTTTGAATTGGATTCTTAACCAAAGGAAGACACATCGCAGACATCGATTTTCACACAGATTGCATATGTTTTTCTTTCTAAGGTGTTCTATAGGTTAGTCATTTTACCTAAGCTTATTTGCATGATAGTAAAAATTGCATACAACATTAATTGTGAAGCTTGTAGCATGAGTTGCTTGACATACAGCACTTTTTATAGGCAACCTTTAAAGCACATTTCTCCATTTAAAACGTTTAAGACACTTCTTGTTTTTACTGCCCACTGAAATTACATTTATAAATAGAAACAAGATTGGTGGAATAAAAAAAAGAGAGAGAGAGAGCGCGCACGAGGAAACGTAAACTGTTTTTTTTTAGTTTTTTTTTTTAGAAAAAGTAATTACATCAGAAACACTGCATGAACTGCAAATAAATAATGTCAGACAACATAAACATTGTGAAATTCACATTTCCAACTGTGTGGCAATTCAGAAAGTTACAGTGACAAAGGTTTTGCAAAATAATCTAACATCGGCAGTGCCGTATAGTACAAGGCATTTGTTGGCATAGTTTTTTAAGACTGTATTTTTTTTTACAGTTACAATATAATGTCTATATATATATATATTTATATTTCTTCCCTAACAAATAATATGTAAAGAGACTGAGCTATTCTCGTAGATGCACCTGGGCTGGGTGATCGCGTTCCAGAGTTTGGAGTGATCCATAATCACATTATGCGCTTTTTAAAAAGAATAACTAATCTGCCAGCAGGCTCCAGACTTGATACCTCATAATTAAGGCCTTGTCATCCACATGGTCCTTGATTTCATTTGCTATTTTCTTAAAAAAAAAAAAAAATCCAGTTAAACATCACATACGTAAACACCTATCGAAGTCCTAGCAAACTCCAGGGGAACTTTTTTTTTCCTTTTTCAATAATCAGTAGCTCAAAAAGATAAAGTAAGTCAGTGTAAAACAACAGACATAGAGTGCAGTCAGCAAATATCCACGGCAACATACTTATAATTTTTTTTGTGCAGATTATTTAAACGATGCATCAGTCTTTACAGTGAATAATACAAGTTTTACAAAATCGAAAAAGTAGTACTTTTTGTATTACTGAGTCTGAAATGGGCTTTCCAGTGTGTGAACACTCATTTCGCACTGTGAGTTCATATATGTGTGTGTATATATATATATATATAGATATATATATATGAACACTCCTCATACAGTCCAGATGCTGTACTGATTGAAAACACTACTTTTCTTTGTTTGCAGTGTGGTGTTTCTGTGGCGGCCAGAGCGTTACATTTAGCACAGTCACCAGTCTGTGTGCACAGGAAAACTCTCAGTACATGTTTCAGAGGGAGAGTCCTACTCCTTGGCCTCGTGCTCCGACTCGGACTGGGCTTCGGCGCCTCGGCCCAGCTGCTCTTCGATCTTGATGGAGAAGATGGTGCTGTTGGTCTGCGTGCTCTCGTCCAGCTCCTTCAGCAGCTCTCCGCTCTCCCTGAAGTCCGTCAGCTCTTCCTCAAAGGCCGGGCTGCTGCTGCTGCTACTGCTGCTGGTGGTGTTGTTGACGATGGCTGCGATGGTGGCGGCGTTGTTGTTGTTGTTAATGGGCTCCTTGGGTGCCTTTGCTGGGTGACTGACATAAAAGCGCTGGTTCTGGAAGAACTTGATGATGGTGAGCTTGGGCAGGTCCAGCTGGGCTGAAAGGGTGTGGATGGCCTCCTCGTCGGGGTACAGGCCCACGTCCTGGATGAAGCTCTGCAGGATACCTAGAGCTTCCAGGGAGATCTTGCCTCCGCCCGTGCGGGATTTGATGCTCCCTCCGCGGCTGCCTTCGTCCTCCGTTTCGGCCGGAGAGGCGGTGGAGGGTTGGCGAGGTGGCAACCGGGGACCGGTGTTGGGCTGCTGTTGCTGCAAGGGCTGTTGGGAGGGGTGGAGGGACATGGAGGGCTGGTGCTGCTGCTGCGTCTGAGGCGGCTGAGCCTGCAGCGAGGAAAAAAAAGGAAAGAGGGAAGAGAAAGGAGATGGGGATGTTATCAGTGAACACTTATCGGCGCCTTAATAAGGCCTTTCATTAAAATCAATTGAGTTGTGAGGAAAAATGGGCCTGCTGTGTATAGAACAGGCACTTGGTTGAAGGAATTTTCCATGTAATATCTCATTGAATGCAATCAGTTCTGCAGATATGATGTTTTTCCTTTTTTGGTAGTGGGAGATTGAGTCTCATTGTGGAGGTAGAGGAGGCAACAGCCCCACACCGGCAGAGACACTCGTACACATGAGTGACACGATCGGCTCCACGCACACTGGGAATTCACAGGCAAACTGGCCTCTCTATTATATCCTGCGCTGCTTATCGTGCCTCTATTGCCCGGCAGTGATAAACAAGCTCCCTGTGCACAATTCACATCGCGATGGTCCGGCTGATTTGCCGCCGTGTGAGAATGCTATCGATGGCTTTCGCTCTGCCGTCAGAGTCCCGTTAGTGTAAACACATGACACATTACTCGTAAAATGTCTCATTGTGTGGTTGGAGAGCGAGCGAGTGGGCAACTCGTGGTCTCTATTGACCCTGCAGAATGGGCGCTCTTTTATTTTCATTTCTGAGTCAGACGCTGTAGATAGGTGTTTCATAATGAAGTTTGCAAAACAGCACTTTGCAGGGACTCTGCTTGCCAGCTGCATAAATGCACCCAAAGATGTGATTTTTACTGTACCCATATACTGAGCCGGGCTAGTTCTTGTTGAGCAAATGTGAGCTAATTTGGCTAATGTATCACGTTAGTAAAAGAGCAGCGCAAAATAGTTAAACGCCAGTCTCTTATGGACACTGTAAAACTGCACCGTTAAATCAGAAATAATCCTATTTTATCAATCTGCAACCGTTTCGCATTTGCATGCAAAGTATGCACAAAATTCCCTCATTCCATATCTGCTGCTCAAACTGATTTGTCAAAGAAATCCTATTACCTTATTTATATCCACTAAATGACAGTCTTTGTGAAACGCTGCCATTGTATCCAAGTAACCAAATAACTAATCAACCACTCTGCTGTGGCTCAGACTTTTAATAGAAGTATTATTGTACTTCATTAAGATGTTTCGACCGTTAACCGAGCCTGTGTGTTATTTTCTATTCATCTGCCAGATGTCTCTTATAAAGCAGCTCTGTTAAGCAAGTTCAGCCTAATGATATCTTTGAAAACGGTTTTTGCTTAAAAAGTAGCAACTTTTAAGTGTTGCCGTGTTGTTAATTTATGTGTTCGCAGAAACTCCTGAGTGCTGTTTACTCGAATTCCTGGAGAATTACTGAAAGAAGAAGTCAAATGGGGAAAATTAAGGTTTCCCCCCCTTTTTTTTAACTAAATTATTCTCGACACAGACCTTTGGAAAACAGGATATGCACAGATACAATAATCAGACTTCATTAGGATTTTTAAAAATGATTCTCTCCACTGTTACATAATATTGTAATTGTACCAAAAAGAGATCCAAATCACAAGCACAAATAATCAAATTGCTTTGATTTAGCAATTAGTGACCCATCTATCCATTTTTTTAACAGCTGGGGGAGGGGAGCACCTTATATTTTACTTTGACATCCACAGTTTAGAATAAGCAGTTAACCCAACACGTGATCAGCCACAGCCAACCAGTGGATTCAGCCCCAGAAACATATTCAATGATTCAATATTCATGTTCTGGAACACATCTGTTGTAGTTTTAGCTCGGTGCCTTGCCCAAAGGCACTGGCTCAGGTCATAATCTGGTGAAAAATATCACACTCACCTGTAGCTGGTCACTGGAAATGTGCATCAAGTGCGACGGCCGCTCGTTGTGGTGCTGCTGGCCGGCGCTGCTCTCCTGCTCGTAGATGGCATCGCGTTCGGCCTGAGAGAGGCTCAGGAAGCGTCGGATCATGGAGAGGTTCTCCCAGAGTGTTCGGTTCTCTGGAGACGGATCCTCTTTCCAGCGCAGCAGCTCACAGAGCCAGCCCTGGACAAAACATTTGAAAGGAAGGAAGGAGAAAAAGGATACAAATCAGTAAGAATAGAATGTACTGCAATTTGGACCCAATCTGTGATCTCCAAAATGTTTAAGCACAGTTGCAGCCCTAAAAAGGCCAAACAATCAACCAGCCTACGAAACCTTAAAACAGAGCTGCTTCTATCGGAAGCATCAAAGTACTGTGAGGAAGAAAAAGCCACTGTGACACCATTTCAAAATAATAAACACATTTTTTCACTAAAATGAACAAAATAAAACGAAAACCACTCATAAAATGCACCATTGTTTTTTTTTTTTTTGGGTCACACAGCTGAAGATGAAGACGTAAGGTAGACAAGGTCAAGCAGCACAGCAGGAGGGAACATTTTAATATGACAAGAAAGACATACTGGCATATTGAGTAGCACCCTTGGGAGGAAGTGAGTGACTCCCATGTTTAAAATGCTCCAGCAGAGGGCCATGAAAGACAGAGCTGAGGAACAGTATAAGACAAGTGCAGTAAGAAAAGGCTTTATTTGATTAACACAATGCACAAAGAGGTCTGACCTTGGTGATTAAAAGATTCAGCGAGAGCCCGACAGGAAGCGCTAACCCCCCCCAACATGTATTTCACTCGTAGTTGTTCATGTATTTGCAAACGTGACTTAAACATGCATGATAACAGTTGGCCTCCTTTCATTTGGTCATACTGCTTTGATATTTTATTCTTTGTTATATTAAATTTTTGTTGTTTAAATAGGGAACTAATCAGTTGCTAAAATAATCAAGATGTTCGAGTTCATATGTTCATTGGATGTTTGAAGATCAAGATACAATACACATTCAAATCTAATGATAAATTGAAATGACCAAGAAATCAGTGGGCGGGATTATTGCTCATAAAAACAGCTGCAGGTAGCGATGCACCAACATGTCAGCTTATTATTGGTACCATCAGATTTTGCTGATGTCGACTGGCATCCACATAAACAGCAAAAAACATGAAGATTTAGCAAAGTCAGGCCACGTTTTGTTTTCCAAATATGAAAGATTTAAAATGTTTGCTTCCCCAGTATAACGGGAGGACACAATAAAAATAGAAAATGATCAGAACTGTTGCTTGATCAAACTATTATTTAAAGTGTTGGTAACATCGGTGTTACTCGATTCTAACTACTGATCTCCCTTCCCTTTCATTTCTTTACAAACAGAAACGCCTCACGGTCACAGTTGCTAAATGTGTGTTTATGTTTGCTCACGGAGCCGAGTGAAAGACTGAGGACTGCACAGACAGAAGGGCTCTACAGGGGCAGAGTGACGTGGTCAGACGTGATGACCTAAACCTCAGCAGGCCAGCGTGTGAGTGTGTGAGTAAGAGTGAAAGGAAACAACGCACCGAAGAGCTGCGTGGGAGAGAGAGAAGGGTAACGAAGTGGGGGGGCCTGCAGTGATGTGGGAATTGTAGTGAAGCTAGAAGAGAGCTGTAAAGGAACAAGAGAGGATGAAGAAGGAGGGATGGCCGGGGGAGCAGAAAGCAGCGAGGAGGAAACGCGGCGTCAAAGACAGGCAGCGAGGTGTGCGAGTGTGTGTGTTACGGAGGGCCGCTCTCTCAGCCGGGTAGTCTGTCCTGGCAGCGCGACAGAGCGGCGCTGTAATCTCCCGGCCAGTGCGCGGCAGCACCTTTCATTTCCACAGGATTACACCGTGCTGCTGGTCTGCACGCAGACACACACGCACACACACAGAGGGCAGAGCCACGCCGCCACACTGCATGCAAGAGATAACTCAGCAGTTTGGTTGTCCCCTGTTCCAACTCCTCCCATAAGCCACATCAAACCCAGGAGGGGTTTTGGAGGAAGGCGAGAGGGGGAGAAAGAGAGGGAGAGAGAGACATAAAGGGAGGGAAGGAGAGAGAGAAAGGTGGGGGAGAGGGGGCCATAAAGCCTGCGTGCCCACCTTGTTCCTTTGCCACGTTTATTGTTGCGTTTTTAATTTGCATGCAGAGGGATTTGGACGGCGCTCCAGTTGGGCTGTCTGTGGTTTCAGCTGATTCGGTAGTGAGGAAGAACACACACACACACACACACACACACACAGACACCCCCCCCCCAAAAAAAAAACAAAAAACAAAACACAAACAGACGCACACAAACCACCACACACCATCTTGTCAAAGCCAGAGAAACAGTACCCCAGCCCAACGATGGAGTAATCCAACTCAAACACTCCCCAAACCAGCAGGATTAAACCCAAAGTAGCAGAGCCAATCAAACAAAGGCGCGACGTGAACTCCATTCCAATGCCAGGAAGTCCATTTGATGAAATAAAGTACAGAGTTTATTAGTTCACAAGTGTGAATGTTCGTTTGTGTGGCTTTTTTTCTCTCTTTTTTTGCTTTCGACTGGGCTGCCACAGACGATGCTGAAGGAAGGATCACGTGCCACGAAGAAAATGATGTTTTTAAACGCCGCCCCTGTCCAACACTGCGGACAGTCAGCACTTTCCAGCTTCAAGAGCTCTGTTTGTGTTTGTCTAATTGCATTGCTTCCACAGTCCAGGCAGAGGCAGGGGGACGGCAGAGAGGACAGCGATGGAGAGGGACAACGAGAGCGAGACAGAGAAAGAAGTGAGCAGTTCCCTCTTGAACTTTGGAAGAAATAAAGTTGGGATAAAGTAAAGTAACAAATGTATTGTAAAATATGGCGTACCGTGAAATTTATTTGATATGAAACCTACTTAAATATGACTATTTTTCACGAAAATTACCCCATCAACGAGACTTTATGTTCAACATTCCCGCACTCCACTGATATTACCATACTGTTTCAAATCTGTTTTCCCCTTTATTGTTTAATGTAATTTGTTGAGCCTCTCCACTGCAGCTGACAAGCACCAACTGCTCTTGATTGGATCATGGAACTTGCTGCCCCTGCCGCTAAAGTGTTCCAATACGGCCCAGAAAACAAAAATCTAGGGCTCTTCAATGCAGTGTACTCAGTGTTTTGTTGAAGATCATTAAGGGCTCTCTATAAATAAACAGAACAGGTAGTTCAGAACAGGCCTGTTTGACGACCAATAGAGAATATGGCGCTCTCTCAAAGTGTTTCACAACAACATTGTTGTAAAGGCATTTTCTCATATCGCATGACTACAAAACGCTGCAGCAACAGGAACCAAAAGTCTACTTATATTCGCTACACTGTCTCTGGCTGATAACTTTGATAATGATCAGTTACAGCAAACCTACATTCATATCAGAAACAGAAGTAACAGATTTATTTTTATTAGGTGGACTCTACAGTTCTAATCTTCGCACCTCTCATCCCCCCCTCGCAGTTCGCAACCGCAGAAAACAATGTCAGCCGAGCTAGAACTCAACACCCAGCAGAAAAACGACGATCAAACTGTGTTGGAAGCGAACGGTGACCTAAAACCGCTGTAAACGTTCATTTTCCTCAGTCTCCTCTGCGTCTGCCGCACCTGTAATTTGCCCATTGTGGGAAATCACTTGCACCTTTGGAAAACGCCACAAAGTAGGCCTTTTTACGGTTTTCCACTAAATTTTCTCTTGGGTGAAAACTGTTGCGTTGTTTTCATTTGAATCGTTAGTTTGACCTCAAAGTCACACCTTTGACCCCAAAAACTGCAATTCTTCATGACATCCCGACTTCTTAAATTAACCTTCACTTTAAGGGTTAATAAATCATATTTACTACTCATTTAAGGACAAACAGCTTTACAGCTGACCAAATAAAGAAAGCTATGGCTCAGGAGATCAGAGGTCAGTTCTCAGGCTGCTTGTCCTTCGCATACTCTAAATACTGGACTCCAAATTGCCCCCACGTGTAGCTATTAGCATGCGAGTGTTTAAAGTGAAAAAAATGTTTCATAAACGGGTGAATGTGGCTTGAAGTATAAAAAGCGCTTTGAGCGGTCAGCGAGACTAGAAAAGCACTATACAAACACCCGTCCATCCAAACACATTTTTTCCAACCTAGATAACCTCAGAAATCACAGATTAAGTAGTGAACTGGAAAGGCAGTTTATTTGGATACAAAGCACATCTCTCAGTTGAACTCACAGATGCTGCAAACAGGTTCATTGAAGCAATAAGTACTGAAAGGCATAGGATTATCTTGCTATGCTGGCACACACCTGCAACAATATTGCGCTGTAATCCGCTGCCTCTGGGTCATTGTTGCTTAATTATTAATTACTTTCAAACAACTGGACTGACAATCAAGGATTCTTTTTCTTTGTTTTGAAGCAGACATGACCGGTGGCTCATGGGGCTACGGGGTCATGGGGTGCCAAATTAAAAGAACACCTCGGGGCCCTGGAGGTCAGATCTGAGCACAGCCCCATGAGCTTCAGCAGACCATTGTATAATATTGATATAAATAGTAACCGGGTGTTCTGAGAGAAACGGTTTCCTTGCAACACAATAGTTGAATTCATGCGCAAGATTCACCCAGCTATGCAATGCAGTACACCGTGTATGTGTGCTGCAGTCACAAGCTGCCAATGAGAGCATAGGCCTGCTCTGTCAGAGAACAGCATGGTATTCACCGCTCGACCCACCCACCCATTCGCCACCAAACTACTGCTGCAAACACCCCCAACATGGAAGCTCGGAGGAATGTTTAAAATAAAATCTGGCTCTGCTGCGAGACAGGCCGAGTGGACAGACAGGCAGACAGACAGGAAGAGGTCTGTCACATGGCCTGGACCAACACCTTCCCCCTAATCTCATTTGCTTGTTATCAGCCCCATAAAGCTGACCTCGGCCACCGCAAAATAAATAACTAAAATAAGCCAACAGATGTCCATCAATTTGCCATTTGAGGTTTTTCCCGCCCTCCTTTCTCAGATTACTGCGTGACCAAAAATAATGCCTCACATTCAACCCAACAAAAAGTACTTTGAGCACCATTTTTTTAACCATCTGGACAAAAAAGGCCAAGATGACACAAAAAACATGAAAAGGGAAACTCGGTGATGAAGAAATGATCGTGGCTATTGTTGTGGCTGGCTGGTTGGAGGAGAAGACGGTTTCTGAGACAGCCAGACAAACCTCCTGTGTCTGAATAAGGCAGCGAGCTAAAAGAAAGGGGAAGACAATGCATCACTGTCTTTCCTCCTCCTTGAACCTGGCAGAGGCCCAGCACTGGCAGGCAACACTATGCAGATAAACGCAGCCGATAACACGGTATGTTCAAACCTGTTTCTCCTCCCCGAGCACGCCGATCCGGCGTCTGCGCGCGCAGGGTTCAACCCTGCGAGGTAACGTGCGCCGTGTTGTAAATACATTACGGCATGGTGGACGCCCATCTGCTGACGACGGTGGAGTCTTGAGATGTTCCCGATGCTTCGGCATATGCGAATCTCCCGCAACAATAAGCAATAATTGACTGCACATTTCTGGGCCAGATTCCTTTGCGGCGTGTGGGTCTTTATATGCAAACAGAAAAAGCTTTGACTGTACCAATTGTTTCTGGCATACAGTGAGGATGAAAAGGCAGTGGAAACGGGGTCAGTCGCCTTAATTGAACTGCAGTGGCAATTGGAAGGGCGGCCAAAAAATATACTAAGAGCACATTGTTCCAATCTCTTGTAACAGATGAACTCTGTGACAAAAATGTACACTTCTTCAAGTTCAACTCAATTGTGTTTGTGTAGTTTGCCTTCTCGGAGCAAACGTACAAACTCCCACAAACTCCATCTAACCCTTTAACAAAAGGACAGGCCTTAATCCAAATATATGTTCCTCCGTGGGGGTGATCCAGTGATCAATGCTTAAAGGGAAGGAATTAAATTGCAGTTCAGCTAAGGATTTACCACATTGATTATCGTTGCACCGCTGCAGCTAGATGAATATGTTGGGTTATGCGGGGAATTTATTATGTCGCCAAAGTAATCGTGTTTATTTTCTTTCATTCTCCGTGTGATAGGCAGATGATCAGGACAAGGGCAAGATTTGCACTAAAAATGTCTGCTAGCGAGATTTGAACATACGAATTTGTCTCGCTACTGGAATGGAAAAGATTACTGAACTGTGCATTCATCATATATCCAAAGTAATGCAAAGTAATCGTGTTTGCATTATTTCTTTTACTTAAGAGAAGGTTTGCGCTGGAAACGGCTTTGCTAGATGACAAAATACTAATGTAGCCAATGTTGCTGAAAAGGATTACTGAGCTCTGTTTCAGGCCGCTTTATGTTGCATTTATAATGCCGCTTCTGGCTAGACTTTATGTCTTGATGCATAGTTTTTGAGAAAGACCACGGCAACACTAAAGAGCCAATACTAACTCTGATCAATTCTGGAGAAACTAGGGACCCGCCAAATCACTAGTTTGCCTCTCTAAGCTTTTTCTCTGACAACTCATGACTAAATGGCTAAAGCACTTCTGGATGGATGCAAACTGCATTTCGTTGCCCTGTACCTGTGCATGTGCAATGACAATAAAGTTGAATTCTATTCTATTCTATTCTATGAGTGGATATTAACTACAGAAGACAACGCGGCACTGAAAGTGCGAGGCATCTCCAATGGATCGAGAGAAAAACGTTCAGTGCTTTTATTACTTTCTAATAATATACCACCTTCTTTGTATCGTATCTAAGGCTGTTCACCAGATGGTGATCAAAGAGTTGAATTTATTGTTAAGCCACATTTTTATTTACCTCTGCATAATTTCTCATAACCTCACCATCTGATTCTAATTCACACGCAGGTCCTAGGCCCTCACGAAGGAGGCAGGCTACAAAACAAACGGATCAAACGACCATCTTTGTAAAATGACAGACAGGCCCCAAGGATGGCTGGATTTGCGACTGCAGAAATTAATGATGAAATTTCTAGTACGGACGCTTCTTTCTTAAGGAAAGCTTTTAAGGATTAAAAACTGAGTCATCTAAATCTTTAGAAACTTGCCTTTAAAACTCTTTTTTTTTTAGTTATTAAATCTCGTTGATACGACTCTGATGTCTTGTCAGAGAGGATGCTTTCCAGATTGTGGTTGCCAGATTGTGTTACTATCTTCTTTTGTGAGGATGTCAGTGGCTGAGCTTTAGGAGAGAGATTCGCCAGTCTGAATCATACATGCCAAACATTTAATCTCTATTCGAGCTGTGACACGGAGAAGTCTTAGCCAAACGGCGAGCGTTTTCTGAAGAGGGGTCGCGACCTCTCCAGATACAATAAGCAAGTTGACAACAATAACAGACTGACAGCTAACGCGACGCACATTGTGAGGGCGAGGCATGACTGTGCAGGAAATGGCCCTCTCTCTGTGTCAGCACTCCTTCCCAGAAACAATACCGAGTAGCTCTGTGTGGCAGTTTACGTCATGGCTGCCGAACCAATAAAGCATTGAGGGTATTTTCGAGCAACCAAATAGAGGCAGATGGAGCATAAAGAATAACCAAAGGCAAATGACCAGTCCATCAAAAATGGAGCACATTAAACATCTGTGTGGTTACAGTTTCTTTTTTTTTAACCGCACATTTTATTCTTTTCCAAGCAAAGTTCTTCACACACAACCGCACATAACACAGTAACAATTGTACGACCAGGGACTTTCCCACAGTCGTCCTCCTGCAGAAAACCCTGATTGTCTGCAGGATGAACGCGCTGCCCGAGCCCAAGGAAAAAAATTGTTAAAATTTGCATATCCACAAATTAAACTGTTGTAATATTTCGCTCAGTCCTGACCAAACACTCGCAGGAAATATATTTTCTCTCCTAAGAAGGTAAACTTCACATTTTAGTGGACTCTTTGTCCAGGAAAGCACCACAGATTTTTCATGTGTACAAAATGGCTGAAAATGGAGTCGCTGATGATGCTACAGTACACGTGTCTCTCTGTATCAAATATTAGTATTGTTGAAATTGCACCATAATCTAGTTTAGCCTGGTGGTGGGCTGATATTTGTATATCCGCACTGTCTGCACAGCCACACTGAATGTTCAAACACTGTTCTCCATCCACAAATTTACCTCTTGTTTATAATCTTTTCTATTCAATACTGCTGAGGCAGATGGAGGATGAATGCACACAAGACAACAAACACATCGAAGATGAACTGCAGATAATCAACAACTGCAGCAACGTTACAAACGCAGAAAGCACCTACATGGAGTCTGATTCCATCAATTATAAGAGCTTGATTGAGATTTAATTCAAAGCTGGGGTTTAATTGCTAATATCAAAGCATAATTAAGCTGATAAATCATGACTGATCTTATTGAATTAGGGATTGAAATAGCAGAGAACCTGCAAATTGTCTATGTCAGCTAAATAAGTGTTCTTAATTGTCGACAAGTTTGCAGATTTTAGTGAAACTGATCAAATATTTAAAGTCAGACAAAAGATATGAGGTTTTTTTTGTTTCCTGTTCAATTTGAAGCGACTTGTCTTATAAAATAAAATCACAATTTTCAAATGTCGAGAAAAATCGCTGAAAAACCTCAAATGTCTCTGTGAAACATGGCTGGAAGCCCTTCGTCAGGCTCAGTTCATGCAGTATATTGTAAATTTACCTACTAATAGAATTCAATGTGGATAAAGTGATTAGTAGTGAGAGGCAGTCATCCTCAGAGGAAGCAAAGAGACGAGATTTTGAAAGACAGAGAGGAGAACAAATAATGGTAGCAAAACCAAGTGAACGTAAGCAGGATGAGGACTTAGATAGGTCCTAATATCTCCCCGTGCAATTCCCCCTCTCTCACACTCTGTATGCACGCACACTAGCACAGATACACACTCTCTCTCTCTCTCACGCTGCATCTGCCGGAGCTAGTGGCTGTAGTTAAATTGAAATATTTCCCGGCGTGTGTCAGAAGCATGCAGAATGGTAATTATGACAGATCTGATTAGGCGGGCCGAGTCGGGCGGCTCCGGGCTGCAGGTGCGACCTTGTGCATTCCTGCGTGTGTAAATAAAATTAATTACAAGCGTAGGGGGCGCGCAGCGCGTGACATCAGCGCGCACAGGGGGGACTCCCACGGGGGGCACCCTAATGGAATATTTTCCCCGAGTCTAATAATACAGTTGGTATTGACTTGAGGTAATTAGGGGGATCATTAAAGCGCTTTTCCCGGCGTATTTGCCTGCCTGATCAGATTAGCGAGAATGGGCCTCAGAACAAGCCCTGTGTGGTCTGTCAGGAGAAGTGGAGACAGTGGGAGTGGGTTAGCTTGCTAACATTTGCAGGAAAGAAAAGGCTAGCAAAACCCTGTGCCTGTCAGTGGAATAGGAGTAACTTTTTCTAACAAGGCAGAAAACAGTGAGAACTAGTGATGTGAGCTGTGTGACAGAATAAGCATCGGTTAGGCTTGTTTATCGAGAGAGCTCTAGTGCTACTTCAGTTATGTAGCGAACTGGCTAACAGCTGCTGTGCTCCACGAAACATTTGTCATACAGTAATGTACTAGAGGTGATGAGGATGAGACAATTTGGAGTCTTGACAGTCGGGGCAGATTCCTAGTTTGGACTGCAGGGAAGGAGGTGGGCGACGAGGGGGGGAGGGAGTTGTGCGGTCGGAGACAGATGGGGTGAGAGGTGGCACGTAAGGCGTAAGTGAGAGAGATGGCAGGAGAGACACAAAGTGCTCTGAGCATGCTCAGTGAGACCCCGTGCTCCCACTAAGAGGAGGAGGGCTCGGAAAACAGGCTGGTGGGAATTCCACTGTCCATTAAACAATAAGAGAAAGGCTCATTTCAGAGGGAGGGGAAGACTTACCGTTTGCAAGATAATTCGTTCACTAAATTAATTATTCAGACAGCTGGGTCTCCAGTTCAAGAAATTGTGTCTTTAATAATGGAGGGGATCTGGCCTAGCCTGTTTCCCATGGCAACCTAATAACCAAGCAGGCACGGGAGATAAATAAATAAATCAATTAATAAACAGCCACGGCCCTTTTAGATCCCCAGGGGCTGTGATATGCTCACTCTGATCTGCCTAATTTGAGAGAGAGAGGTGAGGAGAAGCACACAAACAAAAATTAAGACAGCACTGCTGTAACAGGAAAAGTCAAACTTGTGGGAAGCGATGCAAAACTGTAACGAGTACCAGCGTAACATCCTCACTGTCGATTCTGATGATCTATGGATGCCGCCGATTTTCATGCAAAACGCTCCTCACAACAGACAAACCTCTGAACGGTCACAATCTAGACAGAGACACCGAAAAGGTCAGCCATCTGCCCCTCTTGTAAAGCAGCCACTGGACGGAGCGGAGCTGCATGTGTGTGTCTGGTTTGGTGTAGCTGGCTGAGATTAAAGCTAAGAAAAGCTTTCATGTCCGTATAAAACATGTAAAACCACTAAGCGGATTCTACCCGTAACAGGAAATTAGCAACTTTGGAAACATGAAGCAGTCACAGTTATGCGGTCACCCTCCCTTCCTCCTATCAGTATCGCCACCCGCCGCCGCCACCCACCTTCACCCAATAGTCCATATCCTTAGACCAACGAGGCACTCACTCCCCGCCATCACCGGCCCCCCACCGCCCCCCTCCTCCACTCCAGGGACTGCCGTGCCAGGCGGGTGCAGGGTGACAGATGGCATACACCAACCTCCCCCCCCCCTCTCTCTCCCCTACTGCACCAGCCCCCCTGCTCGGCCCCCCCGGTGGCGCAGCGGCGGACCAGATCAGTGCCATTCTGTCTCATTAGAGCCTGGCTAATTAGCGTAGCCTCTTCCAGGGGAGAATGAGCGAGTGAGAGAGGGAGACAGAAAGAGAAAGAGAGATGGGGAGGGAGGGCGCCGTTTGTGGTGGTGACTGCGTTCTGTACTCCACTGGCCATTGAGGAGTCGGAGGGCTTTGAGCCCCGCAGTGCGCGGGGCTCCCAGGGTGCTTGTTTTATGACAGCAGGGACTCTGATTCCATCCACCGCACAGTTCCTCTCAGGAAGTGTTGGGAATGTTTAGACATAAAAGTCGTGTCAAAGGAATGCCCCCGATCCGCTCCACCCCACCCTCAGCCGACCTCCCATCGCTCAGCTGAATATTAGCTGCCCTCTCCGTCAGGCTAGCCAACACAGCAAGCCTCCCCTGTTAACACGAATGAAAACAAAGCACTGCAGCTTGCTAGATAGTGCTCTAGCCCTACTGAGCCAGTTAATAATGTTGACATCAACTCCGGGCTATCCAGATCATAGCTTGCACCTCTGCAGGCTAAAATGAAATGGGCCGTTTGGCAAATAGCGCAACTTCTGGCAGTGTCAACGCTGGATTTGAACCAGCAGCGCGCAGTTGTTTTCTCCAAGTCTGACATCTCCTGAAGCTAAATGGAGATGGAGCATTCTTGGAGCGTTCGATCAGTCTGAATCATTGAGGAACGGATCATGAATAATGATTTCGATTTTATCAAAGAGTAAACACAATATGTATCCTAATAAATCAGAATGGCTTTGTGGATTGCTTAAAAAAAATGAATGCTCTGACTTCAAGTAAATAGCAAACATTAATCTGATGAAGTATTGTGGCTCGGGTTAGAGTCGCTGCTCTATAGTTACTACTCTGAATATGTGGCAGTAAAAGAGTGATTGAAACGCAACGTTGAATATGTGCATGTGGAGGGTGAGGACTGGCAGAGGCCTTCAGTGGTTACGAGCCCTAAGAGAGGACAGCATGGCTGCGTTCCAAAAACTCCCCGAACACCAGCCGACATAAATATGCACACTGGAGTACACATGCACTGGTCCACGCGTTCAATGTGCCTCCTCAGAAAAACACACAGTACATGCTCCACTCTTAACCGCACGCTCGGTGGAGCGTGAACCAATGAGCAGGCTCGGGTGAACTTTTCTACTCAAAGTATTGCTGCACGTGGCCTCCGTCAGGTCACCATCTCCCATCTTTCTCTCCTTAAAGATTGTCAGATCTGTTCTCCTCTTCTCGGCTGTCTCAGATACGCTAACGTGGTGTCCCAGTCACCTGGTCCCGTGCTTATGTAAACATACTGGGAAACCCTAAGCTGAGCTGAACAGGCAGAGTTTGAAATGCAAACCAAGCAGACAGGACAGTGCCAGTTTCAGTGATGAGGCCTCTTCCTTCCCCTCCCCCCATGATTATTTCCCTGGACCCCATATGGGCATCCTGCCAGTCTAGCCCATCCTCCATCCTCATCACCAACCACAGTACCAGCAGTCTCTGCTGGCATGGTGCTCTACCCACGGCTCGGATGGTTATTTTTTTTCCCCCTGCAAGGCTGCAAACCTCTCTTGACCTAAGCTTAAGTGATGATTTTGAACATTGTAAATGGATACATTCAGCTGTTCCTCTCACTGATTTAGACAATACTAGCATTTTAAAAACCTAAAAAATGTCTTCAAAGCAACACCTCTTTTAAAAACGAGTAACCAATGTAGCCAATAATATGCAGTATGACTAAAGAGACCACAAATCACTGCTAATCACTAATGAGCATATTGTGGGTATGTGTTCTACAACAAACCACCACATTTTAAAATGTTTTTTTCTGGTTAAAATAAAACTAGTGCCATCTTTTATCAGTTAGCATAAAGGCAGCACTTTTACTGGATATGATATTTCATGTTTAATCAAAATCGACTAATATTTTCATTGTTAATCAATAACTATTATATTGACTAATCACTTGGTTTTAAATCTGCAACAATCTTTTGAAAAAAATGGCCGTCATAATTTCCCAGGAACCAAGGTGACGCACTGAGGAAGAGAACAGGACGTCTGCTTGTTTCTTATCTATTTAGGAATCTGTGTGTGTGTGTTCCTGTCTAGCTATCTTTGTGAGGACCCAAATCTGCATCCTACTATACTTGTGAGAACCAACAGTCACTTGTGAGGACACACACACCGGTCTTCACAAGTTTGAGGCTCACTCAAAATGTATGTTTAGTGTCAGGATTACAATTAGGTTATGGTTAGGTTATGGTTAGGTTATGGTTAGGTTTAGGCATTCATTTTTAATGGTTAGGGTAAGGGGCTAGGGAAACCATTATGTCAATGAAGGTCCTCACTAAGATAGCTGAACGAGCTTGTGTGTGTGTGTGTGTGTGGGTAGTGGGAGGGTTTGTTCTCATTTCTTGACAATTGTTCACCTGCTTCGGGTGTATTGCTAGAGACCTGATTTAGTGCAGCGTCAAGTCTTTGTGTTTTGACTAAGAGCTGCCTTCTATTACACTTTCACATCTACCGATCGCCTGTCTGTGAGGCATTTAGAGAATATTGGTAAACTGCAGCTTCATCACTCACAGCCACAAGGATACTTTCAATCTGTACGAAACACTGCAGTAAAATTGAGCACAAAGATGGTAATAAAGGTTCTCACTAAATACAACTTTGTTCCTTATCTGCATGTCAGAGGAAGTGATTAATACAGGGCGAGATTACATTTGATTAGTTACCAACTGGCTCAGCGAGCATTAGCTCTGCTGCTCAGACTTGCTCCATATGGTTTGTGTTAAGTAATTGTATCCTTATAGGCATCTTCTATTCAATACAGTAACGCTATATCTGTGTATCACCTTTCATAGCCGTTTGCCTGTTTGCGAGGTGTTTAGGGACGTCTGTAAATTTCAGTTGCGGCGATTAACTCTTCCCGCAAATCTTTACAACGAGACGTGACAAAAATGATTGACTCATTGCTTGACGAGCAAACTAGCTAATCTATCATTTAACATATCATTGCAGCCCTGCGGTTGCCTACACAAAGTGCCATATTTATTTACTTTTGTGTATGACAGTGATACTATACACAGCACTGAGGGAAAGGAAAGCCTTTTTTATCCAGACTGCGATGCTGGCATTGAGGACAGTAAGATAAAAATGCTTGAACTGTCTGCCCAGAGCATGAAACTAAAACAATGAACCCACTGTCCTGCTTTAAATTAAATAAAAAATATTGACAATTTCTTTTTTGAATATTTTTGAGGAAACTGCAGCTGAAAGCTGGGTCCCAGCATCTGATTTTCAGAGTACGTGGGTGCTGCTGGGGAGGAGCAGCCGCTGGCCTGGCGGTGCTGGTAGATGTGGCAATGCCGGCTGGGTAGTAAGGGGGGAGGACCAGCTGCCCGGGGAGCGCCCATTACGAGATAGAGCCAGAGATAAGTGCTCTCCCAGGCCCCTTTTCAGAGGCATAATTAGCACACTTCTTATCTGCTGCTCAATTCACATTCACACCCGCCTGCCATGAATGGAACGTGAAAGAGAGGCAGAAATCGGGGGAACGAGAGAGGTAGAGGGGCAAGACAGAGAGATGGGAGGGAGGTGGAGACAGCATGATGGAAACCTGTTCCCAGACAAACCGTCATTTGAGAAGAGAGAGACATGAGCGAGTTAATACTGCGACCGCCTCACTCTCCCCCTTTTCTCTATCCTTCCAAGGAGTCTTTGAACTCCTTAACAAAAACAGTGGTTTGTGCATCAAACTGCAATTTGGTAAAACAAAGCTATCTGGGGCTATAATCATCCTAATCAGCAAGAAAAAAATAAAGCCTTTGCAGATATTTCAAGATTATTCCGCCCTTGGTGATCTATTTCTCCCCCCCACCATCTTCTTCATCAAGCACAATTGTGGAAATCTTCCCAACTCTGCCTGCGACAGACACACGAAAACCTTTAATAATAAGTCCTCAGTGCTACATTTTTAATTGCTTTTAATAAAGAGTTAAACTGGCGCTATGTTTTCACCCTCTGTTTCCAACACACACAAGCTTGTGTTGTGTGAGCTCTGCGCTCTTTGTGAGAAGATGACAGGGGCTCCCATCATCATCTAACTGAGCGGAGCTAATATAAACAGGTTTGTTTGGTGTTGAAACAGTGTCGACTGCTAAACTCCAAACCCACAATAAAGAAGACATGTGTCATTATGACGATAAATCGCTCCACTGATACACTGAGCTAAGTTTCCTCATGCGCCGTCTCCAACCTTTGATGGAGATGTGCAGTTTTCCTGCACACACGCATCGAAGCAAATTCACCAGAGTTCACCAATCAGAGACAAAAGGTCCTCAATTTCTCTCTTTAAACACAAAGGCTGTGTCTGCACGTGTGTCGTACGTATGCCCGTCTGGACTTTCATTGATTTATGGCATATCAGTACAGCTCTACTTTAGAAAGCACGGTTCAATTAACAAATTATGCGACAGTTCTTTAGTGTGCATTTCACTACCTGGCTCTTGGAGGCCGCCACCTTCGCGAACAAGGCCTGGGACACTTTGGCCCTCTTCATCTCCTGCTGGATCTCATCGTAGATGGTGGAGTTGATGTTGAGGATGCAGCTGTCTGCCTTGCCGTTCCACTCGCTGGGCAGCGGTGACGGTTTAACCTGGTAATAAAAAGAACAAACATTTGATTTAAAGGCTTTCCTGGTTTTATTAAACTCTAATGTGTTGTTAGATATAAGATTCTATTTGTATTTGACAGGTTTAGATTGCATGTGTGGACCTGGACTCTCTACTCTGTCTGAAGATTTTATTTTTAATAGTGTTGTGTGACAGTTGGTTTACTAAATACTGCAACAGAGTAATGTAATGTAATTTAACTTTATTGTTCCAGACTTTCTGATAACACTTTGCGCTGAAAGACAGAGAAATTATTTGCCTCGCGCTTGAAAAATAACTTTCCAGCTTCATAAACGTAGAAAACACTAAAATTGCACTGACATGGGGATATTGTTGTAAATGAGAGTGACTTGTATTTTCAATGAGAATGTATCTGCTCAGTTGGCAGTGCTGTGGTTGGGTGAAGTGGTTTGCTCACAGGTGAAATGCCCACAGGGATTCGGGGATTCCAATCCTCCGGCCTTACGCTGTTACAGTCTTCCCTTCGGGGCTAGAACACAACACAACCACATTTGTTCAGGCTCACATAAGAAAAAAAAAATAATAATAATAAAGGGAATCTGTCTGAACACATGATCACGCATGCAGCCACCTCTTACACACACACCCGCGCACTCGAGTGTAGATTACACCCACACACAGCGCCAGCCTTACTTCGCTCACAAACACTTAGATGTGTTGTGTGAAACGTTATTATTCTTATGTCAAGCCGGTGATTAAAAAATAAATGTAAGTCAAGTGAAATCAAATCATCTTCATTCAGCGGCTTGTTGCATCTTGACGAAAATCCTTTGACAAGGTAACAAGTATCCTAATAAAAGCATTACCCAAGAACCATTAGCATATGAATCATTCCATACGAGTCTTTCTGAAAGGAGCCATCGACAGGGTTGGGTGTGGGTACAAGTAAATGGCATTCAAATAAACCATAATAACACCAACAGCTACCCATCTCGCGATGGAACTGGTGATCAAAAAACATATATATTCAAGTATTTGTCTAGACACCTAATACGAGCTCCTTTACGTGTTAAAAAACAATCTCTGAAATTTGTGGTGAAAGTGGAATGTCTGAGAATTTCTGGGCCTTTTATCCTGTTTTATGACAGCTCGACACGGGCTTGTCAGTGGGAGCGGGAGGGTACCGTGTCAAGCAAATTGTTAAGGCAGAGACATGCACTAACTGGCTTTGGGAGAGTCGAGCCGAGCCATCGGTACATGTGAGAGAAACATACCTCTGCATCTGTTTTTATGAGGCCAATAAAAACCCTCCTCTGTCTCAGGCTCAATTGCCACCCTGTCTGATTTATGTGCTTAAATTCGCACCGCATTGCTCCATAGGAGAGGCTGGCAGATGGCCAGGTGTATGAGTGTGCAAATCTGTGTGCGCGTGAGAGGGAAGGACAGAAAACAGGTCTATATGATAAATGTCAATTGGTTTAAGTCATACAGGTGACGCATATTAGGCCTTGAGATATTGTACTGATGTGCCAACAGTGTTTTGAGTGATGTGAAAATAAAAATCAGAAAGCAGGATTTGAATTTTCTACACCGTGCTGTAGCCACTGCCTTTATTCTCCGCCTTGGAGATTTATTTCTGTTTTATTTTGTTTCCGTATGTGCCTCTGCAGCTCTGTGAGCTCACTGCAGATATGCTAAGATAAGCCTGACATGAACTAAACAGGCACTTCGTAGCTCCACGTTCCTGCCTCGGCTTTAAGGACACTAACAGGAACACTAGAAGCAGATTATTTTGCCAAAACCTTCTTTTACTTTCCTTTTTTTACATCAATAAATTCCTGTGCGATAGTCCACTCTCCTGCTTTGAGTTCCCGTCCTGTGCCGGCACAGCTTGAGATTGTAAAGATGAGCCGTGAACTGCAAAATGGTCCTGCTTTAAGTTCAGCGCCGCTGCTTCACAGTACGACTCTTTCTTTTCAGCCGGCCACTGCCACCACGCTGAGCCGTTTCAGAGGGAAGATTGATTTTTAAGATGGGTGGGCTGGGGCTTCTATCTCGCTCTCCTCCGCACCTAAATAAAAGCCAAATTTTCACCGGAGACAGGACAGAAGAAGCCTTTGTCTGGCCCTCTCACCTCCCAAATGCAGCTGACCGCACTTCAAATGGGCTTAAGTGGTAGAAAGTTGCCACATACCTTTCAAATGAGGGACACTGATTTGCGGCGAGGGTACAAAGTTGTGCTGTGGTACGAGGCGATTTCGAAAGAGGCACTGACTAAACGATGTTTGATCTTTCACAGAGCTTGTCATCACCGCTTTATTTTTTTGAAATGGGAGGGCTGTTAATGCTGCCTAATGCATGGTAAAAGGTCAAAATTAGCACAAAAAATTATCCATCATTCGTGCACCATTCTCACCTGTGTGGTGAGGGCGGGGATGATGCACAACTCATTTACATGCAGGAAGAATGTAAAGTATGTTCTCTTTACCACTGACAGACTTTTATTTGTTCCGTGTGTTTCTAGAGAGGCTGATACAATAGAGGGGAATGTGAAGCACGCAACGAAACAATGTGTTGGGGTTGTTCTTGTACACGCGCTTGTTGTTGTCCCAGAAAACAGAGTGTGCTAATGAGTGCGTGAGGTGCTTGTGTTTGTACAGTATAAATATTTAACATCGCGCAAATGTTTTATACCGACTGACTGAATCTTCTGAAGAAGAAAGAAAAAGGAAATAGCGTTTCGTTTGACCTCGTGTGGTTTGCAGCACCTCTAAAAAAGCGCCCGCGTCACGAGGTTTGTTTCACACGTCTGTCTGTCTCTGATTCCAACGCAAAGACGGACAGACAGACATTCTCATCTCAATCCAACCTGTTCTCACGCGCGCATACCTTTACCCGTCGCTCGCTGCGTGTAAACACATTCATGAAATACCAACAACATCTCGGCAGAGCTGGCTCGACAGTTCAAAGGAACAGATCTCTTCACATATGTCCTTTTATGGGGTAGAAATGTAGATTTATCACTCCTGAGTTTTGCGTGCACACTGAAAACTATAACCGTGTAGAAATTTGATTTTCTTTGCTTTTTGTCAGCCACAGGACTTTAAAGAGCTGTCGCTTCATTTCAGATTACTCTGACTCGGAGCAGAAAGCGTTTTCTTTGAGTTGGGAATAGTTGTGGAGTTTAATAAGCAGGGTAATGGCAATAAACATCTGGGTTCGGTTGGCAATATTACATGATTTTCGGGTCCCGAAGTTGACAAAGTATTTACTACAACTGCTGATGCTTTGTGTTTCATCCATCACACTTCTGCTACCAATGGAGCACAGCCTCATCTCACATCATATGTCAAGTTCACCGTCCTAATTTAAGCTCCATAACTTTGCATGTGTGTCTGCTGGTTGAACCCATCCACAGCATCCACAGAAACAATAATTTACCTGTACAGGTCGGCTGGATGGAGTGCTGATGAGCGGAGCGGAGCCCATTGCAGAGGCGGCCGTGAGGCTGCGCTCCCGCTCCTCCTGATAGATGCGGTCACGTTCGGCCTCCGGCAGCTGCAGGAAGTTCTGCATGGCGCGCAGGTTGACCAGTAGCGACTGGGACGCCGTCTTGGGATCTTCCTCCTTACGCAGGATTTCAGACAGTAAGCCCTACATGATGAAACTACATTTAGTACATTTTTAAAAAAAGAAAAAGAAACAAGAAGGTGCCAAAAGAGCAGTGGACGGAGAGCAGCATCAAAGAAGAGTGAAAGAGGAAGAGAGAGTAAGAGGCTCTCAGAGCGGGAAATAGATGTGAAGCAGGGGTCACGGTGGTAACCAATAAGGAGAATAATCACATTAGAGGGTTCTTAAGTAAGACAGTAAAGTGTAAATGGAGACTCTAATGACAATGGAGCTGTGACGCTCTCACACACGCTTTCTTTTCTGAGTCAACTGATTATGTGAGAGTCTCCACCTCTCGCAGACTTGCAGGAGCTTTGTCTACAGAGAGCAGTCCATTATTAATGTTATAAAATCATCCCATCATATCCTCATGACTCTCTGCAGGGCTTTTGTCTGGAAGTACAACAATACTGTTCTGTCAGTCTAAAGCACTTCATCCACGATCATTTGTGGGGATGACGGGGAAAAAAAAACACTTTACTGAAACTTGTGTGGCCTCTGAACCCGTCGCACACGGGTGGTATTTATTTAGCACATCTTGGACATATTCTTTGAGTCGTGTACTGCTTCGGATAAGAGCGGAGCTACTCGCCTGAAACATCTTGTCTTGTTCAGCGGGCAATCAGCGTATCCTCTGTTTACTTTTCAATAGCGCTCGATTCCATCATTATGAGACGGCGATGACTCCATTATCAGAGGCGTGTGATTGGGCCTTTTCATCAGCTCTTGGCCACACACTGTGCAAACCATCGCTGCGCTTCTCTCACCATCAATACGTGTGATTTGGTAATAAAACAAAGTGATGGGAAAAACATATTTGCGCTTTTATTTATTTATTTTTAAAGCGTTCGAGTCCTCTCGGGCTAATGATCAGAACTGCAATATGCGATTGGCGGCGTTTCTTCGGTGACTATTAAAATATACGCAGCCATATATGTCATGTTTAAAATATGCAGGTCTGTGGTATGCAGACATGTGTGAACAAACCACACGTTTTTATTGGTGTGACTGTGTACTTGATGGATACACATTGTCAGAGGACAGATTAGCAGTATATCCTTTTTATGCTTGAACTCCGTGTGTGTCTGTTTGCATTCTTCAGTGTGAACATGCTTATCAGTTTTCACCATCGACCCTTTCTATCTGTCTCTTTAGTTCAGTAGTTTCCACCCCATTAAAAAAAAGCGACCTCTGCTCCTTTGATGCACCTCCCGCACTGACAGAGGCCTCTTCACCCTGCTAATCAACACCTCCCTCCCCTGTCCTTTTATTAACGCAGACTTTGTGAAGATACGCAAACCTAATAAATAATCCTCCAAAGGCACGTTGAACTAATTCCTAACATCAGCCACCGATAAGGCTCTATTTGTGTGGGAGCCTGCCGTGCTGCACAAAACCACCACTGTCTGACTAAGTAACACAAACGCTCACATAATTTTTGTATCTGTACGTTCTAACTCCAATAGATCCTTATCGCTCTTTTTCCCCCCTTTTCTTATTCACATATAGAACTTCAAAGAAAATGGAGCAGTAACGAGGTTTGTCGTCAACCCCCCCCCCGACACAGATAGTACGTCTTAAGGCTTTAACGCTGCCATCTGCGTGTCTGTTGATATGTCTGTTAGGCCTCTGACTCTGCAGTGAAACCACATATTTTTGGCAGAGAGAACGGATGCCATGACCGAACCTGGGTCTTTCACATGGCAGCCTGCCAGCTGTCTTCGAGTGAAGCAGAGGTGCTAGACTACTGGAGTGTGTGAGAATCATGAATAAGCAGCGGATTCATACAGAAGCCTTTCCTAACATTTCATAGCGAGAGAGATCTCGTGAAATTGTAGAAATGATAACGCTTCCTTTTCAAACAGGATGTTGTTGTAAGATATACACTCGACGTGTTACTACGGGAGATAAAAGCTGATGTTTTTGGTTTGATTTTGGTTGGGAGTATTTGGCTGAATTTCACCGGTGCCACTTGATTTTACAACTAAAGAACTTTAAGGGGATGTAAAGGCACCTTTTCCATATTTTAAATACTTTATTAACATCTGAATATACACAGTATTGATAAAAAATGAATGAAGACTGTATGATGTAGGCAGATGCATTAAATAATTGCAATAGACCAAAAAATGATACATTGTAAATAAAAGCCACTGATTGAGGTCAGTTCTGTTACAGTTTGACCTCCTCACCTGTGTTCTGTTGAAGGCCACGCGGGCAAAGACAGCCTGTGAGATGCCGGCCCGTTTTAGCTCGTCCCTCACCCACTGGTAAATCTCAGAGGAAACCTCTGTGTTCGACGCCACCTGTGGCTCCAGAGGCTTGGTGTGGGAGCTGCGGTTGACGGGTGGGTGGTTGAGGTACTGCTGTGACAGGGATTGCTGCGCCAGCAGCCGGTTCACTGCATACTGCTGGTTGAGGATCTGCGCCATCACGAGCTGCTGGTTGACCAGCTGGGGACTGATGGGTGTGGACACCAAGCCCGGGTGATGCAGACCGGGGAGCTGGGGCTGTCGGCCTCCCGTTTGACCGCCGTGCGGCGGCGGAGCGTGAGGCAGCGGCGGCACCGGCGACGAAGGAGTCTGCTCCGCTGTGCTGCCGGGGATCGGCTGCTGCTGCTGGGAAAAACTCAGGTGGTTGTGGTTGTGGTTAGAGCCGGGCGGGGAGAGGTCGGACAGGCCGTCCATTTCCGCTGGAGAAAGACAAAGAAAAATAGACGCGAACGAACGATTGGCTTAAATTCCACGAAGAAAACAGGAGCGGAGAATGACGTAAAAGCAGATAGCCATCTAACAATCATGAACATCAGTTTAATGGCACCATAGTCATACTCTCTAATCAGAAGAAATGAAACAGACCCGGCCTGCATCGGATCAAACGTTCGCCTCGAGTCAATCGACGCCTGTCAGCTTACATTCCTGTTTACATTATATGAGAAGGGAATTCATTTGTGAAGCTCGCACATATCTAAGAACCAACGAAAAGCAACGGGAGGTTAAAATCTTCCCCCTAACCAGAACTCTCCGCTGGCCTCTTCCTCCCCGCCAATGACCGGGTGAAAAAAAGAGAAAAAACGAAAAAGATGGAAACGCAGATAAAAGAGCCTCATTGTGTTTGACCTGTGTCTCCACTAACCATGCCTTCGAAATTAAGTGCAGAATGTCTGTGGCCTCGTCATGTGAAAAAAAAAATTCTTGTGTGTGTGTGTGTGTAGGTACAGAAATGATATGTGCGTGTTTGTGTGTATGTGCATGCACAGCGGCAGAATCTGATTCTCTCTTTGCATCCTTAATTCTAAAATAAGGAACACAAGCTAGCCAATATGACATATTTAGGGGAGGATGGTTTAAATATAAAATGTTTGGAACGGCGAAGAGAGGAAGGAGGGGTACATCGGAGGACAGAGCGAGCAACCTGAGAAACCCTGTTTGAAACACTGAAACGGTTTTGACTCGAACCGTCTGTGAGAAAAAAAAAAGTCCATGTGCCGTCATTTAATGGCATTTTGGAGATTTTTGCAGCATCTCTTGCTTTGGGAATCTTTAAGTCCATAATGGCTGCTGGGGAATATTTTAAGACAGGTTTAAATTATGTGCTTAGAGGATGAAAACAATGATTTAACATTTAAAGTGCTACCCACAACGAAGTGAACGAGCGTTTGGAGCAGCTGAATGTTTTCAGGTTACCGCCTCTCTTTAAGGAATTCACATATGCTGAGGCTCTTTGCATGTACTATGCCTGAGCGAGTGAGGGGGCAGTATTTAAGAATTCATACGGATGGCAACATTAACACCTCAGAAGTGTGCTGCGGCCTCCACATCCCACAGAAAAGCATCGTATCAGAATGTGAAAAGCATAAATTGCTGTTAAGGGAAGGGGTGTTTTGGGGGGGGGTCTTCAACAAGCTGAATTTTTCAGCAGATGAAAGATTAAGTGCATGGATGTTTTCCAAAAATACCACAATAATCGTGTGTTTGAGCTGCCTGTTTCTTAACTGTCAGCAAGCACAAAACACCCGGCCAAGACGGGTCTATTGAGTGTTTGTCGAAAACAAATGATGTGTGGGGGGGGGGGGGGGGGGGGGGGGGGGGGACACAACAAAAAATAAAAATCTTGGTAATAATCACATCTCTTTCCATAATCCCTGGCATTCCCTGGCTCTGATGGTATGGTGTGCCTTTTCACTCATATGTGAATGTGTGTATGTGCGTGGTGTGCATATGCTCGCTCGCGCAGACTGCTGGGGGGCACACTCGCAACACACAAACACGCAGGCACATGGAGGCATTTCCATGCAAATTGAAAAGAGAAGGGGTGACAGAAGAGCATGGCAGGCCCTGGGAGAAAAAGGCTGCCACAGAAGCGGGAGTCCTCGTGTGGAATCCTGCCACAAAAGAGCCCCGGATTAAACACACAATGGGAATGGGATGTGGGCTGAGGGAGGGAGGGAGTGTGTGTTTGTGACTGGGAGTGAGAGAAAGAGGGAACGAGAAAGAGAGAGAGACACTGACCCAACTCCTGCTCCTATGTTTCCTTCCCTGCGCTCACTCGCTGGCACCCACTTCAGCTGACAGAGAGTACCTGTGACCAGGTACTTGTTCCCCTTGACTTCAGCCTAAAGCTACTCACCGAACGCGATGTGCTGAAGTGAATTCAGAGTCACATAAGACACTGCTTCCAAAACACAAAGGCTTGCTGTGCCCCCCGCCCCCCTCTCTCTCTCGCAGCCTTCATGCTTGGCAGTTCACCAGTGTTTTTTTCTCTCGCTGCCATTTGTGGCCACATACAACAGCCCATCATAAATACTGAGGTTGGACTGGGGCAGGAGGTTTTGCCACGGGCATGTGGTGGGCACCTGAGGCTCACGGGCCAAAGTTTTTGCGTCTGAGGTTTGGCTAACATGGCGTGCGCGCGTGTGAGTTTATCAGAGTGTGTACGAGTACATCCTGAGATGCTATCGCTGCTTCTCTGTGTGCGTACACATCTGTGGTTGGCTTCTTATCAGGATTCGACGTCCTCAGAGAGTTTCATACAAAGAAAAAACACAAATGTGTAGTAATTATTGCTTTTTTTAAAAAAGACAAACATAAATCATTTAGATTGATTCTCAAATTGTAAAGTTTAGTTGTGACCGTGATGGAGATTTCCACGTGAGTTAAAGTTAACAGAGCGATTTTTTTTGTTTTAATCGTGACTTTAAAATGACAGTTTTTGGTTTTTGGATCAAGATTATAATTGTGATTCAGTTTTTGGAAAGTCTGGTCGTTAACGGCAGTTAAGGTCACATTCTGAGTATAAAGGAAAGTTTCTCAAAAAGTGACTGTGTGTTCATCTTTGTGTATTAATCTGTATAATCTCATTACAAGAAACAGGTACAAACAAGGAGAAAGGCCGTAAGGATGTAAGTAATGCTATACTGAGTTTCCACACAATTAATTAATGCCAAAGCAAAGTCCTCTAAAGTGTGCGTGTGTGAGTATTTGTGTGTGCGCCCATGTTGCAACATACCTAGTGCATTGGCACGCGGGCTCTCACGGAGGACACACGTCCCCAGGTACCCCTCCAGCTGGGAGGGTTGACGCATGCCTGAATAGTCAAATAGCGAGGCACGCACACGCACGCACAGACACACACACACAGCATACATTGCAGAGTTGTGAGGAAAGAAAGACAGGGTTAAGGCTTTCTACAATTTGTCTCTCCCACTCCAGCTAAGCAGAAATATGACATTTAAAACATCAGCATTTAAAACGGAGGCCAGACTGGCAGCTGCAGCGCTTCCACTTTTAAGGAACATAAAACCAAAAAGAAAACAATTGTGACAGAAAACGTGTAGGTGTATGCGAGAGAGTACTAAAGTACAGCAGGTCTCGAGTAAATAAAGTTCCCAGTGTATGTTGCCACTTTAACTGATGGAGGGGAGAAAAAAAAAACATCAGATAAGATATGATCACAACACACTATTTGCATGGAAGGCTGTGAAAACATTTTGATATAATATCTGTGTCTATCATCACTGCGAGCAGCAGCAGCACGCTGGTAAAGAAAAAAGATAATGTTCAACAGATTGGTAAAGCTAATATCTCAGCATTAAACCAGCTCACAACAGAGCGCTGTTCTGCTGAATCAAAAGACATAAAAATATATCGCCGTGCTATCTGCAGCTTGGGTGCTACTGCTATTATATAACCTCATTTCCTGGCAGGTCAAAGGGGATTTTTCTGAGATTATATAAAGCATGTGTTGGTAGAAGTTTGATAAGGAAATCTAATTGAATTGTAGACGAGGCCGGCTGAAGGCATCTTTTGCTTTTGTTCACTCACACACACACAAACGAAAAAACAAAACGTCTTGGGTCACTTTAGTGTTGCATTAGTGTTAGTTAAAGCAATAATAGATAAAGCAAAGTTAACACTGTGCTTGCAGTGAGCTTAAATTATTAGACAACAAAATAAAAATGTATTTCTGCTTCATGCAACAGCAGGAAGACAAAGAGACGGTTGGTTAGGGAACATATTGCAATGGTGACTGGTGTGTGTGTGTGTGTGAGAGAATGTGTGTGCAAAGAGACAAAAGTGTGAGCGCCATACTTTGCGCCCCTCCGTTTTGCTTACCCATCATATCTTTTGTCTTCTTGAAATGTTTATACCAGCGCCCAAATTCCTGACACTTCGCCGCCGACACATTTGCATAGTAAGTGCTGTTCACAATGGAGGAAATCATACTCTGAAAGAGAGAGATTGATTGAGGGAGAGGGAGAGAAAACGAGAGAGAGACTTTAGATTCTCATTGTGGAAAATGCAGACATAATAGTAAAGCTTGTGAAACATGCAGTAACACTGTAGCTTGTCAAAACAAATAAAATATAGGGATCGAGTAAAACCCAGCACCAGGGGGGAAAAAAGCTAAGTGAAAAGTATCAGACATGCAGAAATCTGAGATTGTTTTCTTCTACAGGTAAAACAAATTAAATTAAATCAAAGAAGGGGATTTATCTGTTATTAATTAATCAATTACTTTTATTTTTTTTATCAAATGCCGATGAGTTTGTCTGAACTTTTTGGGTCACTCATAAGGTCACCTGAGCTCTACATCTGCTCGCTCCACGAGCATGCGGTGGAGATATTTACCTTTGAAAGGAAAAGAAGATAGCTGCTTATTGAATATCAGCACCTGGGGAGCTCGGCGATGTAAACAGATAAACCTCTTTTATTTCGCGGCTCTTTATTTACACAATCTGTTAAAGACAACGACTTGGAGCAGATTGGGGGCCGCACCGAGCATGTCGTTCTCCGATGCGTACGTGCTCCCGTCTCCCCCCTATGCAGTCGCCTCTTTGCCCTCTCAACATTTACTTCAACCGCTCTCCTTCGCCTGGGAAAAACAAAAGAGCTGTTTTTTTTTCCTCTTTCCCATCCAGTTTCATTAAAATGAATGTTTTAACACCTTGCCGGCCTCCGGGTGAATAGCGAGGTTGGCACAGGAGAAATTGTTTTTGATTGTTATAAATATTCAAAAGAACCAAACCATCTGTTTTCAAATTATAGGTATGCCATCTTTATCATTTTCTATAATATATGCGCTTGGAGGATGGTGGGGGGGAACCTTCTGGCAGAGTAGCATGGCAGTGTGAGCAGAAATGAACAGCCACGGGATGATTCTGGTTCTCTGGCTGCAGCTTTCCACCACAAAAGGAGGTTAAAGGGTGACAGCTGTGCCATCGAAAAGGTCGATCGAACTCTGAACTCCTGACCTCCGGATTAAAGCCGTACGCCGCACCTTATACAGCAGCGCTGCGGCTAAGCTAAGTAAAACTTTAGACATGGCAGCAACGAGCCACCCAAAAGAAACAAGACAGACACAGGTTCCTTTTGTTAAAGAAAAGCAGCAGGTAAGGCTCGATTTTAACCAGCTTCCTCCTACATGAGGAATATTTTCCATTCCTCTGTTTGAGACAGAGAATACCACACAGGAGACGTTATAAAAGCTAGAGCTCTGCGCTAGCCAAGTCTTGGTTCAGTAATATTAAAACCCAGCCGAGGTTGGAAAAGAAGCAATTACATGTTTAGGAAGACATCGAAAAGACACCAACTATCACACACACAATTACTACTGTACCTGCTGGTACCAGGTGGAGTCAAGTTCAACATTCAGCTGCTTATTATTAATATTTCTTTCTTTATTTCTCTTTAAAGGCAAAGTCAGGCAGCTGAGGCGAGTCACATTCGTGCAACTTGTGCCAACCATGCTGCAGTGCATCATCCCGGCATGATGAAAAACAGGAGGGTGAAAAGGTCTGCATTTGGACTTGTACGCTACAACAAAGCAGTCTTTTATCAATATATTGAAAAGCCTTCATTCAGCGGAAGCGCCGACGGAGTTCAGGTTAGGTTTAACGGGTCACACTTTTATGCATGAACTGACTCATTTTTATAGGAAATAGTAGCTGCAAGTTCAAAATTCTCTGGTCGTCCCCACCCAAAGATCCGTCTGCAAACCACATATTTAACGTAAGAAGAATTCGCCGTTAAGTCAGGGGGATAATGAACTCCTCTCCTCCAGCCTGGCATCTTTTATTTACAGTATATCTGGGCTTAGGCGGCTCCAGGCGACAAACAGGAGGCCTGCGAAAGACGCCGTGCTTCTTTCTCCCTCGCTTCCCGTCTTTCTCCCCCATCTCTCTCGCTCCCTCTTTCTCCGCCATCTTTGACACAGATGTTCTAATAAACGCTCCTCATTAATCAGCCCTCTCCCTCAATACATCACTCTACCTCTCACAGGGGGCCCTGCGTGTATGCGAGAACGAAACAACACACACACACCTATTCTCTCCCTCTCCCCACACCGCTCTGTCGCACACACATGCATACGCACTAAGTGAAATCAAGCAGATAACCAGAGCCTCTGCTGCCACTGCGGTGCCAGCGGGAGGGCTGTGCTAGGGCTTGTCAACAGGTAGCATGACTGCGTTTGTGTGTGTGTGTGTGTGTGTGTGTGAGAGTTTGCGGGTGTGTCTCTGTGCATGAGCATGTGTGTGGACCCTTTAAGTGATAGCCATCTGCAGCACAGAGAGCTTATCAGCAAGACCAGGAAGTGGCACTGGGCTACTATCGGTCCCCAACATCTATTCCACTCCCCAACATGGGAGACAGGAAGAGCGAGGAAAGAGAGTGTGTGTGTGTGTGTGTGTGTGTGTGTGTGTGTGTGTGTGTGTGTGTGTGTGTGTGTGTGTGTGTGTGTAAGAAAATAGCAGTGCAGCAGGCAGGTACTGTAGGCACCCAGCTGCTAGTGTTAGAGTGTGGTATATACACACTGGCAAACACACACACATATACAGAGTACAACCCCTGCAGACAAACACACACGGTGCTGTTACACAAACTCACACGAGCACATACACAATTAAACAGCAACACACATTCCAACTTAGCCTGATGTCTTGAATCAGCTGGGGAAAAAAGCGCATCCCATTTGCAACACTGCGCCTCGTCTCTCGCCAACATCTAACAGAGCTCAATTATGGCACATATCCACCTCAACTGGGATGACCCCTCCCCTTCCTTCATTCTAACACACGCACACACACGCACACACGCACACGCACTGGCAGCCAGGTTATGCCTGTGGCAGCCGAGGTGGCGAAGGCCTGCAAAAGATGGCATTTTGATGACTATTTGCTGCTACACGACGCAGCAGCTGGTGCATCAGGGGCCGCCCAGCGAGAGCGAACAGGGGGTGGGCAAGAAGAGGTAGTGGTGGCAATGGGAAAGAGTGGGGTGAGGTGGTGGCGATGGTGAGGGGGTGCGTGGAGGGGGGAAATCTCATTTGTTGCCATAGTTTCTGAGAATATGGGCAAGGGGGATGCTAAGCTTGGTAGCAACCTCAGAAAACAAAATCAGCCTGATTGAGGGAGAAGTTGCATTTCGCAGATGCCTCTCCCAGCTATGAACTGTGAATCCTGAAGCGTGCTTCGTATTTCGCACGGGTCAGGAACAGTTCCTGTAGCAGAATGACGACGGGCTTTAGCGAGCGCCGCATTCTCTTGAGTTTCCTCGAGCCGTTTGTAGGCCGAACACACAAAGCGTGACTCTCCGCTACAAAAGAATGAAACTAAATGTTTGACAAGGCCCCGGACAAAAGAAGCATTTCACAAAATAACGCCCCGCCGCCCTCCCCTCGCCGCTCCGCTCCCCCTCCTCCTCTACCCCCCACCCCTGTCTCTCTTCAGAGCCCTGTTCAGAGGTGGGCTAATTCTCTTTCACTCGCTCGCTGCGATTCTCTCATCTGTTAACCTCTCTTTTCGGTCTGGGATTACGCAGAAGAATATCAAGGAAACACTAATCCTAAAAAGGTGCCAATCTTCTGCTCCCTCCTGCAACGCCCCTTTCTCCTCCCACTCGTTTCTCTCTCCTTTTTTTTTTTTCTGTCAACTCAGAAATCTCAGCGGGTGGGCCAAACGCTTCCTGGCTTCTCACCTTCTCATGAGACTGCACACAGGCGGTGACATCACCGCTCGCGAGGCGGGGAGCCCGTGTATCGAAGCAACGTGCGGATGACCGCGGTCGTAAACCAATCGGGTTTAGGAGGAGCAAACTGCCGCTCCACGGGTGTAACTGGCCACATGCAACCCCACAGAGTAACAGATGTCAAACACCATCGCGGCAGCCATGTTTCAGCGAGGCAGATAGAGATACATGCGAGGAGATCATCAGATTATCGAGCAGCAACGCGGCAAAGCTGCCAAGTTACACGAAAACTTAAAAACTGGATTATTCTTTTTAAGCTCGCCGCCTTACATTTCGACTGTAGCTGCCATAAATCTACAAAGGACGCTGCCATTTAAACGTTGCCGCTGAAATCCAGACTGGCTCGTAAAATACACGAGATATTCGCGAAGAAAAAAAACAAGATCAGATAATTTCAGGTCTGCGGCTCGTCCTCTCTGCAAACCAAAAACAATCTTCAGTTTAATTTGAGACTGGTGTGTATGTCAATATAGCAAAAAATGTGTCTGAGCAGGAGTGTGTGTGCTTGTGTGGTAAATCCTCTGAGCTAGCGTGTGCTCTCTTCTGAGCCGTCTTCACATATGGACCGTAAACAGGGTGATTACCAGACCGGGCTGGGCTCCGCCTGAACGCCACCCAGGGACTCTTTACATCATCAGCGCACTGCTCATGCCCGGCTAAACAGACACACACACGCGCGCACGAACACACGCCGAGAGCAGCAGCTCACTCGCACGCAGCGCAAATGAGGGTCTCCAGGTGACCATACGGTGGCCTAGGAGGAGAGCTGGCTTCGTACTGAAGGCACCTACGCACACGCTCCGATGCGAATACACACACGCGTGCAAAACGCAAATAGCAGTTTCGCATATGCGCTCTGCACGTTGATATACAAGCAAATACACACAGGTGCACACATATCTCGTTGCGCTGTAACTCCCTCACACACGCACATTATTGGCCCCTGTGAGAGATATACTGCCATTTCATTCCATTCACTCCAGAGCTGCCTCTGTGATATACTGACTACACCGCCTGTTAATACAATATCTGCACTGGTGCTTTCTATCCAACCTCCCAGCCGACGGAAAAAAAAAAGAGGAAAAGAAAGACAGAATATAAAACCTAAACATACCTCCAGCCTGAAATGTTGAGAGTGAATCAAATGAGAAAAGAACAAAAAGCATCCAGATCGTTCTGGGCCCGGGCCAGTGTTTATCTCACAGTAACCATACGTTCAACAACACCTCTGCTTTTTGGCTGCTGGTACATCGAGTGTGTGTGTGTGTGTGTGTGTGTGTGTGTCGTGGGTGGCAAAAGAAACAAACAAAAAAATATCAAGAGGCAAACAAATGACAATAGCCATTGATTTGATTTTCTATGCTGATTCTCTTTTGTGATCAAACTCACGGCATTTGATAAGTTAAAGATAAAACACGGAGGTGATGGACACAGTGGTGTTTGTTTAGTTGTGCGGTATGATAGAAGGGTGTAGGGTTGGGCTTTTTGTTTTGTTTTTTGTCTATTTTTTGTTTTTGGAATAAGCAGTTTGGTCTTCAGCACCTGTGATAAAGGACATTCTTTAGCCAGAGAGCTCTGATTCATGTCTTTGAGTAACTCCTTGAGGGCGTTTCTTACTGTAGAGTGGCTCCATTGCTCGGGCGGCAGGTCCTCCAGCTTAGGACAACTGTGAAGAGAGAGGAGACACACAGGGGTTTGGGGTGGAGGGGTGACAGGGAGGATAAGGATGGGGAGAAGAAGAAAGGGATGAGTGTGAGGAAAGGACAGACAGGGATAGAAAGGAGAAGGGGGGAAAGAGTAGAGCATGAAAACAAATTCAGATGGAGACTGAGACAGGAAGGCAGCAGCTTTGATGGCATCTTCAATGAAATGCTAAAATTCACAATCTTGCAACTGAGTATAGACATTACACATGTGGATTACACACTGAACTATGGAGGTATTTTTGTGCAACTTCAATCCAGCATCGTAGACCTTAAAAATCTCGCTGCATCTTAAATCACATATTTTCACATTTACATTTGATATTTCAAGTGTAACGGTCAGAAAGCTGGGTGTGAAGCGCCGTCCACGTCTTACTCTTAGAGGTTGCCAGACGGACGGAAAACCAAACAATCTGCAGCTTTTGGAAAGGGTCAGCAGGTGTCGTGATGTTAATACTGGCTAGCTAAGAGTCGAAGCTTTTTTGCTACTCTGAAAAATAAAACCACACACTGAACGTGTTGGTTTTGTGTGAAATTTTCATTAGAAGAAATTACTATTGTGTACTAATACAAAACGCAGATAATTATAGTGAAATCTTGCAAATGACATATCTAGTGAGTATACAATGCTACCCCGCTGAAAATGCACAGTATCCAGCGTGTACAACATAAAAGCATAAGAAAAATTTAAGAGTCGAGATTTGTTTTCTTCAGTCTACTCCTAAAACAGTAAAACGTCGGCCTAATATCTGAAAAACCTGTGGACATTATCACCTGCAGCCAGTGGATATTTTATTGTAGCATCATTTCAATGCTTTTGCTATTCGATTTGTCAGAAAACATAACAAAAATGTCTCAAATCGCATGTTAAAATTGTTGTGTTCTGTTTTCTAAAAACAAGAGAAAAGCACCAAATCCTCAGCCAGGAGAAGACGCTTGAACCTTTTTCATCATTACTCCTGATTAATTTTCTGTCAGTCAACTCGACTGATCATTTCCCCGCTAATCAAGTGCTGAGCTGAAAATTCTGGAAGCAAATCGCTCTCCCCAAAAACAAAGGTGTCAAACACAGTTTGCAGCATTTCGCCTGACCCCGGTTGAGGAACATACACATGCATACGTGGAGAAATTGGCTGGCTTGCATCAGATAGGCAGAGCAGCAAAGACAGAGAGGAAACCGGAGAGAAAGCGAGCTGAACGCACACGGGTCCCTGCTCGTTTTTCCTGCTGCAAGCGCCCCTCCAAGACAGACAGATTTCATTTGGCGCATCAAGCAGATGCATCTGGAGATTGCTCTGTCTCTCTCTCTCCCACTCTCTGTATCTGCCTGCCTCGATCTCTCCCCCTCTTTCATATTCTCTCTCTCTCTCTCTTTTTCTCTCTCTCCTGATTGTTCTGATTAGTTAATTACTTTATACAACACATCTGCTGGATTGATGCATGAATTATACATCAGCTGCATGTGGCGACTATTATTTCGTGTTACTTCTACCTTCCTGGCTTGTTGTGCTCGGCGAAACAATTTAAGGTGTTACTGGCGAGATTTCTGCTGCAGTCGGGGCGGGGGGGCTTTAAGAGTTTGGCGGCGTGGGTAAGAAAAGGGGGGAAAAACAAATACAAACCAATAACAATATTGACAATTGCGTATATACGGCGTAATCGAAATGAAGCTGTATATCAAACAGACTGTCTGTGCTGCAATCGCGAGCTGCAGAGACACCGACTGAATTCTGGGTGTTTGAAAACGTAAAATATATTTACGTGGTGGGCGGAAGCAGAGAATAACTCAACTGGGCTCCCGTGACTTTGTGTGTGTTTCGCATTACACTTACCGCTGAATTACTTTACGTTAAACCTGGCTCGAGACGTGAATAAGAGAGCGGTGAGGGTGCATGAGATGCTGTGTGTGTGTGCTTGTCCATAAATCTGTCAGCCGGTGTGTTGGAAATGTTATGAGCGAGGAGAACAGAAAAGGGATGCACACCACATCTGCTGCTAAGAAAACATACACATGCACACTCTAACACACAAACAATGGATTTTCCAGAACACCTTAAACTGCTCCAGCAGCTAGAAAGCCTCTGGGGAGACGGAAGTGAACGAGAGGAGGGAGAGTGGGAGAGAGAGAGAGAGGGGCAGCGGAGAAAGACAGCTATCCATGCATTCAGGGGCTAGCAAGCCGGAAATAAACACAACCTTCTGTAGTCTGGCTGGTGGACGTGTTCACATCAGTCGCCGTGCCTGTGTGTGTGCGTGAGCGCTTCATTGGTGGAGGTGGGTGGTGATGGTGTTGGTGGCGGGGGAAACAGAAGGAGAGGGAAGAGAAAAGGAAGAGGCAGAGCGAGGTAGAAAAAGAGTAGAAACAGCTCTCCAGAGGGTTGCAGAACACTGGGTTAGCGTGCAGCTGGCACAAGCCTCCACACCAGAGCCAGTCGGCTGTTTGTGCGCGCGCATGTGTGTGTCCATGAGTGCATATGAAGCTGTTTGTGTCCGTGTCTATAAATGCTTGTATGCCGTGTGTATAAATATGACAAAGCCTCACACCTACAGAGAATAATTTAGCATACAATATGGTGAGCAATGACAGGAGAAAGCTAGCAGTCTTCAGTATAGTAAAGGTTTCATCTTCATCATTCACAACGTTAGACTCAAAAGAAATATATTTTGCCTAAAATATCCGCTGCAGCCAGGTTTATTTATGGAACTATTTCAGGTGAGTCATTTTTAGCCACGCAGTCACCGACCACATTCGTTTATTTGGGGTTTTTTTGGAGCTGAAGCAGAGCTTGGTTTAAAAACGGTTATTTACTTATCATATTTCACGTTTCCACTGCAAAATGTTAAAAATCACTCGGCGGTTAATTTCATTGCATCACTTCTCAGCTGTGGATAAGCTAGATTGTTAGCAAGAGCTCGAATTCTCCGGAATCTGTGTTCTGATCAATTAATCAGTGGTTTTATTTTTGGTTTATGAATGGGTTTTTCCCACTTCCTGGGAACGGCCAGTCTGAGTAATAATGTTATTCTCGGTATTAAACACATAAACTGGCACATGCTATATGTGTTATTGCTAGAAGCAGAGATTGAGAGATTGAGATTGAGATTACACTTACACATACATTTCAAGAGAGAGTTCATTTAAAAAAAGCCTAATTTATGTATTTTTAATTCAGCCTGCTGTGGTATTTATCTAACAGATTTTGGTGTGAACTGTCCAGTTTGCGAGATGTCAGCTGATGTCCCGTTTGAATCATGGTCAATTCACACAACAGCAAAGAAGCTAGTAGTAGCAGAGCTTTTAAGGTAAAAACAAAGCTTTTTAAAAGCCTTAATTTAGGACAAAGTCAAGAAAAAAGATTTTAGATTTTAAACAAGTCTTGAAAATCACGCTTATTCACAAAAATGCTTCAAAATAACCACCCAAGTAAGTGCCTGCATGTGTTTCAAGATGGCTGCCAAGTTGCTTACTTGAAGGACTTGTGACACATTTGAAAAGTTGACCATCTCTCTTTCCAGAAAACCCCCCCAAACACTTTTAACTACAGCCGTTCACTGTGTCACTCTCAAGAGGCTTATGCTAGTGACAAAAACACCAGCACATGTAATAAACAGTGTGATAAACACTGACGCTAGCTCCTTTGCCTGAGTTGTACTGTTTGCTAGCTGCACCAATCTTTTGCGTGGCGGATGTAGACAGCAAAAAGAAAATAGTTCCTACATGAAACTACTCACAGCTAGGCTGGTGGACTGTTTTGAGCAACCAGGTTATGGTTTCTGGAAATCCATATTGCTGCTGAGTTTTGTTTAATTATGTATTCTCTTGGCATTTTTGCACCGATGAGAAGAAGACATTTCTACAACCAATATATCTTCAAAACGCTGAAACTCACATCGAAATGATCTAGATGGATAAACAGCGCAACAGATCAGAGGGGGGAAATGCTAATGTGATCATGACTAACTGTTCTCTTCAAACACAGTTTTGTGGTTAGCGCTCAGGTAAGAATATGTATGAACATGTGCACACATTCTGGGCTGGTGCAAGTGTAAATATTCCAGTAAACATGTGCCCAAACTTGTGGATTGGTTGCTTACCTGTGCAGCTGGATCTTAAGTGTGACCACGTGGTAGACGTCCTGCAGCATGTCTGCCACTGTGGCGTCTGGTGCGTCTGTCACATATGACAGTGGGACGGGGTTCCACTTCCCCACCTGAATCATACCTGGATGACGCAAAACACATGCAGGCACACGTAAATATGGGCAAAAATGTGGAAACGCATGAAAAAAATCACAGATTTGCAAACAAAAGCACAACAATGGACACGGAAGCGAATAAATCAGCACGAAGCTCGCTTTCACTGTTCATTTTAAAGCCGTAAACATGCACGGTAGCAACGAAGCCACGCGTAGATACCCCCAGAAGCATTCCGGTGCCATAAATGCTCTTTATTTCCTTAATTTTCACTGAAATCGCAACAACCACGCAGGAATTTTTCCTGAGAGTGCTTTTAAAACAGTGGCAGCCCGCACAGCAGAAAGAGAGATGGAAGACTGCTCATGAGAAAGGTGGCCTAGCATGTGTATGTATGTGCAGCGTGATGGGCAGCCTATAATAAAAGAGCATGCGTCGAGGCACCTTGAAACAGCCGCACTCAGCCTACGTGTGCTCAAGTGCAATTAGCAGACCCTTTCCTCCACCTGCCCCTCCCACCCACTGTCACCGAGGGTATATGTATATAAATATACAATATGAGCGCTCGAGTGAATGTGCATGTAAACATTTTACTGTGCAGCTAGCCTCTGTGAGAGTGCGAGGATACCTCTGTGTGGGAATATGTAGCGTATGACCCCTGGGAGACTTTCTGGGATCAGTGTCAGGTTGTGTTACTGTGGCTTCAGATCTGCTGGCGGTAGGCTATTATGGTCGCAGAGTGTATGTGTGTGTGTGCACAAGCACCAGCATGTCAGAAAAGACGCTGATAAGCATAAAAGAAGAGCGTCAGATCAGAGAAGAGATGACAATGATGAGAGTGGGTGAGCGCTCACCTTTGGCCTGGGCTGCTGAGCTGTGGGAGTAGCCCAGTGACAGCAGGGCCATCTCGATGAGCTGGTTGAAGAGCATGTCCTTGCGCACCAGGACGAATTCAGCGTGCTCCTCCTTGCTGTCAAAATCCATGGGATTCTCGTAGTGCTCGACCACACAGAACACAGGCAGCATGTTGCCTGCGGACAAAGAGACACAAGCCATTTCTTCACCTGCAAAACTCTGACCTTCACTCCTCTGTTTGCAGAGGAATGGGATTAAAATTTAGTGCAGATGATTAAGTTACACTGAGGTTGGCCGTCGAGGGATTAGAAGTGAACATCCAGGTTTAAGCTCCGAACACAAGTTTGGACCACAAAGGCATATTTCATCTTTTATAGGACACCTTCACCTCGTTGTCCCATTGCCAAACTCCATGATCAGCTTGAGGGATCAAATATTACTTGGGTGCATAATTTTAGTCACAGAATTTGCTTCGTCTTTTAAGAAATCGCCCTCTTTTTTCTTTCTTGTCTCTCCATTTCCATCATCTCCCCCCTGATGCTTTTTGCTCCAAATTCCCATTTTCAGATTCATTTTAAATGTTGTAGCATTCCTTCGTGTTGCCTAAAGCTTTAAGATGATGACATAATATTGCAGAGGTGTTGCACTATGGCCTGCACTGTTTGGCATTGCATGTGACAAGCAAAAATATACTGTATATTAGACAGAATGATAACCTTAAGCGCGTGTGAACAAACATGCTGCAAAAAACAGAAAGTCTCGTCTCTCTTTTTGGCACAATACACAGTTTATTCACTGTCAAGGTGCTGGGATCACATTAGCCTTTTTCCCCCCTGACTGCCAACCCAAAATCGTCTTCCCATGATGCAGCGCTTCAAATCCCGAGCCACCTCTGCGCCCTGAGGTTTACGAGTCTGAGTCAACAGTGGCTCTGCTGTTAGGTGCAATGAACAATCCTTGTCCAAAGACTGTCAAATGTTCAAGGGACCAACTGTGCAAATATCATCCAATATGCCATTTTGGCTAAAATAACAGGCGTGAAATTTAGACTTTGAGGGCACAGGGGCGGCTTGGCCTTTTGAAGTTTTAGTCTGAATAAAAACAGAAAGTCAAAATTATGTCAAAGTACTGATTGGAGGTAATCTTTCGCTTACTGTACTTAAATAAACGTAAATGTTGTCTGTTTCCCCACTTTTTCAGTAGGTCTCTGCTCTACCTGCTGCCACCTGGGAACGTTTCTTTACATACGCTGTAAGTGCAGATAGAAATGATAAACATTGCCATATTTTCTAATCCCAAGCATTCCAGAAGATGCACACAGCTCTGGCAAAACAATCAATAAGCCAACAGATGCAAAAGAATGTGCTGAAAGAGCTGCTTTTCTCCTCCCCTGATTTTAATAGATAAAGATCTAACAATAAAGACTGCTGTGCAGGTTCATTTGGGGGATCAATACTGGCTTTGTTTCCAGGGAGCCCAGAGAGGGCTGCGGTAAATAGTGTTTCGGGCTCGGACACAATGCCCACTGTGGGCCCTCTACGAAGCCTCCGTGGCTGACCGGCCGACTCTCTCTGCCGCTTCGCTCTTTTCTAAAATTTGACAAAATTTAAAGGATGAGAGGAAAAGGAAGAGGAGGGGAGGGCAAAGAGGATGCTTGGAGGAGCAAACGTTGTAGGAGGCCAAGAGAAGCAGAGATGATGAAGGTGAGAAATTAGGCTCTCTCAGCTGGTGTGCAACACGTAGATAAAAAGCAGCGAATAAGAGAAATGGCCCATCCGAGGACACTCGCGCAGCTACATTCCAAGACTTCCTTAGTCCCTGTCGGCCAAAGAAAACCAAACCAGCCAAGCAAACAAACATTTGAGCCCTCGCAGCCAAGTGCTATTACAACTCCAAACCTGCAGGATTTCGAACTCAAAAAAAAAAGAAAGAAACATAATCATAAAATGAAGGTTCACATATTGGATGGCTTTGCCCGGCGTGTTTTTCACAAGATGACACTGGTTATATTAAAAAGCTATGTCATAATCTCAAAGTAAAGGCTCCCTTTAAGCAGCAATGGCTCTTAAAGGACTGAAACTTTCCCTTAATAAACAAATGTCAGAGCAGGAGTGCCAGGGTTGGAGAGAGCAGCAGTGACACAGCGCTATGCAGCACGGCACAGGAATAATTCTCACAGTGCTCTTCTATTAGCTATTGTCTGGGCAAATAAGTGGGAGTGTGTGTGTGTGTGTGTGTGTGTGTGTGCTGAGATGACTAAAGAAGCATTGTAAAAAGGTTTAAGAGTTTTGGAGAGCATGCAGGGGTGGTGGTGGGTGGAAGGTGCTGTGTGTGTGTGTGGGAGGGGGCCTATTTAAACTGCATTTAAATTACTTTCCTCTTTTTACATTGGTTATGTTTCCTCTCAGTCATTACAAACACACGCAGAGCTGCGTATACTTTACTGCGACTAACATTTAACACCTTCAAGATTATCTTGTTGTGTATAAAGGACAACTATATGAGATGTCATAAAATAAGGCCTGAAAGTAAAGGGTTATTTTGAATTTAAAATAATTTTGTCTGTAAAATAACGAAAAGTTTTTTTCTTAAAAGAAAAAAGCAGTGAAAACATTTTCAGATCGTTTGTTTTTCCTACCAACACTTAAACCCCCTAAAATATTCAGTTTTCTGTCATATAAAAGAAATAAAAGCAGAAATTATTCTAATTTTAGACGCACATATTTGGGATATGTGCTCGATCACTTGATTTGTGATTCATTTTCACCTGTGTGATTAACGCACAATTTTCCAGGACCCAGAGGGAAGTCTTCAAATTGATTATTTTGCCAATAAACACTCCAAAAAACAAAAAAGAAAACACCAATCTGAGATATTAGGAACTATAAATGTTTACAATTATTCTCAATAAATTCCTTTTGAACCGTCTTTCTTACCTTTCTTATGGCAGGTCTTCAGCAGGTGGCTGGTGGGTTTGTACGGGACCCCTCCGAGTTTGGTCCCGGTGCTTCCCAGCCTGGCCCGGCCCAGGGGGCTGCCGTTCTGCTCCAGCCGGGGCAGCTTGGCCGGCGGGGCCTTGGCGTCTGCCATGCTGTTGACCAGCTCTGAGTTCTCCTTGCCCAAACACGTCTCGCTGAGATGTTCCATCATTCTCAGCACCTCAGCTCACTATCACCTGGGGGAGGCAGAAACAACATATAATCAGCTGCCAGGGGAGACATGTGTGTGGCATAAAAGAAGCAGGAGAATGAAGAGTTGCCATGTGATACGAAAGGAGCGATGAGCGCGAAATCTTTTGTGTTGATATCACTGACATGTGAAGATGCGAAGGGACATTTTTATAGAGCAAAAAAAAGTCCTTTAAGTAATTGAGACCTCTGAAAACGGACCCATTACGGCAGTAACCGTCAATTCGCCTCGGTTATGATGACTCGGGCCACGGTGATGTCATCTTGCTGCTGTAATGTTCCCATTTTTTAACGCATGTATTATGTATGGGTGTCCCGCTAGAAATTCCCATGCGAGCGGAGGCAAACAGGCCGAGGTTTTAGAGCAAATACATTAATTTGCTGGGAGATTCCACTTCAATAAATACAGCACAGTTCAAGGAACAAGGTTGTGCTGCGGAGCACGCACGGAAGGGGAAACTAACGTAATTCAGTTTGTGAGTCACTTTGTGTGGCTTACCATTCGTGACGCAGCTTGGAGGAAAGAAAAAGAAAGAAGGCAAAAGGCCGCACCGTCATTTTGTTGTGACAGACAAACAAAATCAGTTACAAGCTTTTACAGGTGTGAACTTTATTTTTAGATTCTGCAAGTGCAGCGAAACACCCGTGGCGAGCAATGAGTTTACAACTTTAGGATGTGGGGGGGGAGAAAGCAGCTTGAGGAAACTCCAAAACAGGCAGTAGCTGACTCATGAGGGTAGTCATCTAAAGTGGGAAAGAAAAGGGAGGAAGAGACAAAAAGGAAAGATGGAGGATGGCTGCTTTACCCACAGGTGTGCTTACACACACAAACACACACACACACACAGCTTCCTACATCATCTGAAGTGCTCGGGCAAAGTTTGAAAATCTGATCAATAATAATAATAATATGAATAATATTAGGACACAACAGAAAAATAATTATTCGTGGTGGTTAGTGGGTGCCGGTGGACTGAACTGGAATGCTGTCGTCAAAGAGTGAAAAGGGCAAAATCATCCACCCCCACTCAAAAGATCATGAACTCCTCGATTCATAACATCCAATGAAGCAACTAATTCCCCACAGAGAGGGAGCCAAAGGAATCCAGACCCGGATACAGTCTGGATCCAGGTCAGGATTTTTATATGACCTTAAAACACAAAAACTCTTTCAAGTTTTTACCACTTATTATTATTCAATTTTTTAAAAAAAATCCAATAAAAAAAAAAAGTAATATTATAAATAAAGCTACCCAACAATATAGAAAATAATTAAATTAGTCTTTTGATGCAAAATAAAGTGCTATGTACACTATTGAATCAGCAAATATGATAAGATGATGTATATTTTTCTGCATTATCAATATTTTAACTGTAAGTACCTAAAAGTACTGCTAAAGTTTTAGTACTTGTAGATTTTGACTTAAATAAAGAGTTTAACCACTTTAAAAGAGTTTCTTAATACAAAACAAGTCACAATCAATTCATCAAACACTGCTTTCTACAAGGCCCCCCCTTGCTTTGTTCTGGGCCACCCCATTTACAAAAATCCTGGACGCCCCTGCTCAAAGGGGGGTGGGAGTTAAGAGAGGAGAAGTTGAGTTTAAAAAAAAAGAAAGAAAAGAAATAGAAAAGAAAAAAAAACTTCAAACCAACCTGAACCGCAGCACTTCAGCACTGGAGAGCATATAACACCGGCTGGAAAACGCTTCTTCTTCAAGTTTGGCCAGGGTAGAAAAGATAGAAGAAGAAAAAGGAAAAAAGAAAGAAACCCCCCCTCCCCAAAAACAACTCCCGGTTCCTCTCTTGTTATCTCTCTACGTGTGCATGACAGCGAGGGGTTCCCAAAATCAGTGTTTAAAAAGATGCTTTCTCCTGCTCTTCTTGGCGGAGGACTGGCAGGCGGTGCGAAAAAACAACAACAACCCGGGTCTGTGCAAGGGAGGACGAGGTCGAGATGGACCGTGATAGGCGAACATTGGTAAGCGGTTGTGCGTGTGCGGCAGGAGCGGAGAGAGACAGGAGTGTGCAGCCCTGACGTTACAGCCAATTCCGTCCAAGTGGAGGAAAAAGGACGGCAACGGAAAGCGTTAAAACCGGCGACATTTAGCAACGCTCACAAGTGAAGGCGACTTCGGCTTTAGTTCGCAGCACAACATCCAAAACGGCGAGCAGGCAGCCGCGCAGTACGGCCAGCACGAACCACAAGCACCTCGGACACAGTTGTAACAACAACAACCGCCGCCGAGACCTAACAAACCCTCGCTGCGTGTGTTCACGGAGGGACTACGGGAAAAAATAGCTCAGCGTCGGCTTAGCTAGATTTGACTGCCGGCAGACTGAGAGAGAGCAAAAATACTAAGAAGCGACTGTGTGAGCTTGCCATGGAGGCGATGTGGAGACGATATGCGGACAGTCGAAACAGGTTCGCAAAATAAAACAAGGAGAGGGGGGTCAAAAAGTGCGGTTTACTTTCCGATGCCGAGGATGAATAAGGCTCGCTGTGGATGCATAAGAGAGCTGCCTTGATAGTAATAGTAGGAGGTGTCCTGTTGGCTGGGGATTGGCGTCCGGACGGAGCTCCTCTTTCTCTCTATCTCCCTCTCTGTCTCTCCCCCTCTCACTCCGTCTCTCCCTCTCTGTCCCCATTAAATTATTAGTTGTATTGACTCATCACTCCCCCCTCTCCTCTCCTCGCTGCTGGTGCTGCCGCTGCCTCTGCTTTCCTTCTCTCCTCCTCATTTCAAATGGCGTGGTAAGAGGGGGTAAAAAAAATAGGGTAAAAAAATAGAAGAAAGGATGGGGATGTGTGTGTGGGAGAGAGAGAGCGCAGGAGATGGGGTGTAAAGTGTGTGAGAATAAGAGAAAATAAGAGGAATAATCCCCTCACACACCACCAGCACCAGCAGCTTCCCTATTAAAATCAAAGAAGATTATTCCTCCGCGTCTCAGGCAGGAAAAGTCCTGGCGGAGACAAAGTGGAGAAAGTGGACCGGGAGCGAAAGCACACACACATAAACACACATGCATTCACACACACTCACTAATACACACACAACGGGGAGGAACGGTGGTGCGATTTCCGGCTGTGCGCGCAGGAATTTTTAATCAGCTTGATTAGAGTGAGGCGGTCCTGCATTTATTACCGAGTAACACACAGATGCTCACACACACACGCGCGCGCGATACCTTAATTTATGATGTGTTTTATTTATTTATTTATTTCAGGACTTTACTTTGGGCCAAATGTATAGTTTTTGTTTGACAAATTAATCTACATTCAGATGGAGTCAGAATAGCAAAATAAGGAAGGTGGCTGGGCCTTTGAGACAAACTGAAATCAAAAAGTAAAAGTGAGAAAAAATGTAACAAATGCTGTGTTTGCAAAAAACAAAAACCGTTTATTTAAAACTCCAAAATAATCTCATAACTAGGAATAAAAATAATTTTTTTGCAGAGTAGAAATATTGTTTGGAGTTTGATCCAAACCATACACCAAATATATTTAAGGCCACTTTAAATGACCTCAGGATGCAAATATGATGGCTGACCATAACTGACCCTGCTTCAGGTCTGAGCTTCAACATGAACCATTTTTGCTTTGTCTCACACACATAAGTACCTATTTTGTGCATTTTCCTATTGTTTATCTGTTTATCTTGGCAGATACACATTTCCAAAAGATATTTTTAATCTCAAGAGTCATATTTTCCTAGTTAAATAAAGACTAAATAAAAATATAAAACTAAATACGCTACAAAGTAATATAAGAAATTACACACATAAGTCTAAAAAGCAGATAATAGCTTTATTTCAAATAAAAAGTGACTACATATTAATATATTTATTTACATTTTCCACCCTTACAGCAATAATATACAATTTAGACTCATATTTTTGTATTAATATGTACGTTGGTTGTTTATCAACTTGAATATTAAGCTTTAGTGATTTCTCAGGGCTATTATTGACTTATTGCTTTGTAAATAGTACAAGTAATACACTTTTTAAAAGCAGTCTTCATTGCCACATCTCTCATTTCCCTCTCTCAACATTTAGCTTTCAGCAGTCTTCCCATATGTGCTAAAACTTTACCTCCACTGCAAGTTAGACCAAAATATTAGATGAGCTAATCTCTGTTGACATTGTCAACAAAAACCCCGAACAGGCTGATGTTAAGCTATTGTCATTATTTTGTCATTATTTCTCAAACCAGTCCCTGCTGGCCGAACTGCCAAAACATCACACGAGTTAATCTGTTGGTATTGTCAATAAAGGCCTGATCTGGTGTTTTTACCGAAACATTAAGGTGACCCAATAATAAGATCCTCACTCTGACTTCATGAGAAAAAGGTCATTTTAATGATGGACACACCCACACGTGGTGTGAGGGGTGGCGTATCTGACTCTCCATCTTTAGATCCTAGAAAGAGCCAGATGGGGGAGTGTGTGAGGCAAAGTTCAGCGTTGAGAATACATGGGGAAATAGATCTTACACATTAAATGAAAGCATGGGGACACTTGTTTCATAAAAAACGTGCTCTTCTTCACACTCAACATAAGGTGTGGCTTTGTCATCAGGCCAGTGTGTACATCAAAGAGAAAGGAAGAAGCACGCCTGTCCAGGCTGTGCAAGAACAAAAACAGGAAACCAACAGAAAACAGGAAGTGTGTGTACCTATCACATCGACAGAAGATCGTGGAGGTCAGGTGTGCATGAACATAACACTGCATGCTGACTTACGATGTGTTTGCAGGGTTGATAAAGCTCAAAAAAAAAAAAAAAGACTGCAAATCGTCTCACACAAAGCTGCTGTTTCATAAACAATGCATCCCGGCAGTTGTAAGCATCTCAGCTTAGCCAGTGACGGCAGTCGGAGAAGCCCGACAAAGAAAATGGTTCTAAATTTACATAAAGTGCTTCTTTTAGGCAGGGAAAGACCTGGAGGTCTTTAAAATAAAGCCAAACCTGGAACCGATCAAAAAAACCAATCAAGGAAGAAGTGATGCATCACAGTTACACCTCTCATTCACCCCCCTGGTTGTGAAACTAAATCATTGTTCCACCCACCTTTGTGGGGTCAAAAGTTTGTTCATTTGAAAATACATTTGTGTCCAAAAGGACTGCATTAGGAATTCATAGCAGGAGGCCATCAAAGAGGCTTTTAACGGAAAAAAATAAATGCAACGCGAAACTCACCTTTCGGACCTGAGATGGAACGTCTTGCAATATTGACACCTAGTTAGTGTGAGGTGTACGTTTTGAGGAGGCGGTTGCATTTTAAAAGGGTCCCACGTCTTGTGTGGTTTTTTTAACAGGAAGTAGAAGAGTTGTCGAAAATGCTGATATGCGACCCCAGCGTGTTTGAATTCACGTGCGGAGGTTGTCACTCAAAGATTCAGCAATCAATTCTTATCTCAACCAGTCTCTGGTTTGCAGTGAGCTGCCAACACTTGCATTAAACCCAGCTGTGGTGTGCAGTGTGGTTAAAGGACCCAAACTGTGGAGTAAATACTATTTATACATCAGAGATTCATATTATTCAGCAACAAGACTTCCACCAAGACATAAAAGTCACGAATGGATTATTTGTAAGTTTACCACATCATAGATACATGAATGTAAAGGACATTTGACTTTATTTTTCATGAATAGAAATAATAATCATGAATATCGTGTGTGTGTGCATGCATGTGCCTCCTTTTCAGGTTCTCTGTGCATATGAACTAACATGAATCTGACAGGCTGGAGCCCCCCTACACCCACACCTTCTCTTCAGCAGATTGCTTTGCATCACCTCGGCTTGCACAGCATTGCTACTCAACGTTCTGCACGTTGACATGTTTTCCACGTTTGACATGTTTTACATGATGTTCACGGCAGCGGCTCCCGTTCCTCTCTCTTTCCTTTTTTTTTTTTAACCATTTTTTTCCTCTTCCTTGGCCGTCGTTAGCAGCATCCGGAAAACAGGAGCGATGGTGAAAGCGAGCCATTGTCGGCAAATGCTCTTTTCTATCTGGCATGACGCAAGCAGCCGCAGTCATTTCCACTGTGATTGTCGGGCACCATCAGAGAGCATCGATAACCCCTGCCAGGCCTTGGCACCGCCAACAGGTGCCGGCACTGCCAGCTAGGTTGGCACCGACGTGGCTGTGAAAACCCTCTGACATCCAGAAGGGCACAGATTTGCACTGAATGCACCACTGAATCAACACTGCTGATTATCAATTAACATATACCGTTTTGTATCACACAGAAAAGAGGGAAAAATGGGTTTTGAAACACAGAAAGCCGTTTTAAAAATACTAGCTGTGCGGCGTTATAATCATGTGCTGAATGCAGATTTAGCTCTGTTCAAGGTGGGTTTTTACAAGCCTTGTGTGGCTTTGTGTCGGGGAGATGCATGTACACAAGTGTAATTGTTCAGGCAGGATTTTGTGCCTGATGGCTACATTTGTAAAGAAATCATGAAAAATGACATGACAGACTGGATGCTAAAGAGACACCTCATATTTAAATAATATTAAAATATATTTCACCCTCAGTGTGTGCATTATCACAGGTACCGCGTGTGTTTTTTTCCCCATAACACACTTATCAGTGGTATCATATCTGGCCCGCTGCTTTTTAAACCACACAACATGAAGAAATGAAGTATTATGTGCCTTTCATATAAAAGGACACTAATAATTGGCACACAAAAGGGGGAGAAAAGGCTGAAAATGAATAAGAAAATATATGATTGTTGGCTCAGCATCGAGAGGCGTCTTTATTTAGTGTGTCAGCGCCATCACTTACTCTACGTAGGTGTTGTGATGTCTTCATGCTCACCACTTGTGATGCTTCTAATGGGAATTAATGCGATTATTTGGTTACTAATACAAATTAGTCTGCGGATCCAGTCTGAGCAAACACACAGACGCAGCATGGGGGGTTAGCGCTGTCACCGGTTCGACTTTGAGCTCTTTCTGCAAGTGTCTCGCGCAACAAAAAACACACACACACGCACGTAAACATAATAGTATTATTAGAGGCTGAAGAGGATTTAATAATCTGTCGAGGAAACGTGTCAAAACACGCCCGCATCAGTGTGGGTGCGCAGACGAACCTCAAAAATATGTCATGTGCAGAGGAAAAAAAAGAAAACAAGGGTGTTGTACAGTAGATGCCGTGCAAAACCAAGAAGCAGTTAAATGAGTAGCAAGAAAAAAAAGAAAGCCACAAAAATAAAGCGAACCTCTTTTCTAAACAAGAGCACAGCACTCGGTGCAGAATTGATTTTTCTGTCGTGAATGAATTCAGGAAAAAGGGAGGCGTTTGACTTGTTTAGTGCCACTGACATTTCTTTGACGGTGTGTGGGCAAATAAGTTTCAAAAGGCGCTACAGACTCCACTAACCCAACCCAGAATATTACACTTTCTCAACAATACAAGCGCAACGTGTCATCGTTTGGTTCGATGCTGTCTCAGAGGTGCTCGTTGTTTTCTCAGAAATGTTTTTTTAAGAGTGACCGGTTTCACCCTCGGTCTGTGTGTGTGTGTGTGTTCGCTGTCGCAGGTACTGCTTGCGTTTTCCTGTTGCTCGCGTTCAGCTCTGTACAGAGCTCAGCTTTGAGGTGGTTTATTAATATTTACATGCAAGACGTAAAGAGCTACTTACACAGCTGCTGCGAGGTGACCGCAAAAAGACAAACTACTCCGCCGCGAGTATATCGTTCGGCTCGAATTAGTTCCGTGTTTTAAATTAGCTTCTCGTACGAGGAGTGTGGCTTTCAATTAGCGGCGGGAGAAGGTGATTTCTACGTTTCTCATATGTCCGCACTTTGGTGTGGGAGGAGGCAGAAAAGAGAGAAAGAAAGAACAAGGGGGATGTAATGAACTGAGAGTCGGCTCCTAAGTACTTAATTGTTTTATAATCACATGAAGTCGACAGAAATAGAAGCAGAGCAAGTGGTCTCCACCTCGGGCCTGCTGACAGGAAGGCCTAACGCCAGTTCCCCTCAGAGGGTCTCGGGCGTCGCTGCAGACAGCAGACCCCACGAGGATTTCCTCCCTCCCCATTTCGGATACGCAGACAGCTCGACCGCTGCACTCCCACCTCTTGTTTTCAGGTTAAAACTCTCCCCGCCCAGCAGCCGCCCCCACGGCGTGTGGTGTACACTGTACACTGTGCAGCTCCCACACAGATGCACGCCACACAGACAGACACATGTACATCCGCTCAGCGGTGGCGAGCGTGTTTCCGCGCCGTTTATAACGAGGCCCCTCTGCCCTGGAAGTTCGTGCCTTTTGCCCGAACCCGTGACCCCCGCCATCGGGATAATATTGGCTGTAATGACCGGCGAGCAGCGCCGTGTCGGTTCAAGCCCATGTCAGGCCTCCTCGAGGGAATCTGCGCTAACGATTCAAAGCCAACATCCCCGCCCAGGCGCGCCCAGAGGACCCTTCACCGCCTTGTTTATCACCCCCCCCCCCCCCTCCCTCTCTTGCGCCTCTGTGCCTTTATCGAATTATAAAACCAATTAGTCATAGAACAATCAACAGGCATCAGAGGCAGGGCCTCTGTTTGGAGAAATTACTTTTCTGTCACTGCGTGCTGGACGGCGGTCGTCACATGATCAAATAATTAAACTCTAATTTCTGCCTCGTGGACGGCAAAAAATAAACAATTAATAGAGTTAGAGAGACACGGGTGTTAGTGTGCGAGAGGCAGAGAGACATACTGAAGACGGCTTTGTGAGAGAGGGCACGCTGAAGGGGCGAGAAAGGTTGTCGTGGCCCGCTGGGTTTTTCCTGAAGTGGGTGAGAGGCGGTGAAGGGCACAGTTCCCCTGGCCTTGTGGGGAGTGTTAAGGAAATGAGGGCAGGTGACGGGATGGTGTTACTCGCCTCGGTGTGCAAGAAGTGAGGCTGCAGCGAGTTGAAGGGAAAAAAGATGGCGAGCAAGCGTGTAAGGAAAACGGCGCTTAATATTCAGGCTTAGGCAGAAGTGTTGAATGAGAAGCACAGACTTAAAGATGTGTTTCTTTATCTACATATTTTTCTTTGCATATTTAATCCCTTGTCAAAGGATGCATCATCCAACCACTGACGAACAAAACAGTTGATAAGGCAAATGTGTGTGTGTGTGTGTGTGTGTGTGTGTGTGTGTGTGTGTGAGACAGAGAGTACAGTATCTGTTGAAATTGTTTCATTGGGGTATGTGGGTGGGTATTAACAACCTGATCTTAGCGGGATGCGCTTTCCTCTAAATCGCTGTTTTTTTTTCCTCCCTCTGAACAAAGGATTCAGGAAAACCTACACAGATCGGATGAAGACAAGCATCGAATGAAAGACAATGAGGTTTTTTTTTCCCCTCTTGAGAAAAAAAAACATACGATTAGACCGGTAATAATATGATTTGAATCATGAAAACTTGAATGTGTTTGCGTCTGTAATTTATATTTGATACAGGAGCATGAAGCACAATAAAGAGCAAGAACACCCCCCAACTCCCAAAAAAAAAAAAAAATCTAACATAAGAGGGATGTCATTTCATAAAAGCGTGACAAAACCAATGTGACGGACTTCGGATATTTTTTTTTATGTCCCAGGGAGGACACGCCAAGCCATTCAGCGAGGACCCAAAAACAATATGATGCTTTTATCACTAAGCCAAGGAATCTGGATCAACAGTATGCAAAGCATATGCCAAAATAAATGCAGTTGAACATGCTGGGACAACATACCCCCCCACTCCTCTTTCTTTCTTATAGGGAACTTTCCAGATAATGACAAAATGAGCTGTAACTCCTGAATCACACACACTAAAAGCATGCACCCAGGGTGGTATGTCTGCAACTGACAGGGGGGGGCTTTGTTACATTTTTGAGCCCTGGAATGCAGCAGTCATTATTAACTCACCAGCGTTTTCTTATTCCACACTAGTTGTAACACGCCACCAAAAAAGAAAAAAGGGGGAGAAAAAAGAGGGAATCATTGTTATCTTTCTCCTCTATTAGCAATCATAACAGAGCTATTTCATACAGAGGAGGCATGGCGGGGAGTGTGGAGGGATGGAATCCCCGAAGAGCCACACATTAAAAAACGAGACAGGCCTCTTATTTACTGGCGACAGTCTAATAAATACATTTGCTGGCAGCTAAACAGGTATTTACTCTGCTCCCTACCACAGGTATAATTTCACTGTTTGCTGAGCTGTTATTTTGCTACAGCGATAATTATCGAGGTGGTAAAGAAAGACGATTAATGGTTTTAGCCTGAGATATCAGCCTCAGCAAAGTGAGGAACAGCCCAGCTCTAAACTCCCAGCGAATACTCAGCGAGTGAGGTGGTGGTGGTGGTGTTGGGGGGGGGTTTAATAAACAGCATCTTTTGCTGGAGGAATTCAAACAACAACCACGACACACAGCCGACACAGCAAAGCTTATGGAGACGTATAGGAGTGTCTGTTGAGTGTTTAGGGACGGCTACTTTCCCTGAACTTTTATTTCTAATTTTACTGAAAGCAATGATGATTGAGAGCATAATTCAATTTTAAAGCAAAGTGATGAAGCATTCCTAATATAATTTGAGTGCAGACTGCACAGCAAAAACAACCAAAAATCACAACCTGTGCTCTCCGATGTCCACGCTAATTGGTGTCTCGGGGTCACCGGACAAACTTTCTGCTCCCGCTCACTTCTGACAACCTGCCCTTTGGAGTCTGTGAACCTGACACGGCAATTTACGCTTAACTAACACCACCTCCACCTGAGAGATAAGATTTCATTTGTCATCCCGCCAGCCCTAAGAAACCCTTTGACCTGACGACCTGAAAGTGACGATTAAAAGAGATGTGATGCAGAAGCGTCACTGGGATTTAAAAGCAAAAGACGGTGAGAAAGCCCTGAGTGTTTGTGCACACTACACGCTGATTTCCTGCTATTACAACACTACTACAGTACAGTAAATGCCGCGTGCACTAGTTTCGATTAGTCGTAATGAAAACAAAACTAAGCTCTGAGGGGAAAAATCTGAGTATAACAAGGTTAAACCTGTAACTTAAAAGAAGAAGGGTGAGTATATTTAAATGTCTTCTCAGATCGCAGGTTTATTGTAAATCACGGTAGGGTTATTGTAAGAACTGGGAACACATTCAGAGGATTTCATTAGGCACTAATAAGCTGTAACAGATGTTTAAGCTTTACTGCTGGATCTGTGTGACCCAGCAGCGTGAAGCAACGCTGACATCTTCACACTCTGATTCTTATCCTTCCTGCTAAACTAGAACGAGTGGAGAAATTTTGCCAAACATATCGACACGGTGTCGTATGTACACAAACATTTTTTTGTGCCACTTTCACAACCGCAAGCTGATAAGGAGTGGTTGTAATGAAGGCGAGGAGTAATACCGAGAAGTTTTGCTTCAACGCTCGCAAACTGCCGTTGAGGCTTTCTTCTGCTTGTCTGAGGACTTTTACAAGAAGTGACACATGGCAGCCCGAGACAGGAAAAAGGCTGTTTGTCATTGCTGTCTAAGGCACTGACCAGATAAGCCACAGAACCTTGAACTGCCACAGATCTGCAAAGATAAAAGGGAGAAAAATCACCGGTGTTGTGCCATAACCTGCTTTTTCCCATGCAGCAGTGCCACTCTTGACCTTGTAATTTGCACGTGCGTGAGCAACGCGCATGACCTGACTACAGCAGCGACACGGTAAACAACCGGTGACACCGTGAAGTAATTATTATTTTTCAGAAAGCTATCAGATCGAGTCTCTGAAATGCAAAACGCCGCCAGATTATTATTATTTTGTATAAAATTAATTTCTCTGCACAATTGTCACAAACGAGCACCCCTGTGCCACATCTTGCTCGTGCCTTAAACGCAAACTCTACTCTGTCTTACATGTGTGTATTTATGCTGATATCTATATATAAATAATCTCGAATATCTGAGCGAAAGCCACTGGCCTTGCTGCTGTGTGAAATGTCAGCTATTTTTCAAAAGGAACAGACAGAGAGTGAAACCTTTAAAAACCTGTAAACCACAGAAGATCGGTGCCCACGCATTTTGAGCACACTAATACATCTTCTCATAACTGCTCCCTGTTTGCTATCTCTTTATCTAACACACACACATAAACACACACACACACACAGGTCTGGTTGTACCTGAAATTACTTTATCAGCACTGTGACAAAAGCCATAAGGCAGACCAAAACAGCATTACCACGCCGACTCTGTCATCACATCCTTCTGACTGCCTCACCCCAAGTCAAGCAGAAAGAAAGCAATAAAGTCACTTAATGTTTGTTTCCTTCTGAGTCTCTCACACCTTTTTTTTTTTTTGTATACCTTGTTGGGCTCAGTCAGTGTGTTTTTTTAAGAGTTACACAAAATGTTTCATGTCACAGCAGTAAAAATGTTGAAGCAAGTTGACACGTAATTAAATGGTAAGTATGTGGAGGAAATAAATGACGTGGCTCTAATGGCCTAATAAAAAGTAGTAAAAGTAGATGGGCAGTTGGGCTGCAGTAGATTCACTTCTAATAGACGTGTCAGCTGTTTGATAGCACGCACTTCATTATATGTAAGAGAGGAAGGCCTGATTTTGAAGTCTAGTGTTTTCTACAAGATTCACGACTCCACGGAAAACTAAGCAACTTTCTGTGACACGGTCAGGCCAGGAGCAGCTGGCGATGGCTGCATCACTTCTCCTCCTCCTCTGCTGCGCCGCAGAGTAAGTTGTTAAATGAATTAGAGGAGATGGGTGCACTTAACCCCGCGAATATCACGAGTGCTTTGCTTATTTGTGCAGAAACGACACGGGCCCGTTTAAATTTAGAAAGTTCTGAATGCGTGCGTTCAGGTTCGGCGTCACCGCGCACGATCTCGATTTTAATTTTATTTATTTTATTTAAAAAATCTCTCTGAAATATTAAATTCTTACAGCCACTTTTGGTCTGCGGGTTTTAAGTGATTTGGAAGATGAAGGTCTGCAAAATTGCTTTTAATTCATTTAGAGTATCTCACTCTTCTAATTCCAAGGAGACCCACTTTTTTTTAATGTGACACGCAATAAAAATGTGATTTCAAACCCGTGCAGATGCTCTAATAAAGAGGCATGTGACAGAATGACAGCGGACAGCGATCACTTGAGCAGAAACAGTTTAGAGTAAGAGACCGTACCTTTAGAGTCAGCAGTCGCCCGACCTCTTGTTTTCCATCAAAAGTTGAACAATCTCTTGTCACTGCTCCACGGCGAGAGATCCAAAAATAGGCGACTGCTCTGTGGGAGGAAGAACTGCTTTTTTTTTTGAAAAAAAAGAAAAAAAAGTCAAAAGTCCTACGGATGAGGAGGAGGAGGAGGGGGTCGTCAAGTAGAAACCGCACTGGCGGAGGTTGGAGTGAAGTTGGGGAGCGCACACGGCTGATGGAGCGCAGAAACGCGAGCAACCGTGCGCTGCGGGCAGCGGGGGTGAAGAAGAGGAGAGTAGAGTAGCGGCATGTGAGGAGGGCTGCTTTGAGAGGGTGGCAGGTAAATGAACCGCCCCTCCCCGTTTCTGATGCTCAAATCGATGATTTGCCAGCTGTGGCGCAGCTTGTCTCATTGCCCCACTTTGGTTTTTACAGCCGCTCCTCTCCGACGCGCCGCTCTCCGGGGACAGAGAGAGAGCGAGAGAGAGAGCGAGAGAGAGAGAAGTCACTGCCAGGAGAGCTCTCACACTCATTCATTTTCATATTTACACGCCACATGTTTGCATGTCAAGAAGAAGAAGAAGGGAGGAAAAAAAAAAGTCTGGTAAATAGTAAAAGTGCGCGCAGCGGCGTGCGTTTTGCTCCGAAGCGACTCAAAGCCTGTTGTTTTAATAGCGGAGGGCAACCTGCCAGCTTTCCCTCCCCGCACACCTGAGCCGAGCATGAAACCGTACTGCCCGGTGCAGCCTGGTATACATCACATGCTCGTATCGACATAAAGAGCTGTTTATTAAAGCAGATGGGTTGATTTGTCTGAAAGCCGCCAAAATATAGGAAACAAGGAAGGGGGGAAAAAAAGTTTTCAAGAATAATTAAGTTTGAACAATGCTGGTTGAAAGGCGTGTTAATGCTGCAGTCTGTTCTTCTGCTGTGTTTGCCGAAAGCTATTTTTCCAATTAATTTCGCCAATTTAAACAAGGCTTTTAGTGGGAAATAATTATTATTCCGACTATTCGGCAGTGAACATTTTTAATGCATCATTACTGAACCACACTCACTTTTATTTTATCAACGCAAGCTGTTGCTGTGTGCTTTTTTTTTGCGCTTATAACTTAACTGCGGACATCACGCAGACACAGATCCACCAACCCAAGTCAACACAGGCCTGTTTAAATAAAAAATAAAAAATATACTAAATGACTGCAAATTTGTAAAACCAGCATAGAGAGAGGATCATTTCATTTTATTTGTTGTCTTGGATATTTTTTAAGAACACAGTAAGAAGCTGAATTAGCCGAGACACTGAGGATGCTGACAGAGAAAGAAGAAGAGAGAGAAAAACTTTTATTTTCCGCCCTGATAGCGTCTAAATATATTTGTGATATTTTAATTGATTTTCATATACTGAGTGCTGTATTTACGTGAAAAAAACACAATATAGAGAGATATAGGTCGCTTTTTCTGCTGAAGTCTGAAAATAGATGGGAAACATCTGTAAATGTGGTAAATTCAATTTAATAGTCTTAATGAAGTACACTTAGTAAAGGAAATTATTTTTATACGTCTACATGTTGTGCTTGAACGTCCCCAACAATATCCTTCAGCATCAGAAAAAAGATGAAAGAGTTTAATGCAAAAATAATTGATTATATTTGACTTTATTTGTGCCCATCGTGTATGTGCATGAGCTGCTGCTGAGCATGTGGATGTGACACTATAATGTGAGTGTGTTTTATACTGTGTGTGTGTGTGTGTGTGCATCACAGATTGTGGTTTGCAAGAATTTTTTTTTTTTAATTTGTGTCATGTGTTTGAACTTTCTTGCACCTTGCACATTTATACACATTTGTCACATGCACGCCTTTGTTTGTTTGCCTGCGTGTGTGAAATGATTGACAGTTTGCATCTGCACAGGCTAACTGCTATGCACTAGCAGGTGTGCAGGAGCCCACAGGTAATGCAGCTGTTTACTTACAATACGAGCGTGTTTCTTTGGCTGGATTTAGCATAATAACACACTGATCCATTTACATTTACACTTAATTTACAAACCCCCGTGAAAATAGAATTAGTGAGGGGAGGGAAAGGAGCTAAAAGAAACTGAGCAACAGAAGGTGAGATGAAGATAGAGTTAGTCTTAAAAAAAAATCTGAATGTTTCTCTTGTTGTCCACACTGAACATAAAGGACTGGAGTCATTATTGTAAGCTCATATATGAAAATACTTCTCAGAAAAGTTCATTTGTTGTGGTTTTGGGACTCCACAAAAGTTTCATTATGAAGTATCTGAGATCTGCATTTAAAAAAAAAAAAACAGGGAGGAAAAAAAAATCACACACACACTCTCTCACAGATACACACAATCTCTGCATATGATTCACAACAGCTCTCTCCCGGGAGATTGAATGGGAATTGAAAAGTTCCAGTAAAGAGATTCAAATTTGCTTTTTGCATAATTATAAATTCATGCTAAGTTGGGGATGTTTTCATCATTACGGACAACAGCTGGTGATTTCAATGCAGCCTCTGTTTTATTCAACAATTCATGTTGCTGCCTCCCTGAGCCCACATGTGCTGCAGTTGTTACTTTAACCACAAGGGGGACCAGTGAGTTTCATGTTAAACAGGGTAGAGCAAGAGGAGAGGAGGTCAGCAAATGATGGCCCCTCTTTATAAGACTCTTTTCATTCTTTGGCTTTAATATGCTGGCATCCAGCAGCTTGTACCAGTATTTCTGAGAGTAAAAAAAACAGCAAACCCTGACCTCTGGATTCAAACACAAAGAACATTAGTGCAGCAGCGATGTGCGAGAGCTGTTCCAAAACATTAATACAAATTGTTAATGTGCATCTATGTTGCTGAAGCATGAGTAGGGCACATATAAAGCACAAAGAGAGGCAAGCAAATCAAAGCAGACCTTGAGCTGAGACATTTCAATCGTCTGCACTAAAAAAAAATGTCTCTGAAAACAATAAACCGCACTTGCAAAATTACAAGGGTTATACACCCCAGAATTAATCTTTCCAACCCATAACTAAATAGAGAGACACTGTTGCGTCTCCATCAAGTGGGTATATTTTAATTACAGGCTATTGACTACTCAAAGTAATTTGTCTCAGAAAGATGCCCAAGAGCTATAAGACAGACGTCTCGTCTAAATCAGGAATGCTCAGCCACTTTGTGTGCGGGTGTGTTTTCTTTTTTAAGCTCTGGTTTTGTGGTTAGCCTTTGTAACTTTCCTCAATAGATCTTTTATAATCTTTCACCTTTTAAAGATTAACAAGGATTCCTGTCTACCTATGACTTGTCTACCTGGCTTCATCCAAGGGTAAACACCGGCTTCCCACATTCTCTCCTCCTCTGATCTCCTCGGCAGGAATGGAAATGGAAGTGCAGATTTCTCCTCGCTTTTCTTTACGGCGTCTCTTCGCATTTTGAGAGAGGAGTATACTTCACAAGCTCACCTCTCAAATGAAACACTATTAATCCTCATTTGCGTGCTGCCAACGAGGACAGTGGAGATGAGAACCAATCAGAACAACAAAAGCTGACCCGCAGCAGCGACTCCAAAGCGCACACGCCTACAGCTGTTAATGGGATGTCAGTCAGCTGGGCGAAAGAAAACAGCCCAGAAGAGTAATTACTTTCCGGTGTGAACTCTCCCGTCAGATGTGGCAGCTTAATGTCACTTAGTACATTACTGCACGTGGAGAGCGTCAGTCGAACATTGGTGGCAGCTGCCCAGATGTTAGAGGACTCTGTGATCACAAATTTTCTTCAGGTATGCTCGTTTTTCTGTGTAACACATTAAGATCTTGCGTCACTTATGCAGTGAGGGGCACAGTGGGATCTCTTGTCCTTGAGCATCCTGGTAATGTGAACATCATGAAACCAGCGATCTCCAGCCCTGCAGTGTTAAACTCTTGACCTCAAACTGATCCCAGGATCACGGAGGATCATTAGGAGGATTTCTTTAAAGCTTAATTGAGCAAAAAGTTTTGAGTTTTAAATTTATATCACATTGTGTCTGTTGATCCCCAGAGAAAATGAAGTAGTTTGGATCATCGGGAACACCTGTGACTTTAGTGGTTGTCAAAAAAAAAGACTGTGTTCTTTGTCCCTTGTTTCTTTTTTTTCTCTTATCCACAGTCTTTGTGCTGATAATGGTGACGCATCAGCTTCACTACCTGATTAGTGTCAGGGAAAAGTATGTTTATTGTCAGTGGGAAACTCCTGTCTCCTCAGTCTGATGTTTGATGGGCTCATCCATCCCACCCTCCTCCCTAACTTACTCTGGGTGCCTACTGACTTTCTCCTTTTCCTGGAGGGTTTTGTCTCTCTATTTCAAGCGACGTTGTTTTTAAACACTTTGTTGCCTTTCTTGTTGGAGGAAAACTTTAATCAGAAGAGTCTGAAAGTCCAAGAATTCTATTTACAAAAATCCAACGCAGCATTAAAGAGCGGCTCTCGGTTGGTGGCAGTGTGCATATGAAATTACGATGTACGATTGTAGCTCTTTGTCATATTTTGGATGTCGTCGGGTTGTTCGTAGCTCTTTCAGAGACATTTCTGCTCTAAACGTGTCACACGGTTTCACTTTGATAATCTCTGAATTGTTCAACAGCTGAAAAAAGAATCAAAGATTAAAGGAAAGTAGAAAATTGGATATATTTCAGTCTTTCACTCTGATACATATCAGTGCTCTGAACTAACTGTTTAAAAAGGACACACATTAAACTCACCTACCTAATAGTGCGTAACCCTCCCCAGGACCTCTGGAGTGTCCTGTAGCATTTGTCTCTAGAACACCAGAGCCTTTGGGTGGGGCTGCAGATGTTGATCAGATTGGATTTCATGAATAGTCGACCCACTGAGGGAGGCTAATGTCGTTGGGAAGTGCCATTACCACGAGGCATGTGTGTCTGCAGTGTGCAATGTTTAAATGAGTGACAACCAGAGATGGGCAGTAACGCGTCTGTAATCCGATTACTTTTTCAAGTAACGAGAAAAGTAAGGGATTACTATTGCAAAAACGGTAATTAGATTACCGTTACTTTCCCGTAGGAACGCTGCGTTACTGCGTTACTAAAACCATGATTTTTTCGCGAGAATGTCTCATGACAGCGACGTAAGTGAGTGCGACGTTCGTGACAACAGCTGTGTGCAGATCAACAATGGATCATATATCGAGTGCGGGAGAGAATGTGAGCATTTAAAGCGTGGAAGTACTGACCTTACTTTAAGTTTGATTCCATAAAAAGTGACAAAAACATTAGTGTCCGTTGTGCGTGGGAAGAAAACTTATTTTTACAGCGAAAAAAACCCCTAAACTTCCAAACAAGCACCAAGTAGCTACGACGTAATGGGAAACTCACAGAGAAACTCGTGGATTCTTCCACTGACCGCTGCACACCTGCACCAGGGTAAACCTCCGCCTACCCCACTCCTGCTTTACAGGTGAAAATAGAGCAAAAGGACCGCTAGTCTTTGATGTTATTTATTTTCTGCTGTGTTTTACTTGCATCTATTTGAAAGAGTGAGTGTAAACACACAAAATATTTTATTTTATGTGCTGGAATGTGCAGAAAATGGGTTTAAATGTTAAACAAATTTCTTCCAGTCAGAGAATGTTGCATATAATTAAATTTTTGCTTGATGCATAAAGTTAAAAGATTAAAACGAATAAAACAAGTTTTAAAAACAGACTTTTCCATTTGATTACATTTTGTATGATGGATTATGTAGAAAAAGTAGAATTGGGCTGAAAGATCTATCACTTTATCACCTATTCAGGTTGTAAATCGTGTTTTTAAAAAGTAACTAAGTAATTAATTACTTTTGAAAATAAGTAATCAGTAAAGTAACGGGATTACTTTTTGGGGGAAGTAATCAGTAATTAGTTACTGATTACTTTTTTCAAGTAACTTGACCAACACTGGTGACAACTAACAAATTAAAGTCCACACAATGACACAACACAGTGTTATCAGTGTCATGCAGTTCACCTGGGACCGTAAGTATGAATCATTCAAATATTTGTGTGTGTTCATATATGTAGAAAACAATGTCAAAGTGAAATGAGCACTTTGAATGGAATATTTCTACAGTGTAGTACTGTTGCTCTGAGATCTGGCTTATTATCACTTATGTGTAGACGACATCATGCCTTTCATGGGAATTCACAGTTTTATAAAATATGCTTTTAATGCAGCTGGAATATATAAAATGACCATATTGTCTCTGTCAAAGGAACAAAGAAACACCAGGTGTTAAGAACATCTGGTAAAGGGTCGGTTAAAGTGTCTATATGTTGCAAAAAAGCAGTCGTGTAATTATATATCTTAATATTACACATTATTTAGGATGATACCACCCGCAAACAGTTGGATTTTCTGTCAGAGAAAGGAGGCTAAAGAGCATGTGTGTTGTTAAAAAGTTACACGTTCCTCTGGCATCCATCCACGCAACATTTAACCCGTAGCTTGGTCGTGTCAAGTCTGCAAACACGGCTGGATGTCGGGCATGTCAACCAGCACAGAGCTAGGGGAACTACAGCGTCTAGGCCTCTGTGTTTGACATGCATCTCAGAGCAGCGCTGCCGTCACAGTGAGACACCCTATCTCCTGGAGAGTCTATTAGCTGTGCTTAATTAAACAAATGTGATTAGACTGATCCAAACTCACACAACTGAATCCCCGGTAAGAAGTCAACCATGAGAGGAGGCTGCGGAGAGAAAGTCGAGTCACGCATGGCTCAGCTTTATTAATAGCGCCTATTACACACTAACGCACAGCCGTGCAAGCTGCAGAGTTAACGTGTGAGTAATGTGTGCGGGCAGCGACGTTTTCGGGTCCACTTCTGAAGTTTGTCAATCAGAGTTTAGTGCTGACGTACAAAGAGAAAACGAAAGTCGGAGTATCGGGATAAGGTGATAACTAATAAGAGATTGATTACTGGTAATTTAGTGCAAACTACGTGGGAGGGATTTAGCCACGGCTGTCTGCTGTAACTGGGTGGAAAGCAACAGGGAAATTTTCACTAACTTGAAAAAGATGAATCATTGACAGAGACAGAAAGATGAGAGAGAAACCAAGGTAACTCCATGTGCTAATATTTTAGGGGGATTTTAACTGTGAGTCATTTCAATTCACCGTCAAGCGTAAGCTGTTTCTGTCAAGAAATATTATTTGCTACTCAGTAGGTTTTTAGTTGAGGAAAGAAGTAGCAGAAAGATGCGGAGTTGCAGAAACTCAGTTAAAGTTTGAACTCTCTCTGCCCTTGCATCTCCTCAATTTGATTGTGCACTCATTAGTCAATCACAGACAACCTAGACATGCAGGGCAGCGCTGCTTAAAACAATGGTCTGTCTATGTCTGAGTGAACCGAGGGCTTCTAATGAGCCACTGCAGGTAATATGGCTCTGATATCTAACTGGGTGGATGCCAGTTCAAATAATGAGGCCTCCGGTAGTTTCTTAAAAAGTTCACAAAGTTTAGTTCAATTAAATGACTCCTTTCAAACCGTCGTCTTTCAAAAATAGCAGAGTTCCCGTAGTCGAATTTTTTCCACGGGCTTCTCGGGTCAGGCAGTTTCAAAACGGTAAATTCATCTACACACCGTCTTTAAAACAACAACTGTGTCATATATTTCCTTTCATTTATTATTTGTGTCGTGCGCTACATTTTGTCACTCAAGGGATCCGAGAACAACCAATTCGGTACGTTCAGGAAGCATCAAGGTGCTAAACTCCTCCTCCTCATGAATAGTGTTTCTCTAACATGAAGTGGTGTGTTTGGAGGGATATTTGACACCCAGAGGAACTGTGTTTGGGCTGGATTGGTGACTCAGTACCAATATTTTTACATCTTGCTATCTCATATTTATAATTTTATAATATAAAATGCTTTCTGGCAGAAGTGACCCTTGGTAAGGTTACTTACCAAAGTTTAACCTCAGTATCTTCATGACTTGGTTCCTTTTTTCAAAACTTGCTAACTGTAGATATGAACTGGTCTTTATATCAAAAACAACATACTGCTTTCCTCTATCTCAGCTTCTTCAATATGCAATCAAATCAGAGTAGGTGGATAGTAGCAACCTAGCATATGTTACAGGTACGGTAGCCTGCAGAATACACAACACCAGCGGAAAACACGAAACGCCAATAGTTTGATGTGGAGAGTTTAGTGTCATCCGAGGGGGTAAAAGCTGATTAGGAATTATTTGCATCATGACAAAAATTAATCTGATGTCTGGGTGGAATTTTGGCAGCGTCATGTAGCAGGCTGCAGAAACCATACTGGTGAAACGTGAACAAAAAGAGCATGGGGGCTTATACCGTAACAACCTGTGAGCCTAGTTTACCTGCTTCAGTAAAAATGTTGGACATCATGATATTTCTTTATCTGAAGAAAAACAAGGACAGCAACAACAAAAAATAAATACACAAAAGTGGGATTTCTATTTTTTTTGTGTGTGAACTAATATTTACTAACACAATTGTGAAAAAGTTGAGACGCTGTGCAGAATGTTATTCACGATAACACACAGAAAACATCAAATGTCTGAAGAGAGAAAATGCACCATTTGAAGAAAAATATTAGCACATTTTGAATTTGATGCAGCAAAGGTGGAGCAGCGTATTACGACTGATTACGGTAACTGGCAACAGGTCTGTAAAACGATTGGGGTGTATAAAGGAAACTTTAGAAGTTCACTAATCTGTAGCAAAGCTGCGTCCACAAATTGTGGAAGAGTTTCAGAATAATTTTCCCTCAATTTAAAATGACAAAGTCTTTTAATATTTAATAATTTAAACGTTTGGAGAATCTGAAGAAATCTCTGTGCGCAAGGCTGAAAATCAGTATTGGATCCCTCTGATCTTTGGGCCCTCAGGCATGATTCTGTGATGGAAATCATGCACTGCATGAGCTCAGGAAACCTCCCAGAAATCACTGTCTTTACTGTGCTTTCCACAAATGCAGGTTAGAGCTGCAGCCGACCCAAAGCTCATTTAAAAGGGAATGAAGCAAAGTGGGAAACTGTTCTGATGTCAACATGTGAAACATGGGCGCTGCACCGTCTGGACTAAAGAGAGAGGACCCATTGATAATCATCAATCATATCACAACAGGGAGAGATACGATGTGTTTCTCAATTATTTGTCCCTCTCCTGCAGTTATTGCCCTTTTTAACAGTAGACTCTTATCCAATAAATCATTCAGCCTTAACAATTTTGTCAGCTCTCAAAAGTTGGATGTTTTCTTTGTCCCTGAGATCTGGCTCAAACTTGGTGGCTGTTGTGTTCCCAGAGGTGCTCGTCAGCTCTTTCAAATTATTGAAGGAAACATCCAACCCGGTTACAACCACAGCACTGAAACAGCATATTGAACATTACTAATGATATCCTTATGAGCTTATGAACTTTAGTCCACTTTAGTCCTGCTCGACTGATCTGCAGCCTTTGATACTGTTGATCATGCTGCTGCTATTAGCCGACTACAAAACTGCTTTGTCATCACGGGTACTGCTCTCAAATGGTTATCTTCATACTTATCAAACAGACACTTCAGAGTTCATATTAATCTATGAATGTCCTCATTTGCACCGCTCATATGTGGAGTGCCCCAGGGCTCAGTCCTTGGACCAGTTCTGTTTTCTTTAGAAATGTTGCCTCTGGACCAACTAATCAATGGTTTTAATGGAACCACTATGCAGCTGATACACAGTTATATTTTTTTATGTGAAGCCCAACAGCCTCTCCTGCTTCAATAAGTGTTTCTCTGATATTAGTAATCGGATGTATCTTAATTTCCTCTTAATTCTAGTAAAACTGAGGTTCTAGTGCTAAGCTGAGGCAGTTTCTCTAAGGAAGTTAGTCAAGCACATCAGCCCCCTCAGCAATAACCTCGAATCATCGGCTAAAAACCTTGGCATCACTTTTGAGCAGCATCTGAATTTTGGAGCTCTTATCTTAAAGGTTACCCAGTCTAGTTTCTTTAATCTGAGACATTCTGCAAAAATCAAACCTTCTCTGTCAGTCAATCATCTTGAACTGCCCCTTACTCTGACTTTAATAGCAGAGGTTATTGTGCTTTTGAGGTTGTAATGCCCAAACTGTGGAACAGCCTTCCTCAGGCTGACTCTGTTATGTTTTTTAAGCCAATGCTGAAAACTCAGTTTTTCAGGTTCGCATTTCCTTAAACTGTTGCCTTTCGTTTGTTGCCAAAGTTTGAAACCACACATGCAGGTATGTGTTCATGTTGGAGTGAATGTCCATCAGTATGGCTGAATATGTGTGTGATTATGTGTCTGTATGTTTTAACCCTTTAAGACCTACCATAGAACCAAGTCCGCCAGAGCTTATATTATATTTTTGCATGCTGTAGTGCCATTTCAAATTGCTATACATCAAAACAACCATTACAGCCTACATTTTAATAATATGTCTGCATTAAGTGCATAGTAATTACATAAATTGCAAAAAAGTGCAATGAACTACAAAAAAATTGAAAATCGTTTTTGTTTTTTTAACATATATTTCTAGTTAGAGAAATCTACGAGGCTTATCCCTCAAAACTGTAAATACAAAAAAGTTGCACAAAATAGTTTCCCACCACAGGAAATTTATTATGAGTGTCTTCATAGTTTTATTTTTGAAATACACCAATTTTTATATACTGCAGGAAAAACGAAAATAAATATTATAGTGCAAATTTGCAAAAAAGCAGCATATGCATCAAAATAAGCTATTTCCAGCAGTGCAATATGAGTCCTAAGCATCCCAGAAACGACACAGAAAGTCATAAAGTCAAACATAACTTTTAAAAACACCAGTATAGGCTCATGAGGCCCTGATAGTAAAAAACTACATTTCCGCGAAAACGACGTCACTTCCGGTTTCACGTGGTTGCAGAGCTACCAGGATTTAAAAGTAGTTGCGCAAAACGGAGCGTGCCCGCTCTGACCGGTTTTAAAGGGTTAACATGTACACTTATGTTCAGTTTGTGGCTTTTTAAAAAACAAACAAACTGTGAAGCATTTTGTCACTCTGTGCTTTGAAAGGTGCTGTATAAATAAAGTTATTATTATTATAAGATCATCATCTTCTATTAAAATGTTGTGTTCATTTAAGGCAATTTTAAAGGTAAAACTATAGATATATTTTTCTAAGCTGATATGGCTCGTGTGACACTATATAAATATTACATTTTGTTTGGTTGCTCTCCTGCCTACAGTCATTTTCCTACAAAGATTAAGAGAAGACTCCCTTCTATATCGGCAAAGAAGCAAACAGGAGGGATGGAGGAAGTATTTACTCTACTTTGTTTTGTTCAAGAACAATGTCATGGTACTCTACATAATTACATAGGGCAGGTAGGCATGATGAATCCATGGCAACATGTACAGTTCGTCGACGCCAGGGAACACCTGTAATGATGTGAAAGAGAGCATTTGTGTGTGTGTGTGTGTGCGTTTGAGAGTGTGATTTAAAGAACATTACAAACACAGCGTTAGTTTAAGCTTCACTGGAGACATGAAAACAATGAAGTAGCAAGAATGATTCAATTAACTTTTTGTCCAAGCGAGCGCTACTTTAAAGCCACGGGAATGTTAAACTGCAGTGCGGCGAATGCGTTAGCTGCACTGTATTTATTAATTATCAAAACAGATCTATTGTGATTCATACCAACCACATAAATATGTGTTGAAGCCCGTTCTCACTCCCGAGGCGTAACATGCCGACGTTTTGTCACGTCCCGCGGCGTTCCTGAGGAACGCGAAAGGAGACCTTCGGCGTTCTTATGGTACGTGGCGGGTTATGGCTGAAATCCAGTGCAATGACGCTCCCGCGGTAATAGACGTTCCAGCCCTGTATTCCAGCCCTAAACCTAACCTTATCCCTAGCCCTAACCATAACCTTTTTCCTGACCTTAACCAAGACTTTAATTATGTTAAATAGCGTGTTTCTAAGCGATTTGAAGAAAAAGAGCGAACATGTGTAGATTGAGTCCATAAGGTTCTCGTATTTCCTCATTTTTCCGAGGTCGTCATTCAGGAACGTGGTGGGTAGCCGAAAACGTAATATGTTGACGATTTGTCACCTAGCGTAAAATGTTACGCTTTGGGAGTGAGAACGTGTTGGCTCAAGAAAGGTGGTCTGCTGCTAATAATAAATTAGCAATACACAATTTCTCTATGACTTGATGGTATTTATATATAGTGATTTTAAGAGCAAGATAAAGAGATTCAACAAAGTTTTGGTGACCTCAAAGGATTTGAATGAGCTCTGGCAAAACTTTCTCCGCTTGTCTTCATTAACATGGAACACAGAGGCAGGTTTATCTTGTAAGGGGGCTATATCTGTACTCAACCATTCATCCAGGCCTGCAACGCCATTTTGTACTACATCCATCACATCACCATTAAGAATTGGAATGCCTTTAAGCCTCTTATGCACATTTCCATTTTAGCCACCATGGCTTTTTTGATACCACTGCAACCAGAGGAATCTCTAATTCTGCATAATTTGTCAGCAAAGCTTGGCTAACCTAATTGTGTTCTTAATGTCTGGAGCTGTTTAAGTAAAGACACCACCAGCTGTGCGAGGTTAAGAATTTATGGTAAGTTATTGTTTTGTGACTGAGTTGTAATGGCACCTGTGCAGGAATTCAAGTCCAATTTAATACCCACTGTTGAAATCGCTTCATTTCTGTTAGCGAGGCCGTGAACAAACCTACAGCACTGTTGCACGGAATGTGACGGGAAGCGGTGGAACAAACGCTAAAAATGTAACCGTTTACAAGCTTAAAGCCTACAATAAAAGTTAATGCAAAAGAGCAGTTCAAAATGAGCACTGAGCTGCAGGATCTGATGTCACCCCATAACAGCGAGGTAAATTGAGTTTAAGATGAGTTTAAGATCGAACATGTCTTAGTATGTTTTTATGCCAGTGAAGCCCTTTGAACCTTTACATGTGATATTAGACTAGACAAATCAAATTGAAATGAATTCTATGAACGTCTCATGTTTACAGCAACAGAAAAAAAGAAAGCTGCAGCATTTCTAGAAATCATGAAGTTGTTACTCAAAAAGGAATCCACAAACCTACATCTCGCATGAAACTCACATGAAACTCACATGAAACTACTCTTAACTAGGTTTGAGCTTTTTTTTCCTTTCTTCTTTTTGAAGTAATGAAGTTATGGTTTCAGAACATTGTTGCTGAGTTTTTCAAATGTGTTCTTCTGGCATTTGGCGGTCACCAAGTTTCGCTGAATTCAAGAAAATGCTGAGCTGAACCTGGGAAAGTTTGGGCATAAACTGCACCTCTAAGTCCATTATTTAGCTGCAGCTTTAAGCATAAAAATAATACTTGTAATAATAGTAATAGTAATCTTATCCCTCTGTTCAGCACTTTGGCTGCCACTTGATGTCTTTTAAATGTGCTATATAAATAAAGCTGACTTGACTTGACTCCTTTATATTACTTTTCGAGTAGTGATTTAAAGGTGGATGCTGAGTTTGCTAACCTCAGTTCCTCTGCTAAACCGCTAACAGAAAACGCCCAATTTCCTTCAGTAATGAGATGGTGCCGGGAGCAGTTTGGAGAATCTGACCCAGTCGGCATCTCGGTTCATAAAGAGTGACTAAATCTATAATGTAGTTAGTAAGTAGGGAGTAAGGCCACGTAAGGCCTGAAAGGTAATTAATAAAAGTTTAAAATCAATTTGAGGAAGCCAGTGTGGAGGCAATTTGTTAAGTCTGACAGCTGATTTTTATATGAGATGAAGGCCGATTGGGACTTCTGGCTGAAGTTCAAGGAGAGAAGTTCACAGCAGACTTAAAGTGTGATGAGATGAAAGCATGGAAAGCAAGCTTGGTCCTTTTTTAATACTACATAGTGACTTTCATTAGGCTGTTTATACCTGGTAAATGTTTAGCTTGCATACAAAAGAAGCGCCTAGTCTATGAATCACAGTTTTTGAAGCCTCAACCACAATATGGTTGTTAATTTTAGAAGTTTGGGCTGGCTTTAACCTCTAAACCAAAGGTAAATGCACACTCATGAAGTAGCGAGTTATAAGGTAGGCCTGCTTATTAAAATCCATCCTACGGCTCCTACAGATGGTTTTTACCAGCTTTGAGGTACTTCGTGTTGCTCAAGTCTGTACACAGACATATATGTAAACATATCATGTTATAGTTTTTATGTTTATTATATCACGGTACATAGTGAGATGGCAAAATGAATAGTGCGTCTGATATCGTGTTGGTGTTGTTCCTGCGTTATCATAAAAATGTAAGTTCAGAATCAACATTGCAACTTATTGATCATGTTGTTTTCATGCCACAGTTGGAGGGAAAAAAGGCATTTTCGTTATTAATTTATTTAATGTAACAAATGTATTATCACATGAGGTCTATCGTTAGCCAAATTAAGGTTATTCGTGTCGGTTTGCTTATGATAGTTTTTAATAGCATTAGCTAACTTCTTGGCTAATCTCTTTAACAAGCTCTTCCACAGCCACAGAAGACATAAGTCATTAGATGAGGGTGGGAAGTCCTGATGATGCCAAGCAAACTGATTTTTAATATGTAAAATTTGTGCTAATTCAACCGGCAAAAAAATACTTGAAAGGAATCACCCAGAAAATGTCAAAGGAGTCAAGTTTTCTAACTGCACATGGAAGCACTTCTCCGTTTTTAAGTGTACGTGGAAGTGTCAGCAGATCATCCATCAATCCACAGACATCTCCATACGCTGTAATGCATCACTTCACTCCTAACAATCACTCATACAGTAAACCTCTAATCCAGCTCGTGCTCTCCAGTTGCCTTTGACAGCAGCTTAGCCACCCCGCCATCCAGCGTAACACAGCGGGTGTGGAAAAGCCCTCAGGGGGGAGATATCCTACGCCGCCCCCTCGCCCCCCTCCACCTCCTTCCCTGTTGCCCCCGGTGACAGTGACAGAAGTCTGTAATTGCCACCTCGTCAGACGGCTTCATTAAGACGAGCATTGTCTGCGCAGCTGAACGGCGGTGGATGGGGAAGAGAGGAAACTGAGCTGAGGAGAGGAGAGAGCCCACAATGCAATTACTGCATCGCAGTGACAGGTGGGGCCTCCAATCCTCTGCGTCTGTGGGGCCCTGATGCATGTTGGGGAGCCGCGGCAGGCACACATCATTTTTCACCCCCCCGTCATTAGTTGGTAATGATTGGATTATTTTGCAGATGAATCGCTGTACATGTCTTGCTCACAAACATTTCCTCGCCATATTAATCAAAACCATCAAGGCAGTGTAGTCAGAGCGAATTAAAAAAACAACATGTCTATATTAAAAATTACCGTAATCCTTCATCAGCGAGCTTTTAACCCTCTGATTCGAGGTGTGTTGTGGTGTGTGCTATCCATAATGAATGCCTTTGACATCATGACAGTTTTTTATGAATTGCAAAACTCACAATGTTGACAATGTTTGAGGCTGATGACACTTGAAGAGTAGAAGGAGTAATACAACCATCATTTTGGTGTCTTTTTGCAGCCATATATCTCTGATATCTGTTCATTTTAAATTACGCTGCCCAGCTTGCATCCATTGCCAGTTATGTAAGGCTTGATTCACAGTAATTCATAGCTCTATACCATAGCCTACACTGTAGACTAATGTGTACCTACCTTCCTTCCTGATAGTAATATACCCTGTAACCACAGTATTGATAAAAACAAGAACAATACCTCAGAGAAACAAAGTGTAACTGGCTACAATTGTATTTAGTTCGCTCACTTTGCTAATAAATAGCAGACTTCCTCCCAGCTCAGACAGTGGATGTATAGATCGTTTCTCCTTCTTGTGTTTCAGTAAAAGTAACCGTTTATAAAGATCTTTTAGCAACAAGTCCACGTGATCAGCTTAGTTTCAGTGGGCACACAAGCCCACAATGAGGTCTTCCATTGCATCAGTCTCTATAGTTTACTGAGATTCAATGTAAGCTTGTGAGTTAAGTTTAAGACCAACATGTGTCCAACTCTGATAACAAATGAGACATTGCATCATCGTAAACATACTTTATAATGATTGGCTGTTGTTTTAAGATCTTAGTTCTTGGTCACCTGTTTTAGTCTGCAAATGTATCTGCACTTGTAAACTGTGGATCCTTAATTGTGAGCTAGAGTTAGCTTGCCTAGTTTAACCAGTGTTTTCACTCATAAACTTTTTGTTTCTTTTTATATTTGAAAAGTTTTTTTCTTAATTGCAATTGAATAAACAGAAAGAGAAAAAAGTGAATTTTCTGTAGGTTTATGTGCTTTTTTGTCTTTTGTTTTTACAGGTAACTAAGTACAAGTGACCAAGATTATGGAGAAATAGGCTTAGAGTTAAGTCTAAAAGTAAAGGTATGAAGCCTTCTTGACTCTCGGAGGACACATTCCCACCATGTGAACTTCAGGGGATAATTACTATTTCATTTATAATTCTTAAAACCTTTTCTGCCTGGATGTAGTCAAAAATGGATCATTTATAATATTCTGAAGTTTTGTGAATATCACTGATGTTTTGTGTAGTGAATGTCCAATGAGAAAACATCTACCTCGAATAATATTTTAGCAAAAATGCAAAGAGCTTGTGGTAGTAACACCACAAACAAACCTTAGGTGGTTTACGATAAACAGTGAAAAAGTTTTTTACTCTTATAAGAACTTTTGCACAACGCAGACCTTTCAACAGTAGTAGTAGTAGTAGAATGTTTTAATATGATTTCTATGAATGACCCTTTTTAGGTACATTTCATTAAAAAAGAAGAACGCCTTGTTGTTTCGACTATGAGATGAGGTAATGTGTGAAGGCAGCAGTCTGATTCTCTCCTGCTCAGTCCACCCCCGGCGAGACACATTCTTTTCATCCATCGAAATTCCACATGATTGAAATTGCCCTCGGTGGAAACATATCATAGCCATCCACAGCTCTTGGATGGCTCCCATTGGGCGGTTCGGCCCATGCCAAGCATCTGGGTTGGCCGAGAGCCTCCAGGGAGGCCGGGGCTTATGTCTCCATGGGCCAGTAAGCCTAGAGGCCCCGTAGCCCTGGGAAACGTAGCAAATCATGGGTGCACCTTGGCAATGCTAACACCCCCCCTTCTTTCCACTTAGCCTTAGGACTGTCAAAGCTAAAAGAAGGCTAATGGTGGCCAACTGTGCAGCGAGAGGGTCTGGGGTGTTGGGAAGCATGTCTGTAGGTTCATCTGGATTGGCGTCGATAAGGATGTGCGCTCTTCGTCCTCTGCCTATCACTACCCTGCACAGGGTGTGATGCGTTTATGTTTTTGTGCGTTAGACAGTGTATGTGTGTTTGTGTGTGTGCAGTAGTGGCACAATGATGAGGCACTGGCAGACCATCTCCTGAATGCCAGCAGTGACTGATGCCACACCAGACATTCCTTTCAGAAGAAACAGCAGTGCGGTCAGCACCATGCCAGCTTCCCGGGGCCCTCAGGACAGCCCCTCCTCTCGTCTCTCCTCTTCTTTAAGCAAAGACCATGGCAGTGATGGCATGAACTTCCAACGAATGTGTGGAACCGTGCAAAAGGGAAAACTAACTAAAAAGATGTGCTTGGTTTCAACTTCCCTTTTTTTGTTGTTGTTGTGCTGCAGTTTTACTTTGATTCACTTTTAATCGAACACATTTTACTGCATGCGGACCAAAGATTAAAAAAAATGTTTGATTAAAAAAAAAACTACAATTAAAAAAAGTGTCCGCTCTTAGAAATTCAGGAATCTTATTGCATCCGTTTGCCAGATTCAGCATTTGTGAACTTTAGTTTTTGACAAAACGAATCAGGACACTCCAACTTTCCAGATATTTGTGGTGTAACTTAAAACATGCGCATTTGCTGGCTTCTTGTTTTAACTGTACTAGCAGAAACCCACCCTTTACAGGGTGGAGTAAGAAGTAGGTTGGGCCACAGGTGTAGCAGCAAAACTGGACATTTTATCCAGGTTTTTATGCTTGGTGCCAATTATCAGACTAACAATATATCTGGATGCAGTTGATTTTATTACTGATTAAAATTCTTTATTAACATGTTACAGAAGACTCATTAGTAGGCATATGTCTTTGAACAGTGCAGCCATGCAGTTTGTTGAAGCGGCTGATAACTTCCACTTTCTCCTACAGTCTACAATCACTTCTAGGTCACAATTTATTGCTTAGGTTTTCCCAGGCCAAGGGGTAATATCATGGTGGCTACACCCATTTTTTTTTTAATACAGTCCAAGTTATAATCACATGAAAAGCTATTAAATCCACTGCGACCTTTCTGCCTCTCACAGATAATGCATTTTGCATTGGCATTGAGTTGGACATTGCATGTGAAGTTTCATGTGCAGATTCCTTCTGATGTGTGTTATAAGCAGTGCTGGGACTAACGCGTTACAGTAACTACGTTATTATTGTGGTAACGAGCACGGTAACTAGTTATTATGCCAAAATCAGGAACGCGTTAGTCGTTACTGGGATTTAGATAGGGTCGTTACTCGTTACTTCGTGTGGTGGCTATCGCGGAGCTTCCACAGATTCAGTAACATTAGCAAGTGGTGGAGGCAGCAGGTGGATGAGAGAAAGGGGAGGCAGGAGGACCAGAGACCCGAGGCGGCCACCGGTCCAAGTGTGAACTGAACTTCAGGTAAGAAGTTATGACCTGCAGTCTGTCTGGGTCAGATATGAACCAAGTTTAGGTGGAGTTTATTTTCGTTATTCTGACTTTTTCTGTACTGCGTACTAGCTAGCATGACGGAGTTTCTATACAGCTGGGTGGGTGCTATGATGTTACTGATGTTAAACTTTATTTTGTTCATAAGGTTAATTATTAGAGTTGCCAACCGTCCCGTAAAAAACAGAATCGTCTCGTATTCAGAGAAAATATTGCGCGTTTCGTATTGAAGTGAAAATGAACACAGTTTGTCCCGGACTTCAGCTACAATGAAAAAGACACAAAGCTGGAGTTATTCTGTGTCTTTGCTGCACAGCTGCCTCTTCTTCTCTCATTCTCCCCCCTCCCTCTCCCGTTTCTACTTCAATCATGAAACTGATCAACGATCAGCTGATCTAGCATGCGATGTAGGCTAGAATCATGGCTGCGGTCAACGACGGTCTAGGCGTGGGATTTCTCTCGTGGAAATATGCACATTATTATTATTTTTTCTATTGGTAGGTGGCACAGTGCACTTGTTGCAAGTAAGCAAGCTAGAAGACTGGCAAAGTTATGGAAGCAACACATTAACAGGAGAATTCGGAGTAAAACCAAAGTTACTTTCCCTAGTAACTAGTTACTTTGAAAGTAACGAGTAACTTGAAGTAACTGAGTTACTTTTGATAGAAGTAACTAGTAATGTAACTAAGTTACTAATTTAAAGTAACTTACCCAACACTGGTTATAAGACATCTCGGTGCGACTGATTGAGTCCAAAGACAAAGTCATTAAAATGCTGACTGAGTATATTTAGAGATGATTGCAGTTAACAGTGTTAAAAGTGTTTGGTGCAAACTCCTTACAAGCCATACAAAGTTTTTTTTTAAATGAATGAGTCTAATGATTACAACATTTGAGTTTTTGGGGAAATCCATTTTTATATGAGTGGTTTCTATGGGTTGTGGGTTTCAGTTATTTGTAGCTTCATCCTCGGCTATAAAATTTCTCTGATTACAGTCAATCAACAACCCACATCATTCAGGGTTGTTGAGCTAAATATGTGAGAGTTGTAGTAAAAAAACTACAATGTCAAACAAATGTTGAAAAATAAATGCTTTTAAAAAAATATTTTGGAGGTAAATTCTCTCGTCTTTTCTTTTCCGAAAAGTCAAATTTAAGCATTAAAGCTAAACTCAAACCCACACAGCAGAAGATATCGCGAGCCACGGCTGAGCACTCCTGTCATACGAGTCGCTCCGTCACGTAGCACAGATTATTACAGAGGTTAAGGGGGTATTCAATCGCCAGAGCCCCTCATGCTCCACCAGGGCTTAAGTGATGACACAGAATGATTATAGCACAGTTAAATACCTGGTCTAATGAGCCAATTAGCCCTATTGACATCCATGGCTGTCTCAGAGGTGGAGCGAGCGCCACGTACATGCTCCTTAATCAGAACCGATAACACCATTTAGCCTTCAGACGCTAATCCTGACTCGCAGGCTCTCTCTGGAATCCACTGTGATTTCTCTATACTCACGCTGAGAAACTTCACGCCTGATTCATTTTCAATTCCAATCTTCCTGCACAGTTGTGACTTCGCTGTGGTTTTACAACCATTATGACTACTCAGTTTAGTTATGATTTTTTTTTTATTACTTGCTCAATAACTTCTAAAATAATTTGCGCAGAGAAGATCTTTTTGCACTCTTTCGGTCCAGAGGTGTTCACGTGGACATAAAAATATATTTTCTTTTAATGAATATGTTTTTAAGAGGTAAAAGCAGGCAGTGGAAAACCTTTATTCTCTGATTTCCGTTTGATGTACAAAAAATGAAACTGAGAAACAGAAAAAAAATGCACTTCAGGTAAATTTGGGGCATTTCATTAAAACGTGTGCCACAACAAAGACTCTGAAAGACAAACTTTTAGCCGCGGGCACTTGTTGAGTCATAATGGAGTGAATGTTTTGATATTATTCATGTTACTGTAAAAATTATGTGTCCTCAGCCTTTCAGCACCGTGAGAATATGTCATATGAAACTTTCTTTCTTCTCTCGGTGTCGCAGTTTGTTTCTCAGGTTTATTTAAAAAACTGAAAAGAAAATCCGTTTGTCCACAGGCAGGAAAAAAAAATCCTACTCCAGGGTCTCTTACAAAGCACTGAAATGTCATATTCGAGGAAACGTGCTGGTTTTATATCGAGCGCAGACAGGATGCAAAGACTTCAGTTTGACATGGAAGAAACAGAGCACCTTCTTCTGTGTCTTTGTGGTTGGAGTGAAGCGAGGAAAGAACGACTGAGGTGACAGTCTGCCGCTTGTCTGCTCGTCCTCACTTCTGGGTAACAAACATCAAGGTCAGTTGCAAAAACACACACATAAACACCAGACACGGGCAGATAAGCACACTTACAGACACACGTGACCAAAACAGAATTTAGGGCATTTTCCATCTGCTACATGTGTTGCACACAGTCCCTCCAACCTCCAAAGGAAGCAGTTGTGTACATACGTTCAAAAAAATGCACACGCATGCAAGGAGTCAACAAATCTTACTACAGTGCAGTTACACACCTACATGAACTTTACACATCACCAGACATACAGTGCATGGGCACCCGCTGTGCCCACAACAGAAACAACCTTTAAATCATCCTACACTTTCTCTCAGTATCGCTTTGTTTTCACAGTTGTGTCACTCAAACATGTTCACACACACACACACACAAACTTGTACTTCTTGAATTCTGAGGCCTAAGACTGAAATAATATATTACTTATACCACAACCCCTCCCCCCCCCCCCCCCCCCAAAAAAAACCCCATCACTCCCCCAAATATAGATCTGCATATTCCAACATTGTGCACTGTTTCAAAAAACAGCTTAACCCCCCAAAAGAGCCCTGCAAACTAAAACTGCTTCTGCCCCCTTTCTTAAATGTTTGCACGTTCAAATTGCTTCCCGACTTTCCAAAAATGGCTTCACTTTTGAAAAGTGCTACAAAAATACCTTCACTTTTTTTTGTTTTAAACATCCCCGTCACATTGCGCAGAACCTATCACTCTTCCAAAATGTATCTGAATCAAAATATTCTAATTTTGCAAATATTTTTCACAAAGATAAGCACAAAAAGTCCTTCGGGGGCCTTGCTCAGAACCATCTGAAACAATTTGAGCTGAGAAGACTTCAAGTTGTTTTAATAAGTTTTTAAGATGTAAAAGAGAAATAGTGAAAAGCTCTGATGTTCTGGCATCACAAAGCTATGCACAAGATATTTTTTGGCATCGCAGCCTTAGTGAATATTAGCAGCCAAGAAATAATCGCCCTGTTTTAAAGAGGTTGAAGGGACGGCACTATGTCAAAGGAGCTTGCAAAGAAAAGCGTCTGGACTTCTTTAAGTTACTTGAAGACGTTTCACCTCTCATCCGAGAGGCTTCTTCAGTTCTAAGGTCAAATGGTGGAGAGTCCCAGATATAACCCTAGTGGGAGGGTTATATCTGGGACTCTCCACCACTGGATGACTGAGAACCTTCACAGACGGACGGCACTATGGTTCATGCCATGTTTAAGGCCTTGTTTCTCCTTATTTTCTCCTGCTGATTTGTATCATTTGAGTTTGTTTTTTACTTGCATGCTAGTTTAGGACAGCTGGGATAGGCTCCAGCGCCCCCCACGTCCCTAAAAAGGATAAGCGGAAGCGAATGGATGGATGCTAGTTTAGCTTTAGACACCAAAACTTTTGTATTCTACTATAGTAGAGTAGTTACTTAAAGACTGCTTTAATCTATATGATAATTTGGGTTAACCCTACACGCTGAAAAATGATGCTTACCCATTGTGTTTAAATCTGGGACTTTAACTTATTTTCCATTGTGGACCACATACAGCTCATTTTGATTTCATTTTAGTTTCCTTTCTGCCAGTATATAGAAGTCTAACCACAAATGTAATCCCTTAGATATAATATAAAAAAAGAAGTGCTTTAACAGTAGGTCTCAGTTTTTCAACATCATAAAGAAATGCTCTTGTAGTAAATGAAAGTTGGAGTCTTTACTGGTCTGATTCTGGTCTCTGGGCCTTATGTTTGACACCCCTGGTTTAAATGAAGTGCTAAAGGGTTAGACAAGTTGGGAATGTGACAGGCATGTCACTATTGCCACAACCGTCACTTCTGTTAAAGGAAACCTTGTTCGTGTCTTTAACAAAACAACAGTATTTGACATGCTCATGTCTTCCTGTAGTTTACAAAAAACGCCCACAAGTATCCTTCATTGCATAAATGGCTCCGAAAAGTGTATGACTCAATTTGGACCTCAGAAAGACAAGAGCACATGCACGCACCAGTTTGAACAGAGGTGTTATCATCGAAAATCATGTTTCATCATGTTCATGAGTCTCTCTGGTCCCGATCCGTTTGTCAGTAAATCTGGTGTCCAGATGGTGAAGGAGGGAAACATCATACTGTCGTCCCTAAAGAAGCGATATACAGAGCCGCGTAGCTGGCGTGAATCTCTTTTCCACCAGTACCTCTGTGGACCCGCAGAAGTGTCTATCGGGCCACGTCTGCCTACTTATCCAAGTGGCCACAGGGGAGGGCTAATTAGCAGTTCCCGTGGAGAGACACTGTGGCCCTAATAAGAGACGGAGGGAGAAGGAGAATCAATTAAACCTGTGCTGACCCCTGGAAACATCATGGGAGAATCCGTCTCCACACAACCTTTCAAATGAGACAGCAATATGATGGCGGGAATTTAAGCCTCTTGCAGATGAATTTGACCACTCTGGCCTATTTGTGGAGGACAGGCAGTGCAATGAAATGAACAGGAGAAAACGGCTTGTATGTGAAAGAAGGCCTGATCCTTATCCCATCTCCAACCTCAGTTTCCTTCTAAGACCTCGATGATATTCTGCTGTGGACACGGACAGCTGGAGATCACCTGTTATACTTCTATGAAGTCTGCTTCATAGAAGTATAACAGGACTGCACATGCACCCCAGTGGACATTGCCCACCTGGGGCTCATGTGTAGTTGGTGCACTGTAATGTACGTTCATTGAAGAGACGTCCTTAGGATCACGATATTCAAGCAGAACCTGCACTGATTCTCGCTCATCTTCTGAACACAAAATGTATGCTAACTGGACTTGAACAGACTCCCAATCCCAGCCTTTTTCTAACAGGTTAGACAGGCTACCAGTAAATGTAGAATCATGCTAACCTAGCATAACAATAACAAAAAGAAATAAATCTTACATATTTGACCTAGGTCAGTAAGTGAAATAGGTATGTAAGCATTCAGGACAGCTACAGTATAAATAGGGATACAGCGACTCGCTATTTAGCAGTTAGCAGTTGCTGCCATGCTAGCTTTGACTTACGAAGCTAGCTATCAGCCTGTGGCACTTTTTCCTGTCTCATTTTTGAGAGCTGTCCAGTGACAAATTTGTTGCCACTCCTCACATAAGCACGAGTTGCACTTAAACAAACACTTAAAACAGATGCTGTTGCCAAAGTCCAAACCACAAATACATTTGTAAGTGTTAATTTGACTTGAGACAAATGCATTTTCAGTTTGCCAGATCCCATTAACATGACACATCAGCTGCATTGTTAAAGCAGTCAACAGTGTTGGGAAGGTTACTTTTTAAATGTATTCCATTACAGAATACAGAATACATGCCCCAAAATGTATTCTGTAACGTATTCCGTTACGTTACTCAATGAGAGTAACGTATTCTGAATACTTTGGATTACTTAATATATTATCATGCTGTTTACAACTACATGAATGTACTATTGCTGTGATTTATTACTGTTACTGAAGGTACGCGGCTCCAAACCGTAGTAAAGGGACCTCTGGCTAATAAGGTGGGTTCTGTGTCGGGCTCGTAGCCGAAAACTAGCTTTACTTTGTTGTCTGGGTCAACTTTGCTAGCAGAGACAGAGAGAGGCGTTGAAAGGCTGCTCCAAAGGAACTTATTGTTTTTGGAGGAAAACACGAACACTGTGTACAATCGAGTCTTAATAGCTTACTTACAACTGGGCTCGTCAGGCACTCTTTTTGGCTGCAGTGGTTATTATTATATTTACATGCTTCCAGCTCCCGTTTTTGCTCGATGACAGCTCGTACTTTTCCTTTTTCTCCCTCCCTCGCTCACAGACACATAACGTGTATGGCAGTCCATTCTCCCTGCAGCACGGACTACACTGCCTATGATGCTACATTCTTTAGAGCTATACCGGTAGCATTCTGCCTATTAGCTTAGCACAACAACAACAAAAAGGCCTCTCTCACCCAGGAAACACGCAGAGAGAGAGCGTCACCCTGCAACCATGGCAACCGTAACGCTGCCGCTTGAACAATAGAACGTAGCTGTCAAACAAAACCCAAACAGTCCTGACCCGCCACAATATGAAACAGGGAAGTACCACTGTGTAATCCATTTATTTCAACAAAGTAACTGTATTCTAAATACCACCTTTTTAAACGGTAACTGTAACGGAATACAGTTACTCATATTTTGTATTTTAAATACGTAACGGCGGTACATGTATTCCGCTACTCCCCAACACTGGCAGTCAAACACGCTGCATTACTTCCGTTTAAAAGAATGTTGTATCTGTATGAGTTGGTGGTGCTACATGGTTAACGTGCAACAACCTTTCGCATATAGCCAGGAGTTAAAGTGACACCTTCAGTTAGTGAGCAATTAAATCTAATAGGCAGGTTAGTGCATATTACTGTTGAGTTCATTTTTAATCCACCTGTCGTTGCTTCCAGTGGCAACATGGAGACACTTGCTCAGTAATCAGAAAATGATGACATCCCAAAACCTGGTTACATGGTTACATGTCAGCACTGGTTACATATCAACACATCTTTTTTTCTTTTTCTTCCTTCTCATCTCAGTGATGCGTTAAAGGTCCTAGTGCAATAGAAGATTTTTCAGTTTTTCAAAAGGCTCAGCAAAATATCACCAAAGAAAGAAATGTTTGCAAAGCTTGTCACACAGTGTGTTGCTAGCTATGGCTGCTGCATTTTCCAGATGTAAGAAATACAAAACAGGACTAGAGAGGAAGATGGGTGATTGTTTTTAAAGGTATGGACTATTCAAGTAAAATTTTATAAGCTGGAACTGATACTGTAAACTGCTTTGTAGTGTCTCGAGGTGGGAAATGAGGCAAAGCATGAATCATTTGCTTATGTCTTGTTGTTTTCAGTTGTATACAAAATCTACTTCAATACAGGTTATTAAACCACTTATTTCAGAATCGTTTTACTTCCCACGCTGAATTGTTACACCCGATCTTTGGGTTCACTCACACATAATTGCTTGACACCAACAGCTTCACTTTTAGGAATTTGGTTTGTTCAAAATTTTAAACTGTCAGCTAAATCAATGGTGCATACACACTGGTACCAATACTGCGATACTAACCAGTCTGATACTGGAAACAATTTAACAAATTCTCAATATACAAACATAAAGCTGTTTCTACATTTCATTTATGCCCTTAAATTTCTGAAAGTGTCCTCAAATATTTAAAAATGTTTGCATTTTCTAAGTGTTACTGCTTATAATTTCAAAAATGTTTCTTTCAAAGTATGTCTAGATACGGTCAAAAATACCCTCACTTGTGACATTTTATGCAAAAATGCACAAAATTAATTCCTATTTAAACTTTAAAGAACAGATTTTGTTGTTTGACTTGGATGCGCTCTAATGCAGAGGTCCGGTACCAGTCCGTGAGTCGTTTGGTACCGGGCTGCGAGAGTTGAGGCTCGGGTGTGAAATTTATAGTTTTCAGGGTTTTTATCGTTATTTTTTTATTGTTATTTTGGGTTCCCGGGGTCTTCTCCTGTGTATTATGAATAAATCATCTTTTTTTTCTTCCGGTACTGTTTTTTCTTTTTGTATTTATCTGCAACACCATCAATATGCAATGCATTGTGGGTAGCTTCCTCTCATTTATGTTTTGGGAGTTGAGAAACAAAGATCTAGAGCGAAGCAGCAGAGGCACCTCAGGAGGGAGGACAGGATAATGAAAAGTTTGATTATCTGAGTTGCACTCTGTTTTCAGCAGTAATTCATACCAGAAATTAAATTCTGCATAGAGTTCTCTTAATTTGACTTTAATTAAACAATACTCTATAAATGGTACTTTCAATGACCAAATGTTCCCATGTAGCCCGGTGGAGGTCCCCAGGCATTAAGACTGCTGTAGTTGGTCTCATGGGGGTGGACTTGAGTCTGATTTGCAAGAATGACAGCTGATGACTTCAAAAAGTTAATTAACTTTTCAATTAAGTCTGCATCTGACATCAAGTTTTGTTTGCTATAGAACAACTAGACTGCTGTTCAGGGAGAAACAGGCTTGTGTAATGTAATAGATTGATGCACTTCAGTGTTTGAGCGATCGAATAATGGTTTGTAATGTGAGCAAGTGAAGAGATTGTACTCTGGATTTGTTTTAATTTTGTCGTTAGATCGGTGCTATCGTTGTGCTTGAGGAAGTTTTAGATGGTGTGAGCTCAAATATCATGCAGTTCAGTTGTGTTGAAGTGAATTATTCTTGATGCAGTTAAGTTGTTCATGATCTATTATCCATTTTTCCTGTGTTATCCAGGGCACGAAAATATTAGCAACATGCTTGAAATTCTGTAAATAATCTTTTAAAACATTTTATTACTATGATTATATTATTAAAATTATGACTATTCAAAACAAGTTGTTCAACAAAAAGATATTAAAGAAGTTTTTTGTTAGTCCCCTCGTGTCCCAGTTTGGGTTCAAGGGGGCAAATTGACCGCTTTACTTACTTAGTTTAAGATTAGGCTTAAAACCTGCTCTGGGCTCCATCCCATGTTGTGATACAAAGCTATTTAAATGAAATTGTATTGAAAATCCTTTGCAGTCGATGACTGCCTGAAGTCTAGAGCCCATGGACATGTGTTTCCTCCTTTGAGATGCTCTGCCAGCTCTTTACTGCAGCTGCTGCTTGTTTTGTGTCTCTCTGCCTTCAGATTTGTCTTCAGTAACTGAAAAGCATGTTCTATTGGGTTGACATCAGGTGACTGACTTTGCCATTGAAGCATTTCCTATTTCTTTGCCTTGCGAAACTCTTGGATTGCTTTCGGTCATGGTGGATGGCAGCTAGGGATGGGTATTGTTTAGGTTTTATCCGATACCAGTACCAAACCGGTACTTTTGAAACGGTGCTGGTGCTTAAACGGTGCTCGAACCGGTGCTTAAAGAATGAAGAACACAAACTTTGTACAACAACCTCTCATCTTTAGCTGTTTTTTTGTAAAAAGATAACAATGTTAGCCTTTTCTGCAGCTATAGGGGATTTATGGTATCACTCTTGGCTGGAAGCAGTGCTTAAACAATGGAAAAAACACAAACTTTGTCCAAAAACCTCTCATGTTTAGCTGTTTTCCACTTTTTCTTTGGTCATTTTAGCCTTTTTGGCCAGGGTGAAGGGAGTATCTGCCATCAAACAAGAAGACAGCCGCATGTAACTACGACGGTGTTTGCTAGTTCACCTTACATGCATTAATGTAATAACGTGGTTAGCCTACTCAACGTAAATTACACACGAACAACATTAAGCTACTCACGCAGAGAAGAACGGCTGCTGCTGCATCATCATCATCATCATTTCTGCTACACTGGCAGGGCTAGGGGCCAGGACTCTACTCTTCGGGTTTTTGGGGGATGTTGCTAACTCCGGGACCGATAACAAGCACCACACCCGCAGTAGATGCGCTCGATGTGAGGTCTCGCAGCAAGCTATCAAATACGGCGCATTTTTCGGCTTTTAAAAAAATGCTATGCGTCGCCAGGTGTTTCATCAGATTCGAGGTGTCACCTCCTTTGACAGCATCACAGTATCAGCTTAAAGTACTTGTTGCAGGCTGCTGAGTTTGCTTATTTTGCTGTGAAGTACAGCCAGACTTTGACCGCTTCGCCTTGGGCGTTTTTAATCTGTAGCTCTGCTCTAAAAGAACGTACGTACCTGGGCCCACCTACTATCCTCGGAAACGTAAAATGATTGGCTAGAATCCAAAGTGTTTGACATCTCAGGAAAAAAAGCACCGAAATAAAGCACCGAAATGTGCGCTGCTTTTCGGTCTGGTTACTACCGCTTATGGATACCGGTACCCATCCCTAATGGCAGCCACACATGCTGAAGCCATAATACTGCCTCCAACATGTTTGACAGATAACGTGTGCTTCGAATCATGAGCTGTTTCGCTGCTTCTCCATCCTTTTCTCTCCCCGTCATTTTGGTGCACGTTCATCTTGGTTTCATCAGTCCAAATATTTCTTTTTTCAGAAGTGTGCAGGCTCTTATGCGCAGTTCTGAATCTGGCCTTCTTGTTGTTAAGTGAAACCAGCGGTTTACACCTTGTTGTTTCCATTCACAAAGGCGGCTGTTGATTTTAGACCTTGACGATGATACGCCTACCCCCTCGAAAGCGTTAAAGGCTCGGTTAAATGTTGTGAAGCTGTTTTTCTTTGCCATGGAAATAATTCTGTCATCATGCACTTTTGTTGTCTTCTGTGGTTTTTCAGACCCTTTGGGTGTTGCTGAGCTGGCCATTGCATCCCTTCTTTTCATTGCTGATTTGTTGATTTTGCCACTCCTACGGTGTTTACTGTCTCTCTGACCTGATAGGCCCTCATTTCCACTGACACCTCTTTGAGCCGTGTATTTAACACTACAGTGAAAAATATAAGTTAAACACATTAAGTGAACAGGCCTCAACTTGTCCAAATAATTATGAGGATCTGAAAGTGTCTTTGTTCACATTACTGCCACAGAAAAGCAGGTTTTCAAGGAGAATTAAAAGACTACAGCACATATTAATATGAGAATAAGTGATTATCGTATCCTTCTGGATATTAGATCAAATATGCTTCACCATTTGCTTACAGCCACCCTCTCTTTGAATACAGTATTTTCAATCAGTGCACGATTCCTCAATTTTCAGCTAATATTAAGGAGTGCGCCAGGCTCTAATTGAAGTGGCTGTGTGCGCTGATGTGAGGACAATGTGCTAACGGAGAGCTACTCATTAGCCAGACAGTGTCTTACACCTGGGGTTCATTCAGAGCACAGGTCAGAGGGCACGGGAATTTGTACGATAATTATTGACAAGCAGATGTTATAAAATCATTTATGGTAATGCAGTCATAATAAATGGGCTGTGTGCAGCCGGGCAGATGAGTGTCGGAGGAGAAAGTTTATGCAAGATGGAGAGAAAGGAGGGAAATTGACTCCAGTAAGCTTTTGTGGATGATGAAGAAAATCTATGTCGTAACGAGCACTTGCTCGCATCTCACGACACACACACACACATACAAATCATCTGTACACTCGAGGATTTGACTGGTGAAGAATGGGGATGAAGCTATTTTAAGGTGTTTTATTGTGTGTAAATTTAGCAAAATAAAATTGTAAAATTTGAATCTTTCACTGGAGGCACATTTGAGGGTTATGTTGCTAAAATAGCATTTTCCGTATGGTTGCAGGCCGAGAGTCACACTTAAAATGTGCGCTTAGGTGTTTGCTACACGTCTAGTTGCTCTTGATCACAATGCCTCCATTTAATTATAAAAATAACCCCTATCCTTGGTGCAAGGAGGCTCCTCACAAATAAAATATTAGGAACTAAAAGGGGGGAGAAAGCTAGGTGTCTTTACATATATTGTCATTTGCTATAAGACACCCTATCTGTCTCTCGAAATGTGTCAGGAATTACCACCAATTCCAAAAACATGCATTAGCCCCCACCTTAGGTGCAATAGTTCTTTTTACAGCGGGCAAATATCGCAGCGAAACATGGCTGTGCGAGGCAGCTAACCTGGCAGCTGGCGGAGAATAACCCAGCACAGGAAGAAAGCAACCATGTTATCATGCACACACATGTGGCCTGGGTAAAGATTAAGCCGTATTCATCCCTGGCTGCTTCGCTCTCTCCTGCCTCAGTCCATCACAAGATATGGCAACCGTTCAGCCAGGAAGCCAGGAGAGGTGCCATGGATTTCACGGCGTTCCCAAATCAGGCCGTCTGGAGACTCGGGCGAGGTGCTCTGCCGCTCTGCAACTCGCCTTGGCTTTCCCACAGATCATAAGCTCTGTACTGATGCTGGGGGTTTGGAATTTTTCTGGATGGGAGTGTCTGCTAACAGAGGCTCCCATCCACCCACCCAAACACACACGCACACACACACATTGACTAAATACAATCCCCTGTTGTGTGCATGGAATTGGGAATCATCTGCTGATTCATGCTTTCTGGGGACTATTGTTTGACAGCGTGTTAATATTTTCTGGGAATTTCTTTTTAGGGGAGTGGATTTACGTGAATGAAAGAAAGAGTGTAAGAAAGGAAAATGATTATTTAGCATGGAGAAGTGAGGGATCATTGCATGTCCCTGCTGACATGTACATTATCACTGAATGGGACTGAGGGCTCAGAGTGCTGTTGGCCTTGACTTGGGAGAGAGGCTTACACCCTGAGATCTACTTAGAGGCCTCTTGCGGTTAAGCCCCTAATAATTCCTGCAGTGCCCTTAAAAAAAAAGAAGAAGAAGAAACACAAAGGGGAAACAAAGTGATGAATGCAAGCTGTAGCTTAATATATCAGGAGGTGTTCTCAATGAGCTGGAAGCTTTGAGTAAGAGGAAAGGTCAGTAACATGGGTCAACAAAAGCAAAGATTAAAAAGATATTAAGCAGCACTTTGATGCACTTGAAGCAAGTGCTGCAAATGACAGAAAGCAACTCTGCATAAGCAAAAAAGTATCATAATCTACAAAGGCTGAGAGTAAATCTTCTTTTTATAATCAATCTGTCTCGAACTGTAGCAGCAGTGAGTTGTGTCTAACTCACACACACTTGCTTTGTTTGGCCAAGAGTCCACAACCCCAAAATATCCGGCTAAATTTCATTCATGAGGGAAAAAAGTTTTGAACCCACTCAAAAATTTGTGTTAAAATGTTAGTTTATTTGTGTATATTCTGTGCTATGTTTGAGCGTGCTTTAAAGGCAATTGCAGGAAATCTACCCCAAATTTCTCAAAACATTATACAAACAATTACTTTAAAGGTGTTTGCAGGAGAGTATAGTGAGGAAATGTCCCTAACAACATCCAGCACCTTTGTATTTTCCATCCCTAGCAATAATGATAATACAAGTACAATATTGTCCACTCTTAATTCATATCAGTGATATAGCTTCTTTAGTATTAATATTATTATTTGGCCATTTTGCCTTTATTAGACAGAATAAGGGAGACAGGAAACGTGAGATCAAAAAGCAGACATGCCCGCCAAGAAGTGAGGCGCACAATCAGTGCTGGTGACATTTGTGTGCCTGCTTTACCCAAGTTAATGTAGGTTAGTAAAAACTACTGGGTATGATAACTGACACAGCTAACCTCTATAACAACAGAACAACAGAGCCACTTTGTACATTTACTGTGAATTGTGAAACATATGTAACAATGTAGCATTGAAACTGTATGTTATTTAATGAATTTCAGAGTACTCTATAAATGGAATGTACATTAAATGTGTGTGTGTGTGTGTGTGTGTGTGTGTGTGTGTGTGTGTGTGTGTGTGTGCACGCGCATTTGTAATACTTTCCAGTAAAACAGGTAGCTCATTATGCAACTGTTTTACTGGTCCAGTGCACTTGAGATAGACTAAAATGAGTCTGACACCCCGGCTCTGCAGTCATAATCTCAGAACTTCCCACTCATCTGGAATAAGCCACGACAATAACTGTTGTTCACCAGATTTAATCAGTATTGGTGATTAACTTGTAGTTATTCTGGGAAGCTTTACTCAGAAATCTAAAGTCAGAAACAGGATGTGTTTAAAAAGTAGGCAGCAGAATTTACACATTATTTTATATTTTGCTTTCAAACTAATATATTCCGTTAAAGTTTAAATGATTTGCATGGGTTGTATTTAACTCCTTCCAAAATCCTTTTTACACTGAATAAGAAGATTTGGCAAAACATCATCAAACACTTGCTCATTTTCTGTTGATCAATTAATGCATTAACTGGCTAATTTGAGCCGGAAATTGGCAAAACAAAGAGCTCTGCAGAGCTGCAGCTAATGAAATAAAATTTGAAAATCACAGATAAAAATATTTATGAAAAGTAATGTGTGTGTGTGTGTGTTTTTTTAAAAATAAAGTCATCCATAAATCAAACACTATGTATGAGTAACAAGAACCAAGTGATAAAATTGGTGTAAAAGTCTCAGAAATTTTGCTAATTTGCACCAGCTGTTAGGTGGTAAAATCAATCTTTTAAGGCACACCCCTCATTTAGGGTGTTTGCCACAAAAAAAAGTCAAGAAACAAAACAAAAATGAAGAGTTGTTCGCACACTAATCACGAGTTGCTAATGCAAAAGAAAAAAAAAGTCATTTATTGGTCTGAATTCATGCCGTGAACTTCAGTAATAAAGTCTCATTTTGCGCTCTGAAACTTTTTAATGGAAGCGCATGGAAACAAAAGGCACTCTGCATCGCCTTGAGAGAGCTCTGAAGTGAAGCCAGGTAATGACAATGGCTTATCCAGGCATAAACAATTAGCTTACCCATCTGAATATTCAAGGTGATGCCCGAGCCATTTGTGTTGTACTTCCTACATCTTCGCTTCAGCACACACAGATGATGGGGGGGAGGGGGGCACAGCGCTGCAGTAGTGAATCCAAAGTGGTTTCCCTGTGTCAGTAATTTTTTATTTTCCAAAAAGCCACTGGTGCAGTGTATTAGTCATAATTTATGTTTATCATCCCTTGTACCCCGACTGACTTCAACAAACCGTTTAACGCTCCAAGCATATGTGCATATGGCTGCTTTAATAGTTATTCTGCATGGAGGAGCACTTTAAAGACTCTAAATCACTTCTTTGGACAAACACTAATGAATTATGTCACCACAAGTGCAATTGAAAAGTGCAGTGCGAACCAGTGGTAATTATTGGGACTCTTGGAGATTTTAATTATCAGGAGGAAGCTCCTTCAAAGTGTAACTAACAGGATTCAGAAGGAGGGCGATGATGGGACAAATCACTCCGAAGCACTTTGGTTACAAAAAAAGAAGACGAGACAAGTGGGTCCCAAAATATATGAATTTCTTTTTTAAAAGTTTAAATTTAAAAAAAACAAACAACTTGCTGATTCTTCTGTAATTTAAATAAAATCATGCAGCTTTTTATAAATTAACTGCCAAATGTTTTTATTTAGTTTATTCATGAATGTGTTTGAGGTGAAAAAGTCATCCTCACCAACTGAAGGAAAAGCCCAAAAAGCAAATACAGTGCTGAGCTGATGCTCATCATGAATTATTTAATGCGTTGTTTGTTCCTGGCATGCGGAGCCTCGCGTCCTCATGCATGTTGGCTCTTAATAAAACATGACCTTTCCTCCAGTCTTAATCTCACATCTACTTTTTGCATTTACTGTGAAAACGAGACAAAGCTGCATAACAGACTTCCTTATTTATCCACCATCATCTAGGCTTATTTTGTCATCAGCAGCACCTGATTTTTATTTTTTAAAAATGCTAAAATTTCAGTCTTTTCCTCATCTCTTCTCCCATTTTTACTGACATGTTACAAAGTTTGTTTACAAAGTCAGATGCAGCCGGTGTCATCGCACCGAGAGTATTTATGTCTGAATACGTAAGCACGACCATTATGAATGTCCTGAAATCAGGTTTATTCTAGTAAAAATATCCTCATTCCAAATCATTAAAAAATGGCAACGAGCTGTGTTTTTTTTCTCCTCACAAAAAATAGCTGAAATATGGCGTGTGAGAAATGTGCAAGGTGGCCGTCTTACAGAAGGTGTAGAGGTGGGATAAATTTAATTACAGCTTCAAATATTCATTTGGCAAATATATCAAGGTTGGAAACACAGGCCCAGAAATGGCAAGCCAGCCTGGCAGGCGCTCACAATAGTGGATGGCAAATGACAGTAATCCATGAAAAGAGACCAGACATTTATAGAATTTATAGAGAAGGACTCGCCATCCCAGATCTCTGATGTTTGTGGGATTTGCTCACTGGCATGTTAAACGTCGGAGAATATATATAATAATCCAAACCATGTTTTCTATCCACTACTTTAGTTGCTACATTTCCAAACTGATTAGGGTTTAATTATTGAGATGTTTGAACACATTTTCAAACAACTCACCTGACTTTTCATGGGATTAGTCTAAACACTGAGAATATTTTCAGTTAAATGTGCAAAGCCCTCATTTTATTTTCATTTCAGCCTAATGAGCACACACTGACACTCTCAAAGAGCGGTTGCTAATTTCAGTTACGCCAGAAAAGAGCCGCAATCTCTGTGAGTCTTTTGTTCTGAGGCCTCAGACGGTCACTCGACACCGTCGCGGTAGCAGGAAACGCAACATGTGAGCTTCGCTGCTCTCTGATCTAACACGCTTGCCTTCTCGTCTCCAGCTGTGCAACGGGTTGTAGCAGCAGCAGCGCCAGCGAGGCATCGAGCACAGGTGAAGGTACACTAGGGCACTTCCTCTTCCTGTGACAGCGAGCGAAGGCGGCCTACTTTGCCTCTGTTATCTCGCTTTGCCCTGCTTAGGGTTGATTTAATCAGCAGGTCGGAGCGGGTGGTAAAGGAGGAAGACGGCCTACCTCACCTTTCCCAAAGCCTGGAAATGGAGGAGAGCACGTGGGCGCTAAGTGGTTCTCCGAAGACCACACAGTCACAGAGTCCCGGTGCCGGTGCCAAACATCCACCCTCCTCCCTATCATCTGCTCCTCCCACCCACAATCAGATTAGAGCAGTTCAAACCTCACCCGCCTCACCTCCACCTCCAGGGGGCTCTTTCCTGGGCACGGTTGGGGCTCGGAGCAGGAATCGCTTTCAGGAGGGGAACACGAGGCATCGGTGGGAGCTCAGGTGCAGGGTTTGGTTAAACTTTAATAACAAACTGGTGCAAAACAGTTTAGTCAAAGTTGGAAACTGACACTGACCTACATAATGGAAAGCCACAAAACACCTTCGCTTTGCTGCACGCAACATTGTTATTTCATACTAAAGTCACACAGACACGTAGGATCCTGGGTAATAAATTCAGTCGGTGAATATTTCTCACCTTAAAGTAAAGACATCGACTGTAAATCAAAGTTGCCTTAGTATCTCGTGTCACGCAACCTTCGGCTTATATTGCGTTTCGTACAATATGAGCCAATTTCCGGGCAAATTAGAACAAATCAACATCTCGACTGTGTCATAAATCTGAACAGAAACTTTTGTTTGAGTAAAAACAAGAAGTTATGATGAGCTGTAAGAGAAATCCCCCATACGGGCTTATGTTTACGTTCAAGGAAGTCGCGTGAACAACAAGGAAACCGCCGTACGGCAGTCACTGTTGTTTTGTTTTTAAAAGATGACCAACATAATTCCTTAACCATAACCGAGGGTTTATAACTGTAAAAGTTTAACCATTTGAAGCAGTCGTATCAACCCACCGCACAACCTAAATATTATAAACTTAACCAGAAAACACGGTAACTTGCAAACTACTTTCTTTTCAATGGTTTTGAAGCCCAGACAAATTGATTTAGACCTGCTTTTAAGAAAGGACGATAAGGAGGATTGATGAATATAGAAAACTTCTTTTGGACAGTAGTGGAAATTTTTACTTTTAAGGCTGTGGTTCTGAAAACGTATGTGTGATAGGTCTTGCCAGAGAAACCTGTCACACAGCAACATCAGTGTTTGTTTGGGATGAGATACAGAAACTTGCTAATGACTGCGCCCGAGCACCACCTACAGAGATTTGAATGTCATCATCGCCAACAACAACAAAAAAGAAATATAAGGAAAAAGATGTAGAAGTGTTGGACAGAGTCGTCGGATTCATGTTTGGTTGGTGCCATGGCAGAAGCAAAGAAACAGACGAGGCGATGGGAACTTCTTGCAAAATCAAGACGCTGAGTTAAAATCGTAGTAGTCGGGCTGCTGCACCTTGAAGTTTCGAACAACTCCAACGTCTACCTCCACGTCAGCCCCTGCCACGTTACCACTACTGCTCGAATCAAAGACTCGTAAGAAGCGAGTAAATTTGCGAGCCAAATCGCGAAGCGACCTTCAGCTCAGCTGCTGCACGAGAACAGCCTGTGTGGAGGTATGGGAGACGGGAGGAAAGTAGAGGTGGTGGCGGCGGGGTGGAAATCGGGGAGGGAAGGAGGGATGGATGTAGGAGGAGGATGAGGGGGAAGAGAGGGAGGGAGGGAGGATTGATAAAGCCTGATCTGTGCCACGGGGCATTTATGGCTGTTGGGGAGGCAGGGGGACGGGGATAGGGGGAAACGGGTGGGAGGAGGCATTGTCTGCTGTGTCCGTGCGTTTATAGGATTGAGCTCAAGTTTCCTTTGTGTTTCCATTTTGTTGAGGGATTATGTTCTTTGAGAGAGTTGTGCAAGCAGGCAGGCACACAGAGTGGAGGCGGAGAGAGGGAGAGAGAGAGAGAAATGGGTGAGGCAGGGAGGGGGCATGAGGGAGGGAGGATGTCTTTGTTCAGAGCGTTGATCATGAACAAGACAGATAGCGGAGGGTGTGTGTCTGCAGGAGTGTGTGCATGTAAGTGAGCCTATCTGTGTGTGTTTAAATGCCAGAGAGAGAGAGAGCGTGTTTATGTGCGTGTGTGTGTGTGTCAGAGAGAGCAAAGCAAGATGTCAGGACATGTAACCAGCCATGTAACAATTTAAAATCAATTTGCCTCCCAAGAAGGAATTGCTCTGCGAACAGTTTTTCCCTCCGAGCGTTCTGCAGGACTTTCATTCTATCTAAATAGATATCAATTACATAATCGCTTTTCTTCCCTCTGCCCGGCCGCCGGCTGCAAAGTTTGTCACACCGAGCCGCGGTGTAATTGCCCCTCAAGTCGTAATGTTTTGCGATTGCTTGTGACATTTGCAATGTCATTGATCAAACGGGGCACAGTTCTAATGAAGACGCAGGAAAGCTCTGACTGAAGCGAGGAGGCGGGGTGGAGGAGGTGGCGATGGAGGGGTGGGGTCTTATGCTTCTCGTGAACTATGTCAACTGAAGCAACAGTTTCGTGTTGGAAACCACCTCCTTTCCCTCGAACCGTCACATCCAAAACCACTTTTCCCTCATTAATCGATTGGTGGCGGATGAAAGCGTGTGCCTCTCCAGCATTCATCATAAATTCAAAAAAAGAAGAGAGAAGAAGTAACTGGAAGTCTTAACTGGTGATAATCTGAGCACTGAAAGTTTTCCAGCTAAATACACTTACCTTGTTCCAACCCCACTGGGTAACCACGCGCCCATTGTGTTTTCCTCAACTTGTTAAAACACCACATGGTACATTTGCATAGGATAACCAACATATAGCGAATCATTTGCATGCCTGAAAGTGCACTTGAGTAACCGTAATTACACGTGACACCAATTACTCTGTTACTTTGTATTAAATTATAATGGAAAATTCCACTAGAGAATTGGAGCCTAATTGCATCTTAATTTGCATAATTTTGCATATTAATCACATCTCAGATGAATAATAAATTTCAGCCGATTTTTTTAATTTATGCGCAGATACAAAAACAAGTTGAAAAATAATTTGTGAGTGACAAAAAAAAATAAATCAGAAACTATTACTAAGAGCATTTGTGCTAATTTCTCTCATTACCCGACGTTTAAGTTAAAGATATCTGCTCTCTTGATCAACGAGTTCTGCATTTGGAAATTGACGGTTCACTCCGGCAGAAAAAAAAGACACAAAAGAGGTGCGGAAATGCGAATTTCGGAAATGCCTGCGCGTCCGTTTTAAATAAAAACTTTACGACTCTATTTAAAGCTTTTTCCGCTGCAGCCATGCCAAATGTATTCTGCAATGATAATTCAAATCACTTTCCACCTCTACCTTTTCTTTCTTTCTCTTTCACTCTGTCTCTTTTTTTTTTTTCCTGGTCAACACCTGTGCCTGCTATTGTGTGTGGCTCCCTGCCAGCTCACACAAAATCCAATACCTGTGGCCCAGATTAAATTCAAATTTACAAAAACAACATATTTTCAGATTTAACACGCTATCCTTTCCAACACAAAGTTGACCAAGTAGTTCTAAAAACCTGATTATGAAGAAATGTAAAAAAATAAAATAAAATTTGAAATTGCAAAATACTACTTTTGTAAAAAAAAAGAAAATGTATATATAAATATATATATGAATCGGTTTTATATGAGTCAACACAACCTCTTCTTGTGGCACAATGGTACGAGTTGTATCTGGTTAAACAAATGACTGGGTTTTTTTAGTTTACTGATTGCATTTTAAATGGCAAAGATTAAAAAAAGGATACATCAGCTTTACAAATATTAGGCGATAATGTGACACACTTATAAGTCATTACCATTTTGACTGTAATTTCAGCTTCTATGACTTTTGTTTCGTTTTGTTTCACTGAGACAATTTTGAGGGACTGCATATTTAAATTTCACTCGGTATACAGATAAAGTTCACTGCCATGCACGGCTGTGGGTGTGAATGCCAGAAAAATAAAGAACATATAAAGAAACTGATAAATTTGGCTTGTACAGTATATCACTGTGTGTGGTCAGTAGGGCTATAGAAGCACTGCAAATACCAGCTCAAAAAAATAATTACAGTATATATAGTGCGTTATAGGCAGCAGTTAACAGGTACTTATTTGGATAGCGTCATCATTTTCTTGAGCTGAGAAATGTTTCTGCTTTCTTGTCATTATTTGTTTTAATCCCCAGGTTAGAAACCACTGAGTTAAAGTGAGACGTTTCACCTCGTCCTCCCACGTGAACAGCAAAGCTAAAGTGCCATTTACATTCATTTTGTGACGTCTAAGATGTGCTATAGCTGTGATTCCACCCAGACAGCGTGCCCTTATATTTTATATCCACATGTTGTTTATTGATGGAGTTGTCTCGTTGCCTCTGATGAACCAGTGTCCATATTTACTCTCGGTGACCTGCCTCGTGCACTCTGGAGGGTTTGTTCAGCACGGTGTGCTTATCTCTGTTAGAGCACGTTACACCAGCGTGGAGCTCAGCCGTGGACAACAGTGCCTTTCAGTGGCACGACAGAGGAACGGACCCAGCGAAGACGCAGGCTGCAGTGTTACAGCTCACACGCTGTGATACTGAGTGACAATAATAACACCCTGAGGGTCCGACACTACAACATTATAAGACTAACGGGAAATTAGATTGAATGAATTCAGAAAGAGCAGAAATGCTGCTGGGCCTCGAAGGCTATAAATCTGCCAAATATTTTGGAGGGAAATTACCTTTATTTATTAATTTAGTAATTATGACTCATTTACAGTCCCATTTGAAGATACCGACTCCCGTAAATCTCAAAACCAACCTCAACTGAAGAAGGTACACTACCTTTAAGTCAAGTTCAGCTCTTCAAATGACCCCAAACAATACACAAGACTTTGATATGGCTTATGTGATCACCTTTAAACAACATCACAATTACTTACACTTACAATACAACAACACGAGGAGAGACCTGGGGACCTAAAAGTTTCACTAATGTGAACTTTACAAGAATTTGAGCAGCTTCAGATTTGTTATTATCAGCTAAATAACACCAAAGTCCTTCTACAACCCTGCAAAGCTTACAGATTTATCTAAAAGAACATTTTTACCATAATACAACAAGTGCAGGTATAGAATCTGTTCTAAATCTGATGAAAATCTTTCAAACTTAATGAACCCTGAATTTGCCCTCAAATAAGGCGAAATTTGTCCATCTGAATTATACTTCCACTCCAGTCTTTGCTACTTCTCCCACAGATTTCAAGTCCAGGATTCTTTGAATTCCACAACTTGCTCTGATAATGTCTCTGATCGTGCCCTGCATTGTTAGTGCAAAGCGTGGCCCTGTCTTGGGGGCCTTCCCTATGTCAGTTCAGACTGTGTATGTTTAATTTACCAATGGTGCAATAAACAGCAGCCCGGACTCTAACTCTTCCTCGCTTGTGTATTAAACTGCAGCTTCTCCAACAATTAATCCCACCCAGCGAGGAGTCGTTAATATTCTGCTCCACTCCACTGGCAGATGTAAAAAGCATTCTCAACTGACACATATAATTACTATGATACATCCCGGAAAGGTTTCCGTGTCTGAGCGCAATTTCAAATAACCAAGTGCTGCGCGGCTAATTATTGATAAATAAAATTAGTTGGGAGAACTTCAGGTGGGCGGGGCCGCGCGCAGGTGTCTGCTGAATGCGTGCGAGCGCGTGTGTGCGCAGAGGAGGGAGAGCGCGACGATACAGCGGAGCTGACCTGCAATCACCGAGAACAGCGGGGACTTAATGATGTTTTGGTCTGCTGATCAAATTTCACATTTTCGCACAATCATTTTGGGCACCTGCTCAGAAAACAAAAGCCTGGCTAAAACTGCTGGCCCGTGTGAACAACTCAGTGTGTGTGCGTCTGTGCGTGCGTGCGCGCGCGTGTGTGTGTTGCTGCTGCTTTTTTCTTTTACATGTTCACTTTTATTGTTTTTATAATAGACTACATGCGGGCAGAGACACACGTAAAGTTTGTTTTCTAGTTCCCTTATTCGACACACACACACATACGTGTTTTCGTGATATATCAGCACGTATGACAAAAATGTGACAAATGGGAACGTGCCTTTCCGAAGGTCCTAGAGGCATGGGAATCACAAAAGGTTTGACCCATGCTTCCAGGAACACGCCCATCTGTTGAGATTTTGGCTAGGGCTAAATTTTGGTCAAACCTGAATTTACTGCTACTTGTGAGGACACTGTCAGGTTTATGTGACTTATGAGTACCATAAGGTCACACACTGATATTTCATGTTTAGGTGAATTGTGAAGCCCATGGAAACACATAATTTTCAAGTATACATGACTTATAAGGACCAGGTAAGGGTAGGTTCTGTATTTTTAGCTTGGCTCCTTTTGAGATTACAATATAATAGGCATGGATGCACAATAGTAATGCTCACCAGTCGGGTAACTTCTGACAGAAATATCAGACATTTATGTGTTAATAAAACAGTAAATCTGAGCTGTGTAGAGACTTAAAAAAAGACATAGGTCAAATGTGGTCAGTCTACTTTTTAAGTCTTAATATTGTAATGCATTAATTCATTTTGTAGTGAATGTTCATGTGAATAAAAACGTGGAACATTATCTGCCTTTCTTATCATTTAATTGCAAAAAGCACCCAGCATAAACCACAGATTTATGAGTAAGAACAATGCAATACAGAAAACTGCAATACTGACATAACTGTGGAAGTAACAAAGTATCTCTCTTGCTTGTTTCTTTTTTTCTTGCATCTTTCTTTTAATGCTATGATCCTGTTGTGGATGTAGTACCTTATGAGAACCCAGTCTCTGCCTTTCAGAGCTGCCGGCTCTGCTTGGAGGCAGCAGTCACATTCCTTTTTACCTGGTACTTTGCAGCTTGTTATGAAGTGAAACGTGCCGCTCAGCAACCTTCACTTCATCATTTGTCCACTTGATTCTCACCTTCCCAGCTGTCATAAATGGAAACAAAAGAAAATATCTTAATGTGAATGCAAAATGTTCTTAAACCTTGCTTTCTACTGGAGCACTTTAAAGGAGCAATAAGCACAATTCATCATACTTAGGTTGAAGGAATTAAAAATGGCTATGTGAAGAACTAGAGGTGTAATTACATCTGGAGTACAGCATGAAGTCATAATCCCTCTCTCTGTGTTGATCTCCAGCCATAGACTTTGGTTTGGTTTACAGGCAGTGCACAACAGCACACCTAGCAGTGAAAAGATATTGCTTATTGCTCCTTTAAGGATGCTTGGAATGAACCATTTGAAGTGCTGTGTTCTGCTGGGAATCAAATGAGATGAAAGGATTTATGATAAAAGCTCTCAATAGTGTCATGTCTGAAAACAATAAACTTGTCCTTTGATCACAAGTATATTCAGCTAAAACATTTTGTATTTGGGTGCGTTTACCCCTTCTTGGTGAAGTGTTGCTAATGTTTTTGTTGTCCAGGGTGATTGAGGCAGAGGTGCCCTTCATGTTGTCCAGGGCAGCTGAGTAAAGCGTGTGGCTTGGAACCCCAGAATACTTGGTCCTTGAGCCTTTGAAAAGTAACAGTGAAATATGAGAATCAATGCATGCAATAGGTCTGTTTGCTTTTTTCTCTGCATTATAGGAAAAGTCAGCGTTGGGCAGTGTGTAATTCTAAAATTAAGGGGCTAAGGGGCTCAAGAGTTGTAATCGGAAGGTTGCCGGTTCGAGCCCCGGCTCCGACAGTCTTGGTCATTGTGTCCTTGGGCAAGACACTTCACCCGTTGCCTACTGGTGGTGGTCAGAGGGCCCATGTCCTCATGTCCTTCACAGCTTAAAACAATATGAGGACAATGTAACACACACACTACAATCATTGGTCCTACCATATGAGGACTTCTACTTAAACACACTCATGTCCTTCACAGCTTAAAACAATATGAGGACATGACGACTGAACACATGTAGAGTTCATGTTCCTGACTTCTTACTTCTCCTGCTGTTGTCAATAAAAGCTCTAAACCCAACACTGATGTAAAGCCATCTATTTCCCAAGAAATTAAATCATGTAAACTGATCAGTGGGAGGTTAAATGGAAAAAAACATGTGTAAAAGGACAAAAATATCAAATGTAGTCAGAATAAAGATCAAGCTGATGCTTTAAGGGAAAGTTTGGACTAACATATGGTATAGACAATTACTTTCTCCTAATGCTAATGTTGATTTTGGTTAACTTTGACTCAAACTGATTGTTTTAATACAATCAAAGTGCATTTCATTTATGCACTAGGCCCAACTGACACCTATACTTGATACTAAATACAAAAAAATAATGTGTAACCTGTTGGAAGAATGAAGTGGGTATGTCACTCACCAATTGGTCTGTACAAAGTTGAGACAGGACCTCAGCACTTGGTGTCTGCAACAAAAGACAACAATATAATGTCAGAAACATTCAGTTCTGCTACCCGACTAGATAATTAACTACAGATCATATTTGTATGAGTGAACATTATTGCAGAAGGATCTGACTTCCTTATACCAGATTCTATAGAAACTTAACACTGTACAGTTCTGCTACCCAACAATATGAGGACAGTGTAACACACACACTACAATCACTGGTCCTACCATATGAGGACTTCTACTTAAACACACTCATGTCCTTCACAGCTTAAAACAATATGAGGACAATGTAACACACATTACAATCACTGGTCCCACCACACGAGGAAGGCAACTGAAACACACTCATGTCCTTCACAGCTTAAAACAATATGAGGACATGACGACTGAACACATGTAGAGTTCATGTTCCTGACTTCTTACTTCTCCTGCTGTTGTCAATAAAAGCTCTAAACCCAACACTGATGTAAAGCCATCTATTTCCCCAGAAATTAAATCATGTAAACTGATCAGCGGGAGGTTAAATGGACAAAAACATGTGTAAAGGGACAAAAATATCAAATGTAGTCAGAATAAAGATCAAGCTGATGCTTTAAGGGAAAGTTTGGACTAACATATGGTATAGACAATTACTTTCTCCTAATGCTAATGTTGATTTTGGTTAACTTTGACTCAAACTGATTGTTTTAATACAATCAAAGTGCATTTCATTTATGCACTAGGCCCAACTGACACCTATACTTGATACTAAATACAAAAAAATAATGTGTAACCTGTTGGAAGAATGAAGTGGGTATGTCACTCACCAATTGGTCTGTACAAAGTTGAGACAGGACCTCAGCACTTGGTGTCTGCAACAAAAGACAACAATATAATGTCAGAAACATTCAGTTCTGCTACCCGACTAGATAATTAACTACAGATCATATTTGTATGAGTGAACATTATTGCAGAAGGATCTGACTTCCTTATACCAGATTCTATAGAAACTTAACACTGTACAGTTCTGCTACCCAACAATATGAGGACAGTGTAACACACACACTACAATCACTGGTCCTACCATATGAGGACTTCTACTTAAACACACTCATGTCCTTCACAGCTTAAAACAATATGAGGACAATGTAACACACATTACAATCACTGGTCCCACCACACGAGGAAGGCAACTGAAACACACTCATGTCCTTCACAGCTTAAAACAATATGAGGACATGACGACTGAACACATGTAGAGTTCATGTTCCTGACTTCTTACTTCTCCTGCTGTTGTCAATAAAAGCTCTAAACCCAACACTGATGTAAAGCCATCTATTTCCCCAGAAATTAAATCATGTAAACTGATCAGCGGGAGGTTAAATGGACAAAAACATGTGTAAAAGGACAAAAATATCAAATGTAGTCAGAATAAAGATCAAGCTGATGCTTTAAGGGAAAGTTTGGACTAACAAATGGTATAGACAATTACTTTCTCCTAATACTAATGTTGATTTTGGTTAACTTTGACTCAAACTGATTGTTTTAATACAATCAAAGTGCATTTCATTTATGCACTAGGCCCAACTGACACATATACTTGATACCAAATACAAAAAAATAATGTGTAACCTGTTGGAAGAATGAAGTGGGTATGTCACTCACCAATTGGTCTGTACAAAGTTGAGACAGGACCTCAGCACTTGGTGTCTGCAACAAAAGACAACAATATAATGTCAGAAACATTCTGTACTGTAAATCCCGACTAGATAATTAACTACAGATCATATTTGTATGAGTGAACATTATTACAGAAGGATCTGACTTCCTTATACCAGATTCTATAGAAACTTAACACTGTGCAGTTCTGCTACCCAACAATATGAGGACAGTGTAACACACACACTACAATCACTGGTCCTACCATATGAGGACTTCTACTTAAACACACTCATGTCCTTCACAGCTTAAAACAATATGAGGACAATGTAACACACATTACAATCACTGGTCCCACCACACGAGGAAGGCAACTGAAACACACTCATGTCCTTCACAGCTTAAAACAATATGAGGACATGGCGACTGAACACATGTAGAGTTCATGTTCCTGACTTCTTACTTCTCCTGCTGTTGTCAATAAAAGCTCTAAACCCAACACTGATGTAAAGCCATCTATTTCCCCAGAAATTAAATCATGTAAACTGATCAGCGGGAGGTTAAATGGAAAAAAACATGTGTAAAGGGACAAAAATATCAAATGTAGTCAGAATAAAGATCAAGCTGATGCTTTAAGGGAAAGTTTGGACTAACAAATGGTATAGACAATTACTTTCTCCTAATGCTAATGTTGATTTTGGTTAACTTTGACTCAAACTGATTGTTTTAATACAATCAAAGTGCATTTCATTTATGCACTAGGCCCAACTGACACATATACTTGATACCAAATACAAAAAAATAATGTGTAACCTGTTGGAAGAATGAAGTGGGTATGTCACTCACCAATTGGTCTGTACAAGGTTGAGACAGGACCTCAGCACTTGGTGTCTGCAACAAAAGACAACAATATAATGTCAGAAACATTCTGTACTGTAAATCCCGACTAGATAATTAACTACAGATCATATTTGTATGAGTGAACATTATTACAGAAGGATCTGACTTCCTTATACCAGATTCTATAGAAACTTAACACTGTACAGTTCTGCTACCCAACAATATGAGGACAGTGTAACACACACACTACAATCACTGGTCCTACCATATGAGGACTTCTACTTAAACACACTCATGTCCTTCACAGCTTAAAACAATATGAGGACAATGTAACACACATTACAATCACTGGTCCCACCACACGAGGAAGGCAACTGAAACACACTCATGTCCTTCACAGCTTAAAACAATATGAGGACATGACGACTGAACACATGTAGAGTTCATGTTCCTGACTTCTTACTTCTCCTGCTGTTGTCAATAAAAGCTCTAAACCCAACACTGATGTAAAGCCATCTATTTCCCCAGAAATTAAATCATGTAAACTGATCAGCGGGAGGTTAAATGGACAAAAACATGTGTAAAGGGACAAAAATATCAAATGTAGTCAGAATAAAGATCAAGCTGATGCTTTAAGGGAAAGTTTGGACTAACAAATGGTATAGACAATTACTTTCTCCTAATGCTAATGTTGATTTTGGTTAACTTTGACTCAAACTGATTGTTTTAATACAATCAAAGTGCATTTCATTTATGCACTAGGCCCAACTGACACATATACTTGATACCAAATACAAAAAAATAATGTGTAACCTGTTGGAAGAATGAAGTGGGTATGTCACTCACCAATTGGTCTGTACAAAGTTGAGACAGGACCTCAGCACTTGGTGTCTGCAACAAAAGACAACAATATAACGTCAGAAACATTCTGTACTGTAAATCCCGACTAGATAATTAACTACAGATCATATTTGTATGAGTGAACATTATTACAGAAGGATCTGACTTCCTTATACCAGATTCTATAGAAACTTAACACTGTACAGTTCTGCTACCCAACAATATGAGGACAATGTAACACACACACTATAATCACTGGTCCTACCATATGAGGACTTCTACTTAAACACACTCATGTCCTTCAAAGCTTAAAACAATATGAGGACATGACGACTGAACACATGTAGAGTTCATGTTCCTGACTTCTTACTTCTCCTGCTGTTGTCAATAAAAGCTCTAAACCCAACACTGATGTAAAGCCATCTATTTCCCCAGAAATTAAATCATGTAAACTGATCAGCGGGAGGTTAAATGGACAAAAACATGTGTAAAAGGACAAAAATATCAAATGTAGTCAGAATAAAGATCAAGCTGATGCTTTAAGGGAAAGTTTGGACTAACAAATGGTATAGACAATTACTTTCTCCTAATGCTAATGTTGATTTTGGTTAACTTTGACTCAAACTGATTGTTTTAATACAATCAAAGTGCATTTCATTTATGCACTAGGCCCAACTGACACATATACTTGATACCAAATACAAAAAAATAATGTGTAACCTGTTGGAAGAATGAAGTGGGTATGTCACTCACCAATTGGTCTGTACAAGGTTGAGACAGGACCTCAGCACTTGGTGTCTGCAACAAAAGACAACAATATAATGTCAGAAACATTCTGTACTGTAAATCCCGACTAGATAATTAACTACAGATCATATTTGTATGAGTGAACATTATTACAGAAGGATCTGACTTCCTTATACCAGATTCTATAGAAACTTAACACTGTACAGTTCTGCTACCCAACAATATGAGGACAGTGTAACACACACACTACAATCACTGGTCCTACCATATGAGGACTTCTACTTAAACACACTCATGTCCTTCACAGCTTAAAACAATATGAGGACAATGTAACACACATTACAATCACTGGTCCCACCACACGAGGAAGGCAACTGAAACACACTCATGTCCTTCACAGCTTAAAACAATATGAGGACATGACGACTGAACACATGTAGAGTTCATGTTCCTGACTTCTTACTTCTCCTGCTGTTGTCAATAAAAGCTCTAAACCCAACACTGATGTAAAGCCATCTATTTCCCCAGAAATTAAATCATGTAAACTGATCAGTGGGAGGTTAAATGGACAAAAACATGTGTAAAAGGACAAAAATATCAAATGTAGTCAGAATAAAGATCAAGCTGATGCTTTAAGGGAAAGTTTGGACTAACAAATGGTATAGACAATTACTTTCTCCTAATGCTAATGTTGATTTTGGTTAACTTTGACTCAAACTGATTGTTTTAATACAATCAAAGTGCATTTCATTTATGCACTAGGCCCAACTGACACATATACTTGATACCAAATACAAAAAAATAATGTGTAACCTGTTGGAAGAATGAAGTGGGTATGTCACTCACCAATTGGTCTGTACAAGGTTGAGACAGGACCTCAGCACTTGGTGTCTGCAACAAAAGACAACAATATAATGTCAGAAACATTCTGTACTGTAAATCCCGACTAGATAATTAACTACAGATCATATTTGTATGAGTGAACATTATTACAGAAGGATCTGACTTCCTTATACCAGATTCTATAGAAACTTAACACTGTACAGTTCTGCTACCCAACAATATGAGGACAGTGTAACACACACACTACAATCACTGGTCCTACCATATGAGGACTTCTACTTAAACACACTCATGTCCTTCACAGCTTAAAACAATATGAGAACAATGTAACACACACTACAATTACTGGTCCTACCATATGAGGACTTCTATTTTCCTGTTGGAGGTTGAGACAGGATGGAGGGACAGCAGGGTAGTAGCTCGCACAAATGATTCTATTGACACAACAGGGAAGTGAGATTAATGAACTGAACACAACAGACTCTTTCAAAATAAAACAGGAAACATGGCATGAAAATACAAACGTGGTAATATACAGCCCTAACATAAATTCCTTAAAACGATGTTAATAACGTTATGCCAAAGTCAGCTAACCCACCACCAAACATAAGAAACTCAAAAACTTTAGAATAAAGTCAGAAACGCTGGGCCAGAAACCCAGACCGTGAGCGAATAACTATAATACTATTGATTTGTGCTAAATACGAAAACATTAATATTATCATTTAAATCCCCCCAAACATATCTTGTGTTGAAAAAAATGTGTGTTGCAGTTAGCTACACTTAAAAAGAGCTTAGGCTGACTGTCTCTGCAGTTGAAGATGCAGAGCACATGCTAGGCCGCAGGTCCCTTTAACTCCAGTGGGAATTTAAGAACAGTTAAATTTAACTTCTAATATCTATTGTTGAAGATAAATCTTAAGTAATTTTTTAACATTTATCATCATTCACCACTTTCAGTTTGTTCAAATCGATTGTGCATTGTTTTAATTCCGTTTAACTAACGTTAATTAGCTTGTTAAACATACAACTTTACCTTGCGAAGTGTGCGTCGAATCATGGATATCAAAGGTAAATACATACGTCAAGATAAATCTCTCCTGAGTGCTGAAGGTCCCGGATGTGCCGTTTACGCAGAGCTCAAGCGAGTTGGTATCTTGCCGTGACCAGCAGCTCTTTGGTTGAGGCTTTCGAACAATCAGATGCAGCTTTACTCACTTGTTGACCAATCACAGACGTCGTTCTATGCTCCACTGACGAAATGCTGCATCCTCTCACCAGCCACGGACTCTCCTCGTCCATTTAACAACAAAACACAGCAACACGTGCTGTATTTGAGGTAGGAACACTTGAGAACTGTCACAATGTTTTGCAAACTGCTGTTACAGTTAATTTCGTTCCGTTAATTTGTTTGGTACCTATTGTTAAGTAACACTTGGTACACATGTGGTTAGCTTGCTGGTCTAGTTTAAGTTAGCATGGGCATGCTGTTCACTGATGGAGTAAGGCCAAATTTGTCTTGATATTGTCAGTGTGTTATCATAAACATGTCCTAATTTGTTATGAAAAGAAGAGCAGCACCCCTAGACCCCCAGGTGAAAATACAGATAATAGATAAGCAATTTAAGAAAATAAGTATAATGTGTATAATAAATGATTTTACTGTCACTTTCCTGGGTCTGTTGACCCAGCGTTTTAAGTTTTAGTTTGTTTGGAAGTCGATGTTTATTTATAAGTTCTTTAGGTTAGCTAAGTTCATTTGTTTATTAGATTACCCTTGTTATGTCTGTTTTATTGTGAAAGTCCTTTTCCTATATCCAGTGTGTCTAGTTTTGTTTCCCCTTGTCTTGTTAGGTCTGATTTGTCCCAGCTGTTCCTCATCCCCTCATTATCTCTCTGTGTACTTACAGTGGCTTGCAAATGTATTCGTCCCCCTTTTCCACATTTTGTCACATTACTGCCACAAACATGAATCAATTTTAATGGAATCCAATTGCAGCAAAAGGTGGTTCTACAAAGTATTGACTCGGGGGGCTGAATAATTACACACACCCCAGTTTTCAGTTATTTATTTGTAAAAAATGTTTGGAATCATGTATGATTTTCGTTCCACTTCTCACGTGTACACCACTTTGTATTGGTCTTTCACATGGAATTCCAATAAAATTGATTCATGTTTGTGGCTGTAATGTGACAAAATGTGGGAAAGTTCAAGGGGGCCGAATACTTTTGTAAGCCATGCTGTGGATTAATAAGACATGCTGTGGATTAATAACTAATAAGTATGATTCAGTGCAGAGAGGTCTATTAACACATAGTGAGTGAGAAAGGTGACTGGAAAGGAAAAAACTCAGTGCATCATGGGAATCCCCCGGCAGCCTGGATTCAGGAGACAGACACTATCTCTACTTTCAAGATTAGGCTTAAAACTTTCCTTTTTGCTAAAGCATATAGTTAGGGCTGGACCAGGTGACGCTGAATCCTCCCTTAGTTATGCTGCAATAGACGTAGGCTGCTGGGAATTCCCATGATGCATTGAGTTTTTCCTTTCCAGTCACCTTTATAACTCAGTATGTGTTAATAGACCTCTCTGCATTGAATCATATCTGTTATTAACCTCTGTCTCTCTTCCACAGCATGTCTTTCATCCTGTTTTCCTTCTCTCACCCCAACTGGTTGCAACAGATGGCCGCCCCTCCCTGAGCCTGGTTCTGCCAGAGGTTTCTTCCTGTTAAAAGGGAGTTTTTCCTTCCCACTGTTGCCAAAGTGCTTGCTCATAGGTGGTCATATGATTGTTGGGTTTTTCTCTGTACCTATGAAGGGCCTTGAGGCGACTTTTTTTTGTGATTTGGCGCTATATAAATAAAATTGAATTGAAATTGAATTGTACTGCTGCATACTGTGACATTTACAGTTGCTTAGTTAATTAAGTGACTTAATTACTCACTTTTATTTACTAATTTAATTACTAAATGAAGCTGGAATTGTGCATTCTGCAGTTTTTAATAGTGTGTTATTAGTTTTTAAAGAAGCAATATGCATTTTATACTATATTGTAAAAAGTATAAGGTAAGTTGAATTTAAAATATAATGAAGTGTTGACTTTTTTCATCAATTCTTGTAGATACACAGAGTCGAGACTGAGCCTGATGATCATACTGAATCAGATGACAGCGGCAGGAATCTCCAAGTTCAACTGCAGATTGCAGATGCAATTATATTAATGCAGATTAATATAAACTCTTCAAGGGTCAAAATCTGCACACACATCATTCTGCATAGTGAAGGTCAGAAAATTTGTGCATTGATCTTGAGAAGTAAGACTCATTAATTAATAGTAATATAATTAGACAAATGTTGAAACTTTATATTTCGAGACATTTTGTCAACAACAAAAAAAACCAAGATGTGCAGGCACTGATAACTGAATCTAAAAACCTTCATTTTTGTCAAGATTTGCCTGATTTAACTGTTGTTACCCTTGCTTATAGCTCACCCTAAAATGTATAAAAATGGGAAAAGTTTTTGATATGTGTTAGAATGATTGTTTAATTGGCAAGGTTTGAACGAACAATTTTTAGAAGCCTCAAATCTTATCTGTTATTATTCCACGAATGATTCAAATAAAGTTCACCTCCATTTCAACATTGAATACGACTGTGGACATAAGAGCTAAAAGGTGCTGTCCACGCATGTGTCCACTAAGCCCCAGAAGGGTATAACCTGGGTCAAATGTGTTATTGTGTCTGACACACCTACAATATGAGGACTCGCAGAGTGACGTCACTGAAAGTGTGTTTAAAGTGTGTTAAGTTCCAAAACTGGCCAGTAGGTGCGAAAACTGAAAATGAGGAAAAACGCTAAACACACTTAAACACACTTTTTCATAAAATTGTGATGTTTCAGGACTTTCGAGATTTTTGGTTTGGGAGCATGTTGGGAGCCTCTAGAACACTTTAGAAGGCTCAGAAAAATGAGGACCTCAAAAATGTCCTCATTTTTCTGAGCGTCCTCATTTTGTGAGTGTGTTATCATAAAATTGTCCTAAGATGTCATGAAAACAAGTACACACACACACACACACACACACACACACACACACACGGGATAAATGAGTATTTATCTCCCTCTACTGGACCCTAGCAGTAAAACCACTTTGCTGCCTTTAAATACCCCCAGTGAGTGCCATTCACGCATAGAACTCTCACGCAGATCCCGTCTAGTCTTTCAAAAACAATCTGAATTCAATCTGAAGGACCGACTGTGTAAAATACGGTGTAAATATGTAGTCACACATTTTGCCAGAAAATACTGTAAGGTAATGAATATTATATAAAAACAGGAAATAAAATGTAGCAGATCGTTATTGAAAATGTTGCAGAAGTTGAATATGATCATTATATGTGCTGTTTAGCAAACTAACTTGTAGGATAGCATAGTTCAAGAGTCTAAGACTTCAAAGCAATAAAAACATATTTATAAAAATGTAACAATAATGTAGTGATTGTTCAAAGTAAACAGCAGCAGACCGAGTGTTAGAGTTCTGTGAAAGCGTAGACGAACCCAAGCACAGGCAAGGCCAAACTAACTGCTCCGATTGTAAAATTTCCAACAGTTCTTGAAAGCAGCACTGTTATGTGTACGTCGTTTTCACCATAGGCATTATGGGTACAATATGGGGTGAGTTGCATAAGGTTACAAGAGGCTGCAGTGTGGATGGAGGCTGTCGCCCCGGTCTGTGGTGGACACGGAGCCTTAACGCTGTGTCCTTCCCGCTCTGATGCAGCGGATCAGCAGCCTCGCCGCATGCCGGGAGTTCGGCGGCCTCGTGGCCTGTACAGCGGGGGTCTGTGCCCGCAAGAACAGCTGCAAGCAGCCGGCTGCGCACCGGCAGTGGGACGGTCCGGTCGTGCGTCCCGTGCGTGCTTACACCGCGGCGCCGGGCCGGAGGCTGTGCGGACGGAGTCTCGTGTTCGCCGGTGTGAAACACAGACTGTTCTGCTCGCAGCATGGACCTGACGGGCCCGAGGAGAGCTCCGGCCGCCGGCCCGCTATTTCCGTGGTCGGCATTCCCGACCCGATCACATGGATCAGGTGTAAGGTCATCATGTTTGCACTCGATCTGTACTTTGACGTCAACTCTGAGGAGTTTGAAAGAGGTGTGAAGCAGGTAACTACCGACAGGCCGTTTTACTTTTTCATCAGTACTGTCAATAATAAAAAGCACATTTTTCATGCTTTATATGGACCATTGTTTGAAAGAGTTACCTTTAGTAGTAAATACACGTTTACATCTGATACTAGGACATCAAGAGGTCATGGATTGGATAACGTAGGTGGGACAACACCACATTAAACTATACCTCGCTAAATAACATTTTGCTCTGTGCTAAAGTTTGCACCACATCACGTGACCTTCATCAGCCTGTTTATCTTCAGCTTTTTGAAGATACTTTTTTTTAATAGCGGTGTTGTCCCACATGTGCTTGGAGCATTCCCCCCCCATAAACAAATGCTTTCCACCTTCAGTGAATCCACACGCAGCCACGGATTAAACCACCAACCTTCTGATTAGTGGATGACCTGCTCTTCTATCTGAGCTACAACCACCCCTACTGAATGAACCTGCCAAGGTAAAAACTGGGCAGGTTCATTGTGCTAACGAAGAACACATAACACGACTGAAAGCAGCAGAGCACTTACAGTTTCAACTAGAGACTTTTAAGATTGTGTATTTATTTATTTTTCTGGTTATTACCCAGCCTGAGGCAACATGGCAGGTTGTAAACCCGTTTTAAAGACGCAAACACACACTTGTACCGTCAGGAATTGCGGCTTTTTATTAAATACTGTGGTTAAAGAGAATAAGCCACCTTTTTGTTCCTCATCCATTCCAGGCTTTGGTTCATGTCTCCAACAAGATGTCCAACGGCAGATATCATGAGCTAAAGGGGATAGTCTCCAATGAGGTAACACATCAAAGACATAACAAAGTTGTATTAAATAAGCTGACTTTGTTGACTGTCCCACACAGACAGTACAGGACTGTATCAAACTGTTAGTGTTAATAAAATCTAACATTTAGTATTCATGTCAAATTAAGACTTTTTTCCCCCACTTTCAGTCTTTTTTAGTAATGATCGTCTTGTTTTTCCTTCCAGATGTTGGAATATGTTGAGAAGAGGTGCGGGTCTCTCACTGATGCTCAGAGGAAGCAGCTCTGTGTCCAAATGGATGATATTGTATTTGTGCTTCCAGAGGACATCTCTGTCGTCTTTGATCAGTATGGTCAGTTTGTGAAATCAGAACATGGGATGAGGAAGTGATACGAACAGCAGGACGGACTCTGATTTCTGTCTTTTTTCTTGCAGGTAGGAAGTTTTGCTACATCGTCATGAGATTTTGGATCCTGTCATCACACGAAGGACCCGATGACCCTGAGGGTACAAAAATCTTCAAAGTGGGATCCAGTGAAGACGGCGGCCCACAGAAGAAAATTGTAACTGCTGTTTATGAGTAAGCACTCATCTCGTCATCTGTCAACATCACAAACAAGCCAATCACCCAGAAGCATGGCTTAGAAACAAATATTTCCTCATTCAGCTCTGGCATGTTAGCAGAGCTGAAGCTATGTCTGCTCTTTCTTTGCTTAAAGAAAACTTTTGATCATTAATTTGCTGAAATGTGCCAAAATCTTTGTTTGCTTTACGTCTCCATATAGGCTATGCTGATGCAAAATTAAAGTGTACAAATATTTGCTTAGAGATAATTTTATGTTGGCAAAAGCTCAAAGCTACCTGCAGGCCTTCCAGCATACAGCAGGTCTGTTTTTGTTGGGAGGGGAGCAGAGCTGCTGGTGGTGAGTTGAAGGTTTTTAAAGTAAATGCAGAAAGAATAACAGTGAAATGTTCAGAAGGATCACATGGATGAGGGTCTGTGTTGTATTTAATGCCTCTCTTGGGGAAAGTGGCAAAAGTGACATGTATATTTCTACTGCTACTTCAGTCACTTGAAAGTAAGAAACAAAAATAGTACTGGTAGGAAAAAAGGGTAAAACAATTATTTCTGTTTTCAATTTGCTTTAAAAACTCATTTTCGGGGTCATTTTTGTTTTTAAAAACTTTTTAGAATTGTGGCATAGACTATATAACAGATGAACATATTCACTGGGATGTCACCGAGAGGCGAGAGGAGAGGCGGGGTACACCCTGGACAGGTCGCCAGTCTGTCGCAGGGCCAACACACAGAGACAGACAACCATTCGCACTCACATTCACTCGCACATTCACACCTAGTGGCAATTTGGATTATCCAATTAACCTATCCCCACAAGTTGCATGTCTTTAGACGGTGGGAGGAAGCCGGAGTACCCGGAGGGAACCCACGCAAACACGGGAGAACATCCAAACTCCACACAGAAAGACCCCGGCCTGATGGTGGAATTGAACTCAGGACCTTCTTGCTGTGCGGCAACAGTGCTAACCACCGTGCCGCCTATATTTATGTAATATAGTTGTTAATAATATTTGACAGATAGAAGCTTCTTTTGGAGCTCCCATATGATCGCCATAACAAATAGATCTAAATGTTTGATTTGGCTGATTTTTTTTTGCTCGACGTCCAGGTGTGCTTCCTCCCAGGGATTTGTGTGATCTTTCATTCATTAGGTGAATGTGTTAACCACTACACTCAAATCAAACCTGCCCCAAATCACCCACACAGTTAAATTTGAGCTTTACCAGCATCCAGAGATATATGAAATGGTAAAAATGGCCTGTATTTGTAGAGCACTTTACTAGTCCCTAAGGACCCCAAAGTGCTTTACACATCCAGTCATCCACCCATTCACACACTGGTGATGGCAGCTACATTGTAGCCACAGCCACCCTGGGGTGCACTGACAGAAATCTAATATCCCTGGAGTCAAATATCATGTTCTTCTGGAGCCAGCCACAGTGGCCATGTGAGGATCTGCAGTTTATTACGTTTCTGTGTTGATTCATTTTAGACTCTGAATTTGCAGGTTGGTTTATGACCAACAGCCACACTACTGCAGTGCTTATGGACCTTTAAAACTGAGACTTTTGGAAATGCTGCTAAGCTACTAAGAGTTTGAAAATCTTATCAGTGTATTACGCTTTTTTCACAGTCATCGTCTCCTCGTGCTGCTAGTCACTTTATGTAACCATTCTTTAAAATCATGCATCTAGGCAAAGGGATTCATTTACACCATCATGGTTCTTCCTCCCCATCAAGAAATCAAACAGCTTCAGCTTCCTGTTTACGATGGCAGATGCATGTTCAGTGTACTTGAATGGTCATGTGACTGGTTCTTCTATCACACGATGTGTGCAGAGATGTGTGAAAAAACAAACTGAGAGGCAGCAACTTTTAGTCCCCTGTCACTGTTGATATATGATGCATTCAGGCACAGTTGTGTCTGTTGGTCAGTGTTTAGAACAACACACACTACCGTCACATACCTGAAACGAAGAAAATCAATCTTTTTTTTTCTTTGAAAGCAACCTGGCTGTGCAGAAATCTGATGCCACGTCATAAACCTTTGCTATTCTGTGCTTGATCACTGACTGACTTTAACAGATAAGCAGTAACTTATAACTTTCTTTTCTATTATTTCACCAAATATCAACAAAGAATTGTAGCTCCTTTTTTTGCCTTAAAGTGTTAAGAAACGTTGGCATAACTGCAATTCCTTCACTGCAAAGGTCTGCTAACTTCTTGTAGTTTGGAATCCAGCTCTGAGTATGTTAAATTCTTCAATAAAGTTTGCTGGTTAAACAAAAAGACAAATCATTCCACACCCACACAGTGCTAACAGTCAAAGCCTCTTTCTGTTCTCAGCCAGTAATCCAGTTGTTGGACCACAGTGTGTGGCTATTCTACCTAATACCCACCTATCTAGTTAGCCAGATTCTCTGTCCTATTGTTCCAGGTCTTAAAATCCTCTCTGAGAAATCCTGTTACACTTCAAATGTTATCCTGAAGGCTCACACGAAACCGACAGTTTGGCATGAAACAGGCGCCATTTTCAGAATTATATACAATTATTTTCAAGGAGAGACAAGAACCAAAACTTAGTTTGAATGTCAGGGTTAGTCGGTCCATCTTTTCTTTCAGCACTTTCAATAAACTTGTACTACTAATCTAGGATGTGCATGATTAACAGTGTGGGAAGTTTTTAACCATCTTTGCTTCGTGTCGTCGCAGATTCCACCGAGAGCTGACGAAGGGAGCCTCTTCTGACTGGACTGTTACTACTGTTTGGCACTGGCACTGGAAACTAGCTGAATAATCTGACTCAGTTTTGCTCAGATTTGTCATTTTTTGCTTTCCTATGGAAGGCAACCTTCAAACTGAGAAACTGTACTGATCATTTTCCATTTGGATCACATTAAATGGGACCCAGAGTGCTGCAGCTGTGCAGACACTGAGTACTACTTGATGGTTTTTCTTTGGCTATGTCCACACGTACCCAGGTATTTTTGAAAACGCAGATTTTTCTATGTGTTTGCACCTTTCGTCCACACGCAAACGGCGTTTTTGGTCACTGAAAACTGAGATTTTTAAAAACTCCGGTCAGGGTGGATATTTTTGAAAACTCCGTTTTTGCATTTACATGTGGACGAGAAAAATGGAGAAAACGCAGCGTCAAAGGTGTGCGCATTTTCTGACGTCACACTGTGCGCCACGTTATTGTTTCGGTGAAATGAACTTCTACAATACTGTTACTGTTAATTGTTCTCTCTGCAGTGTTTAAATGCTTACATATACACACACAGCTACTGTCCCTCCACACATACGACTCGGTTCTGCTTCTATGCCTCAGCTTTGTTTACTTTTTCCCACCGAGGCTTCTAGACTTCTGATTGGCCAACATTTCTGCACAGTTAGGAATATATCGCCACCTGTTGCTTTGGCATGTTCCTAGCAGCGTTTTCCTTCATTTCTGCCTTTACGTGTGGACGGGATTATTTTTTTAAAAAGAAAACGGAAAATCTCCGCTTTCAAAAATACCCGTGTACGTGTGGACGTAGCCTAGAAGTAGTGGTACTGTACAGTCTCTCTGAATCACCTGTCGACCCCCGTCAGGTGTTTTTAAATTCTGTATATGCTTCACCATTACTGTTCTTATGGTCTGTTGACTATCTCGTTTGTGTTTTCCTATTGAAAATGTTATCCCTTTAATAGACACTCCAAAGACAAAAACAGTATATGAACAGATTGAAGTTATTTTCTGGATCATTGACCAACTTCGTATACATGCTTATTTTTTTGGGACCTTTCAACTACATGCTTTATTAAATTGAGTTTGGTCATTTGTCATTGTATTACAGCTGTAACCATGATATCTTTTGTCACGTTCCAAAAGTTATTTTTATTAAATCTGAAAAATAAACTACAAATTATGATGGAGGTACACAGGTATTTTTCTAGAAACTAAGAAGTAATAATGATCTGATTGGTGTCTGAGTACCAGTATGTTCTATCTATAAACTACATCACCAATTTCTGTCCTTTCCCTGATGAAAATCAGGACCCAACAGATTCCATTTGTTCTATACCAGAGGTGTCAAACTCCAGTCCTCCAGGGCTGATGTCATGAAACTTGTAAATGTCTCCCTGCTGCAACACACCTGAATAAAATTAGTAGGTCATTAGCAAGACTCTACAGAACCTGACTGCATGCTGAGGTGGCAATTCAGTCATTTGATTCATGTTACAGCAGCTCATGAGTGAATGAGCATGGTGCAATAAAAGTACTTTTTAGAAGTACATTTTTCCAAACAGTTACATTAGGGGCTGCCACCTCAGCATGCATTCAAGTTCTACAGAATCTTGCTAAAGACCTGCTACATTTTTTCAGGTGTTTTGCAGCAGGGACACATTTACAAGTTTGACATGACATCGGCCCTCAAGGACTGGAGTTTGACACCCCTGCTCTACACCAATGGTTGCCTCTGCAGTTTCTTATCCCCACATTAAAAAGCCTTAAAGAAAACCTAAGGGCTTATGCTCCTTACTTCCTGCCTTATATATACCGCTAGAGTGGCCAACGTTTAAAATAATAAAGTCAGTGTATGTAAAAGTAATCCATGTGAGCTAATAGCTCAGGTTTCACACTGCAGTTCAGTTTAGCATTTCTTTTTCTTTATTCATTTCTGCTTGCAGCTTCATCAGCAACTAGAACAACACATTGAAATCCCACCTGTTAGTGGTTAAATTGTTGCTAAAGTAGGTTTTGAATACTTGTGCAGACATGCAGTGCCAAATTTGTGGAGTACTTTGGTACTTTGTGGAGCACTGCAGAATAGTTTTTTCCACAAGTGACTAATATAAAGGCCAAGAGAAAACTTTGTTAATATTAGATCTGTATTCTTGTATTCAACTAATACCGGGATTCTGTTAGTGATAAAAAAAGCATCAGGGAAGAAAATCCACTTTCTGTAGCAAGCAGAAAGGGACATATGTTCTAGTAGATGGCTGCCAGCGACAAAGTTGAAGCCAGTTCTTGATGGGCCAAAGAGAGCATAACACAAATCTTGTACAAAATGAAAATAGTTATAATAGTACAGTTTTGCTCCAAGCAAGAATGACTAATTCTGCCGTAAAATTCTCCACCTTAGCTTGTGTTTGTGCCCACAGTCACTGCCAGCAATGTGTCACTTGTCGAAGACATCACATTTGACAGGCTCGTGAATGTTGCGTGTCATCCAATTCTGTTAAAGCTTGCTGCAGTATTATTAATGTTGACAACATATCTGACAAACAGAGAGGATTCTGTCATTAGCGTCCGCTAATTCATGCATAATGAAACACGCTGAGGATTAGTCTAATTTTCCTGCATGGTAATACGCGGGGTCTGCGGAAGTTTGCGTGGGGTGGGGGGGTTTATTTATTTATTTTTTCATAGTTCCAGTCAAGCATCTCACCGAGTCATAATGGGATTAAATGAGTGTGGTTAGCTTAGCACGTGTCAATATGCTCCTGGATATGGTGAGAGTACATTAAACAATTTAACATGCCTGTGCATCACTCACTTTAATGGAAATTAACAAGAAAACATAAACAAGTGGTGAATATACAAAAGCTAATGTTTTTATTAGTTATTTTATTGTTTTGTTTTTTGTACGTTCTGACGTGTGAATCAGTCCAGGCTAGACGCCAACTAGTTCATTAATCTGGTTAGCGAAGCAGATTGCAAACAATTCCTCATGCTTTCTTTAATGTGTATTTGTATGTTTGCATGTGTCCCAGCTCCAGGACGCTTCAGATCCATTGTGCTGTCTCTGTCAGAGTCTCATTATAAGGTTGATTAATAGAATTAAGGGATAAATATGTGTGGAAATCAAAGTTAATACTACTTCTAGACAGAAAAAAAGTGATAAGATTCAGAGAACATACTTAGTATTTACTGACAGCTGCCTTTTAATCATAACTGAACACTGCTTCACAGCAGCTTATTATATGCCAACAAAGGGTGGCATGTTGTTTCCAATAAACAGAAAATGTTTGCTCAAACAAAGCACGCCTAAAAACACTCAACTTGATTTTCATTCACTTATTCATATACTGCTGCCATTTGAGAGGGTTGGCAACTACTAGGAGCAAGTTGCAATGTAGTAGTCACGTCAGCACATGAAGGGTCCAGGGACTGAAATACTGAAGCACCTGAACACTCTGATCAATCTGAACAATTTTGACATAATACTGAAATGCTGACGTGGCAAATGTGCTGCTCCTATTAATGATGGGTGACATCAACTTCATAAAAAGCCCAAAACATGATCAGTGTTTTTAAAACAAAAATCAAAACAAATTAATTGAACAATGAAGTATTTTTGATTAAAACTGTTTATGCCACTCAGCATCACAATTTCTCTGATGTTCATTTGTGTGTGTGCACTTTTGTTATACTGATACAGACACAATATTCAGGCAAGATAAACAAACTATAGATCAAAACAAGTTTTGAATGGGACCCAAAAATCTGTGATGTTTGGTATGAAAAAGTACACCTGTGTGTGCTCTCTGAGGAAATCTCAAGAGTGCCTAAAGTAAAAAAATGTGCTTAATGGCTGTAAAATCTGCTCTGATGCATAAAGGAGATAAGTTGTTTGTTGCTGTTCCCAGTGATGAAAATAGAGCTTCAAAGAACATCTCAGGTCTTCAGCGTAACATTGCATACGACCAATTCAATGACGCAAGAAATAATTCCATATAGTGAAAAAAATAAAATCAAATACCACAGCAAGTGCAGTATGTCTCTTCACATAACCTCCTTTTTGAACGGGTGTTCTGCCAGAAACTGTTAAGTGGCTTCCAGCAAATTCATTAAATAGCATAAAAGGCAGCAACCTACAAAGCCTTAATCCAAAAAATAGGTCAAGATTTTTAAAAACAGTTTCATTTCTTGCGTCCTTTCTATATATTTTTACATTTTAATTTTAATTCAGGTAAGTAGATCTTTATCCATAAAATATATAACACGCGATTGTGTAGAAGATGCAGTTTTCATCAGCAGTAGTTTTTGTTTTGTTGAAGATTGTAGCAGCACAGAAAGGATTCAAATTTAACTCAGTCTCTTTGGAATATTTCATATTAATGCAGATCTTTCATGGCTGACTCTGAAATCATTTAAACAGCCTATGCACTGCAAGTTCCCCTGTTGCAAAGACAGGAAATGCAAACAGTGTTCTTTCCTGCTGTTAAAAAAATACTTTAGCTGACAATAAGCTGTGAGAATTATGAGAATGGTGGTTTAAAAAAAAAAAAAAAAAGCTTTCCTAACAAAGTAAAACAAAATTTTGTGAGAAGGACAAACTTCTATGGATGAGGAAAATTGTTAGTGTTAAAAAAAAAAAAAAACCCTTCGGTATTACATTGCTTTTATTTCCCTGAGAACGTTGCGGAAATTCTCCACACAAACCTCCCTGGTCGGTTGCTTCATTGACGCGAGTTCCCAGGCTTCCTCAAACGTCTTCTCCGAAATATTCACACCAGCATTCCTGAAGATCGTTGCAATCTGTAAGAAATATGTCAGTGACAGTAAGAAAGATTCAATCAATGAAGTCAAGCAGTGAAGCTGCTCAGGCACACTGTTGTCTGCCATTTCTTACTCATCACTGTCATCGCTCGGTTATTCTTTCATAAATGGAGTCTGGCAGCCCCCAACTCTGTATGGTAAAATATTTTTAAATCTGGCAGACTGATAACAGAAAGACCATAATATGTATAAAAGACTGGACTGGACTATAGACGGTAACTTTGACGGATTGGGGTTCGTATTTTGTTTGTTGAATCTTTGGTTATGTGTTTGGAACCAGAATGGCTCGTAAATGGACAAGAGGGGGGGGGGGGGGGGGGGCTATGCTATTAGCTAATGCTACCAACCTGACTTAGTAAGCTGCATCCACAGATTGTTAATTAGTGCCAACATAAAAAAATTGTACTTCAATTTAACTGAAAAATCACGAGTAGAGACCTCTTGGACTGTCTTGTTCAGTAACTTGAATTAATTGAGGTTAGAAGAGTGTCTTGGCACCTACGTGACACTCAGAGCAGCCATGCACTTAATTATTCCTACATTTGGCGTTTACAGTTTAAACTAGTTATTTTTAAAAATGTTCTAATAAAGCAGGAAATTAGCTGTGGATACCAAAATGGTTTATATCTGCTCTACTTTAAACATGAGATTCTAGAGGAGCTGACACACTTCTGAAGCCAGCCTTAAGTGGTCTCAGAGGAACTGCACTTTCTGGTACTTCTGTTCTGACTCTCTGGAAGGACTCCTGATTACTTTCACCATCTTATTTGCATTTTATACTGTATTTCTACACCTTCCAGGGCTCTAGACTAACTTGTTGCCACGGTTGTGCTGGTGTGACTTTTCTTAGGCGCACCAGCACAAAATTTAGGAGCACCCAAATTTTTCAACTGCATCTCTTAACACCGCAGTTTTACACTTTGCACGTTTTTGGGGGGAAAATTGCTGTCCATACAGACAATATTGATTTGCAAATGATTAACTAACAATCTTGTCAACACAAAGTTCTTTATTTGGAGCACAGTTCTACAAGAAAGATAAGTTACTGAAAAAGTGCTTGTGCTTAAAATGCTTTGGCACTGTTTGGCAATATTGTAGACAATGTTAAACTTAATCATAACAATGGCCTCCTTTGACGACCTGTTTGCTGCTGCCTGCCACTGAAAGGCAGTGGGGAGAGGGGACACTTGGGCAGTGCATTTATCGCAGCATATAATGTGTTTTCTGGATACACTGTGCTTTTCCAGCGTTCAGAGATTGATGGCTCCGTGTCAGAGCACTGGCTATGAATTTCAGACGGATCAGGCCTTAACTTAACAAAAAAGTTATCAATAGTTATTTTCATCTTTTCTTATTACCCACTGCTACATCCACTTCTGTCAGGCCTAGGCTACTCACTAAGGCTGGGTATCGTCACTGATTTCTATAATCCATTCGATTCCGAATTACAAGGTTCCGATTCGATTAGATTGAATTTTGACTCAGACAGTCAGAAATATTATAATTCTGATCATTTATCAGTACTGATACATGTGATGCTACACCTCTGATAAAGTCTCACAGCAGCAGATGCCTTTGTATCAAAGTAACTGAGGATAAAACACAGAAAAACATGAAGGAGATTTTCCTGGCTTGGCTTTTTCTAGCAGATAACCTTGAAAATATACTGCAGTAGTAATTATGCATATTTTGCATAATTTTAAAAAGTTTAAATTTCTTCAGTATTGAACAGCAGAAATTAAATGACCTCTGATGAGAAAGTCTAAGTAAAATAAACCAAAACAACAACAAAACAGCAAAGGTAAGAGGGAATTGATGACGAGATTTATTAAATGTGAAGCGTAGTTTGGGTCTTGTTTTGCTGCTGGTTCAGTGAATTTGGTTGGAGAGAGACAAAACCTGCAGCTCAGAATCTAGCACAAAAAAGACGTAAACACAAAGCAGACCTGCCGATGTTTCAGAAACAGTGAGCTGTCGGCTTTCAGCCCCGACGGCGTGTCCATGCTGTCAGGTGAGAAAGCCGAGAAAGAGAAAGCTGATTCTGATGTGTCGGGTCCACGCTCTGTGTTTACATCTTTGTGTGGAATCCGTTTACCTGCTCTCATTTACTGTTTGGTGGTTGTTCATATAGTTTTGGGAGCTTTAACCTGAGATTCTGCCGTTTCTGGCAAAATACATTTATATTTAAAAGTCGATTCAAGATTTAATGAATCGATATCGCTTTATTCCAGCCACTCACCTCTCTCTATCCACCTGCACTTTCAAACGTACACATGAAATTGAAAAATTTGGTCACATTTGCGACCAAACTGGTCACACTCTAGAGCCCTGCCTTCAGTCATTTCACATTTAGACGTATTTATGTATGACACCAAGTCATTCCTAAGCCAGCCAAGACATGAAATCTCTCCAGCAAATCCTCAGTCTTCCCCAAGGCCTCCCCCCAGTAGCACATGCCTGAAACATCTTTCATAGAAGACCTCCTAGAACCTCCTCAGCTGGCTCTTTTCGTTATGAAAAGTTCCACTTGAAAAACCAAGCTGCTATCCCAAAGGCAGATCTCAGCGATCCTTATACAGAAACTCCATTCTGTCACTTGTATCTTCGGGTACGATATAAGTGTCGGTAGAAATGTACATTGACTAATAAATCGACAGGTTCACTATTACACCCAGCTCTCTCTTCACCACAACAGATTGGGGCTGCAGAAACTCCACTCTCACGCTCCACTCTCCCCTCACTCATTAACAAGAACACAAGATATAAGGCTACTTTTGTGCACATTCAAAACACACACATACAGTATCTGTGTTTTGGGATGCTCTTTTGGACTTGAGCACATATCAACTGAGATTGATAATGATCAGCAACTCGTCTCGAGACCCAACAGGGTATTCCACCCATTTCTGGCTGAAAACTATGGTCTCCGAGTTGGACATGCTGATTCCCGTTCCTACCACATAACACTCAGCCATGAACTGCTCCAGTCTAAGCTGGAGGTCACTGTCCGATAAAGCCAACAGAACCACATCATCTACAAAAGTAAAGATGAATTGCTGAGGCCACCAAAATGGAGACCCTCCACCACCTGGCTATGTGTAGATCTTCAGTCCATAAAAACTATGAACAGAATCAGTGACAAAAGGCAGCCCTGGCAGAGGTCAGAGTTCAGCACCCATGAGAGATGAGTTTGACTTACTGCCAGCAAAGATTCTGAATTTATCTTTAAAAAAACAAAGAAAAAAGAAAAACTCAGACATAAGCCTTTCTTAGGCAGATACATTATATGGGGCAGACTTTGATGCAGTAAATGAGATTACCCACATCAGTGGTGTTTATTTTATGGAACAGACCCCATTGTTGTGCAGGTGTAATAACTTTTTAACAGAAGCATCACTTATCTCACTTATCTTAACTTCAAAAACACAATGCTGTAATAACTTGCAATTTTCCTCTATGTCAGAAAAAAATGTAAAATTGTTTCTGTCGACAAATAATAATAACAATAATGTTCTTTTTCATACAAATAATAAAAGATGGTGAGATTTGAAAGACAGACAGTGCCACCCCAGTCTCATCTATAGGCTGTACCTCCTCCTTGCTGCGAGGACAGAAGAAATGTTCCTCATAAACACCTTGCAGGGCATGAACTGATGGATGTAGAAGATCTCCAGCTGTGGATGTATCGCCATAATTGTTTCTGTCACTGACTCTTTTAATGCGAGGAGCTGGAAGATCTGAGCGCACAGATGGGATCCCGTATGTACGTCCATCTATTTAAAGAGAGACCAGATGATGTACAAGGAAGGGAGTAAAAAGTAAGAAAACTATGTAAAACATTTCTAAAATACAAAAGGATGTTTTCAAATATGCACAATCTAAAATATCTCATGTATTTGATTTTATTAAAAATGGCTGGTTTTGATAAGTTGGTACGACAGTGATTTGAACTGTGTCATGAGGAAGATCTGTGTTTAAGAAGAAGTGAATGACAGTGGATTCCTGGTATATTCCTTCCTTAATCTTGTCCAAAGCGAGAGGCAGCTTTAATAGCGCAAAACATATTTGTCAGCTTAAAGTCTCCTGACTTACCTGATGGGAAAGGACCAGCACCTGCAGCCCCGATGAGGGAGGAGGTAGTTCTGAAGTGGTCTGGGGCTGCCCTTGTCTGCCTAAGGCTTCTAAGAGTTTTCAGTGAGCTGCCTGGCTCAACAGGCTGCAAGTCCTCAAGATCAACCAACCGACAGGCAGGAAGCTGTGCTGTCACTCTTTCTATGTCACCTGGAGCTGAGCTGGTTTGACGCTCTGCAGATGAATTAATCAGACCAAAATGTAAAAACGACTTAAATCTGTCGTCTTTTGGCATTCCATATTGTCGGTGGTATCAGTTCAGTTTTAGTTCTGTGAAGAAGCATAAAATAAACCGATAGATTAAATTGCCTTCTTCTTACCATTTGCAATAATGCACTGCTCTCGACTGTTGATGGGCATTTTGTTCTTCCAGTTGAGAAAGTTGGCAAACTCCAGAAAGTTGATAAACCCGTCCTTGTCTGTGTCACAGTAGTCCATCAGTTCATCCAGGACCAACTCACTGACGTTCAGCTGGAACTGATGACACACTTCACGCAGGTCCTCTTTGTCAATCATCCCCTTTCCTTTCTGGTAATTAACATAAAAAACTGATTCATAATCCCTATAAACACATTTTGAACATGTAGAATCTGTAGGCAATGTCATGAAACGCTGTGTGGCAGGCAGGAGATGAGGACTCAAAGTGCAGGACTCAGACTCAGGGGATGAACTCAAAAGCACAGCTTTATTTGCTGGTCACAGAAAAACAAGCATACAAAGTGAATTAAGCCAAACTGGGAAACAATGAACTAAATCTCACAGGGAGCTCCACACAGCAAGAGGGACGACACGACACTGACTCAGAGAAACGCAGGGTTTAAATACACTGGGAAGTAACGAGGGGAATGAGACACAGAAGGAGAGCACAGCTGGGAGAAATCAGAACTGACGAGACAAGGGAGCAAAGTAGGATACACTCACATGAGACACAGACCTTCAAAGTAAAACAGGAAGACGCAAACTAGACCAGGGGAGACAGAGCAACTAAGAAACACAGACAATACCAACAACAAAGAGACACAGAGGGCAGCTACTAAATACTCAGAACTAAACAGGATACAAGAAAACCAAACTAAGACACTAAAGAATAAGCTGGGACAACAAAGAGAACTAAGAACATAATACAAAAAACTCAGAGGCACAAGAAACTCAAAACACTGGGTCACTGACCCAGGACCGTGACAGGCAATGGGCAAAATATTTGGTACTGGTTTCTAGTTTCGTAAATAACAACCCTTTGAACCCATACCGACTTCGGTATGTGTTTAGAAGTGTGACACAAGTCTGCAAAATGAGAATTAAAGCTCTATTACTTTAAAAATCATCTTACCACAGAGTCACACATCACTGGCTTTATCTTAAAACCAACAGCTTGACTTCCTTACTACCAGCACTTTGACTTATCAAACACAAGTTGGCAACCTGTTGTGAGTCTATTCATACCTTGTCATAATGTCTGAATGCCTTTAGCAAGGAGGGGAGGTTTTCAAAGTTGACCTTCTTGAGGTGATGCCTCACTGCATTCACCAGGCTGCGCTGTCTGTCTGGGCCTCTCGTGTACTGCCGTGGATCTGTGGAGTAGATCAGCTCTCCAATGCCTGCAAAGGAAGTATTTGTTGTCTTCAACTGAAAAAGCTTTTTCTAAGGACACACCAAATATTCCCGTGTGTAAGGCGGGAGAACATTTTTAAACAAAATTGACCAAAATCATCCGGTGGTAAGACCATTCCAAACGTGTGATCAGGCGGAACGGGCAATGTTTTTTCTCTCCTGAAGAACATGAAAAGAAATGGGAAATTAAATAAAATCTTAGTGAGATAATTACAGGTCTCATATGTTTCATTACAGACAGTTAAAAAAAAAGAAAAGCACTTGACGATGGTTTTGCCCATTTGTTGTGCTATCTTCTCTCTGTTCCCAGATCTCTTCCAAGCAGCTGGATTGTAAAACCTAAGAAAAAAATATGAACAATTCGAGTTGGCTTTCACTTTTTAAATTAGAAGGACAAGGAGCAGATATGCAGTGTTAAGGAAATTAAAAACAAAAGAATTTGCTGCATGGCCACTTTATTTCGGTGCTTACTTCTGTGATTCACCCAGCCAATGAAGAGTTTTGCCAAGATTACGGCCATCGTTGAAATGAGGTGTGAGGATCCCAAACCTGCTGTCTTTACTGTAACGAGTCCAGTCATAATTTCTATTAATTTGTTCACCTGGAATGAAGTAAGATAATCACACAGTGGTGAAAATGATGAAATGAATTCCAGAAATAGACTGTTAGTGGAAAGAGTAAAGACAGCATCAATAGTATGATTTTCTTCATTCTTACCAACAAAATAGGCATTATGGCTACGGATGTAAGCATCATGTGCCACCCCAGCTTCCCTCTCTATCTCCTGTGCTGTTTTTGCAGGGTTAATAATCTCACGCACACCCAAACCTTGATGAAAGGAACGGGAGATATTCAGAAAATATAAGAAATATATATATAAATATAAGAAAACTTAGAATGTAAAACAAAAAATGTAAAAGTTTTAAAATGTTTCAATGACAGCACACAACCATTACAAACTTAGCCTCCTGGGACCTGGCGTCCACATATGTGGACATCACATTTTGGGTTGTCTAGACCAAAATACTAAATTTTGCCCTACAAGGGCCCGATATCCACTTACAAGGACGTTATACTGCCACTGTTCTATCAACATTTAAAGCGAATGTCCTCATATGTGGATCTCATTTTTCTTAGAAACAAAACTCAGCTAAAAAAATAAAATAAAATCACGTAATCCTTTGTTTTTACATTCATCAGGTCCCAAACAGCTCAAATAGCAAAGAGAAATTAAAAATGCATGCCATGAGTTTCGGGTCTTAGGAGGTTAAATCCACTTTCTTGTTGTTTTATTAGCTTTTGACTTATTTAATGTTATACATACCTTTTACTGTTTTTACGCCAAATGTAGTTTTCTCATTACACAATGGGGGGAGTTCAGAACGTTGGACACATGATCTGCCTAGAGCCTTCTTATTTGAGGCATATACAGATTCACTTAGCTCTTGTAACTTCTGCTGGAACAAGGTCTTTGGGGATGGATTTAGCCAGCTTTCACCCTGTAGGAATGATGTAAAACAATTATTGTCGGTCAGTATCCTAAATGTGTCATTGTATACTTTAAATTTTCTATTCAAAGCAACATTGTGCACCAGCTTCCAAACACAGTGACATCACAAAACAGATGTGAATACAGAGAAAACTCCAGAAAGCAAATAGAAAAACCATCATCAATGTCAGCTTCTTAGGAAAATTCCATTTGAGAGGTAACATAAAATCATGAAAAAAGCAAATGACTTACTTAGGAAAACCACTATAATACCGCAGTACAATAAATGCCTGACAGGGGTAGGTCGTTTTTACTTCCAACATACAAACGTACAAATACATCCTCTTGCACCGCTTCGCCTCTAGTGCCATGTGCACACAGGCAGGTCAGAAAAGAACGAAAATGGAAGAGAAGGTCCAATATTAGGCTTTTTCAATCTACGACAAAGACAGTAAGTAGTGAGCCAGTGCTTTTTCAAGTGTTGTTGATCATTTTCTAAGTAATCCTACATTAATATTTTCCATCCCTAATATTTTGTTGATCATTATCAATCTCAGTTGATATGTGCTCAAGTCCAAAAGAGCATCCCAAAACACAGATACTGTATGTATGTGTGTGAAGGTTCTCAGTCATCCAGGTCATTGTAGTCTAAGGAGCTTGGAAAGAAAAGTGTCTGGGCTTCTTTGAGTTGCTTGAAGACGTTTCACCTCTCATCCGAGAAGCTTCTTCAGTTTTAAGGGTCAAATGGTGGGGAGTCCCAGATTTAAACCTAGTGGGAGTATCCCCCCAGGATCGGATGAGAGGTGAAACGTCTTCAAGCAACTTAAAGAAGTCCAGACGCTTTTCTTTGCAAGCTCTTTTGACTACGATGACCTGGATGACTGAGAACCTTCACAGACATATGCTAGTTCAAGTGTAACTTTTTATTGTGATTGCACAGTCATACTTTGTAAAATAGTGAAGGAAATTGTAGTACTACCATACATCAAAGATGTACAGCAGTATAACAAAACACAATAAATAAATTCCATATATATGGAATAAAAAATATACAGTGTGTCCAGAAAATTTTATATACTATATTATATTTAATTTTCTGCACTATATAAATACCATTTCATTTATTGTGTCAATTCCATTTAAGTTATATGAGCCTTAAATCCACTACCAAGCAGAGCAATACATGAGTCATTGGTCATGATCTAAACAAAATATCAACCTATCAAATTTCAGTTTAGTTAAAAACCTTCCCTGTTGTCTCTTTAACAATCCCAGGAAGCTCATACTCACAGTGAGGGGTGCTTTGGTGATGACACCATGAACAAGAGTGCTGCCAACATCTGGGTCATTTGCCTTCCCTATGTGGACTCTGATAGTTCCTGGTCCGGGCTGGTTGCTATTGCGGAATTTCCTCACCACCGGTGGAGTCGTGGGCTGAAAATTGCAGGGAAAGAGTTAACCCACAATTTCACACATTTTGTCTAAAAAAAAAATCAGATTAATAATCCCAACAGAGGTAAAACAACTGTTTTAAATTGAGATAATAGATAGAGACGTCCAAAGAGCTTCAAGTGATTTTTCGGGGGGGGGGGGGGGGGGTCACTTGGAAGTTATACTTTCCCATAATTATCCCCACTTCCGGATGCTCTGAATGCCATGTCTAAACACATAAAAATGAACTCACTCTTTCCACTTCTCGTAAGCAGATTTTGACACTGTCTCCTGGAGGTATTAGTTTCCCGGCCTGCATTAAAGAAAAAAAAAAAGTTCAGTATGGTTAATATTAGGGAAATAAAGGTCTATTTTACTAAAACAATACAATAGCAGTACGATAGCACAGGATAAGCTATCTTAAAATAGACTTACCTTCGGTATATTTCGGATTCTGTCAGTACATTTCACTTCGCTAGACGTGTTAATGTCAGTCATAATGAATTTAGATGTAGCCTTTGTAACGTTTGTCTGTAAAGTTTGTCTCTAACTAGGTATGGGAAGTTTTTAAGGCCAAACGGGTTTCTGTCGTGCTCGGACGCAGAGCTGTGCACCTGTTTAAGTACCGTTGCCTAGCAACATAGTTCAGCAATTCAACTTAATACTGTAGTTTGGTTTAAAATACCTTTCAAGCGAATCAAAGATTGTGATAACCAATGGGGAGACCATGTGAATGACTAACTTGTCCAAAATAAAACACATTGTCTAATGTATTTATTGCTTTGAGTCAGTGGCATTAACCTTGAACCGCAATCCCTGCTTTTAGCTCACTAGCTTAAAGATAAAAAAAAAAAATGTAAATACTCTCTTTTGTTATTTTGGAGACAGACATATTTCAATAAATTTGGTATAAATGCTGGCGTGTGATTGGTTGGCCACCCTGATACGCAGGCGGATTGTGAATTCCAGTCATACGATCTGTCATCATCCTTCGTACAATGCGAAAAGGGAAGTTGAAAGAAGTGGGAGAGCGAGATCGCAGAGCCTTATGAAATCTAACGTTACAGCAGCTGGTTGGATACTCGACACACTGTGAACATACGTTGAAGTACTGCAAATACTGTCCTGGAGATACCTTTACCATTAACTACGCTCCTGTTTTTGATAGGTAAGTAGCTAATATTAGCTTTAGCTGACTAGCTGTAGGCTATCTGGAGGGCTCCTCCCGATGCGGCCGCAGCTGAACAACGTTAGCCTGCCCAGTACCTATTATTTGGCTAGCTAACATTAGCTAGCCGACACTGGAGGGGCCGTACAACTTAGCCTAGTTAACGTTGTTCTGCTGATAAATCTGGAGGTATCATCACGTTTAGATCACCCACACATTAGCATTAATCCACTTTTACTATCACAAACAGTTGCAGTCCTCTTTCAAACGCTGCTTGATAAGCTACTTCACTAATTCACCGTCATGGAGCTAACGTTAGCTAGCTGTCACTAGCTGTACACACCCAAATCTCCATCATCTGAGTTTGAGCATTTTCAGAACTTATGTAAGTGTCATATTTAGTGCGTGTAAGCTTGATTGGTATGCTGCTACCCGCACTCACGCCAGCGTTAATCAAGCGAAATCATGCTTTATAACAAACGCAGATTGGGTTTTGGACTAGGCATTTTGAACTTAGGAGCTAGCTATGTTGCTAACGCTAGCAGTTGCTACCAACTAAAACGATCCACTCGGCAACAACACAACAGGTTATTTGTGGTGATCTCTGTGTCGTAACGCGATTTCGACGCTCGAAGTTGACAGCAATTATTTTTGGAGCGATGTTCTGTGTTTAGTTTGATGGTGGAAATGGTTAATGTCTAGGTTACAGAGCTAATCTGTTGTTGTGGCTGTTGTTTGTTTGACTACAAAATCATGAAAGACAAACAACAAAACCACTAAATTAACCCAAATACTTTTCCCCACACATGTGTCCAGACTGGTGCTATAATCCTCTTTCTGTCTGCCTCACGTAGTTGAAGCCACACACACACACGTTGTTTGTGTGTGAGTGTTGGGGTTTTCACTGCCAGAACAGTAGTTGAACTTGCCATTTGTAATTGTTGTTGAACTGGTACAGGGTAATAACGTTAGAGGCACAAGTATAAATATATGTATGACATCAGTTTCCGAAACTTTGAACATGCTGTCAGGCAAAGTTTTCTCTCTCTCTCTCTCTTTAAATCTCTTATTGCTGCTTGTTACTATAGCGGACATCCAACTAATGTTTGTAGCTGAGTGAGAGTCAGGTAATTTGAAATTATGTGTAATGTGTCAATTTGTACCAAACTATAGTAAGTTTCCATTCATGTTTACGGGATTAGCCCTGACATTTTGCCTTTGTATTTGGACTTCTTATTTTAAAAGAAATATAGTTAAAACAACATTATAAAATTTAACAGATTAAATATCAATTGCCCTGATACGCAGCTCTATACGCATCTCTATGCATTTAAAAAAGTAGTTTCCAGGAGCTTTTTATGAAGAGTTCTAAAAGTGGTATTTTTAGATTTAGGAATAGTGGTGTGGGTCATTAACAAAAGGCTAAAGCTGAATAATTTAAAACACTGATCAATTGCAGGGTTTGTCCTGGTTCACAATCTGCCTTTTTAGGGTTGACAGTTGGTCTGTGTATTGATAAAATGAGCATGTTACATTACTTAACCAGGGGGATGCATTTCCTTTTTTCTTTTTTTGTTTCTTTTATTTTACTTTGGTGGCCTCCAGAGATTTTGTCCTCTCCCCAAAGTGTATTAAATACAGGAAAAACCCTGAACTGTCACTTTGGTTGTTGCAGGGACTAAATGTTTCGCAAAGGCAAAATTACTACATAATTTCTTATTATCTTTAATTTTTGTATCAGTTAATAAGATATTCTTTTATAATGACACCTTGCTTTATTTTCTTTCTCCTGCTCAGGTGTTTTTCTACAGTTTTTCACATCCCGGGGACGAGACCAGACAGTGTGACATGGCAAGTAGAGGCGGAGCCACGCGACCCAATGGGCCAAACGCAGGCAACAAGATTTGCCAGTTCAAACTCGTGCTTTTAGGAGAGTCCGCGGTGGGAAAGTCAAGCCTTGTACTTCGTTTCGTTAAGGGTCAGTTTCATGAATTCCAAGAGAGCACAATTGGAGGTACGTAATCCTGACGTCATCATAAGTCAGTGTTGGCGTGTTTGTTTTTGCTCCATGAACAGGCCATCTCTGAGACTTCCAGTAAACCACATAATGGAATATTTACTAAATGTTACGCTAGACAACATAACGGCTACATGCAGATAGCTGTACTAAGAGTCATAGTCCCAGAGCCTAAAGTTCATTGAAGAAGTAAGGCTATAGAATCATAAAGGTGTGTTGGAGTAAAACAGAGAAAGTATCACCAGGGGAAACTGGAACTCCTCAAAAGAGCATGTAGCCAGTATGAGATTCAGTTGGGAAAAGGGGGGATATGAGGAATTGTCAATATAAAAATGCCTTATTAGAACAGGCAGCTATGCAAATAATTTGGTCCATTAGGTTACTGCGTTTTGGTTATCTTGATAATCTCACCCTCAGCGCCAGGTGACACCTTTACTGTACTCACTACTGAAAATATTCCAATCATCCTGCCATTCCACCACTACTAGTCTGTGTCCAAGGCTGTGTGTTAAGATAAAAAAAAAAGTCCTTTACAGTCAGTGGTCTGCTGGCATTAGCTGATTGGGTAAAAACAACATTTAAGTGTTATTCACAGTTCTCATTTCAGTTAAAACGGAGCATAGTTTTCAAACGAACGTTTAACATGTGGTTTAAAAGTGCCTTTGAGCAAATCACACCCATTTTGATTTTGGATGTTTAAGGTCATTCCTTTGGTTTCCAACATTGGGCCATGTCACCTTGACTGAAACACATTTGTGTAGCTCAGTATTTAAAGACCCACTTGTCACTGGTCCGTCTGCTTTGTACCCCTGCAGCTGCCTTCCTGACTCAGACGGTATGTTTGGACGACACAACGGTCAAGTTTGAGATCTGGGACACGGCCGGTCAGGAGCGCTACCACAGTCTGGCTCCCATGTACTACAGAGGTGCACAGGCAGCCATCGTGGTCTATGATATTACAAATGAGGTTGGTCCGATTCCAGGCTTATGTCTGTGTAGCTGTTGGCGCACCTGTTTTCATTTACCTTTGCCAGCTCAAACAACTTTGTTGTCGAAGACGAGGAAGTAGTGGGGCTTTCCACCTTAATGTTTCTAAGCAGTGGTTGAGCTAAAAACAGAACCTTATTTTGGTATCCTGACACATTAAGAAATGACTCATCACTCAACAGACAATGTTTCGCAGACAGTGCTTAGATGTCTCCCGGGGGCATTGTCAGGGACGCGTTATATGTCAGGATATTTTCATGACAAAGAGAACATATTATTCTCTGTTTAATATGTAGACCGTGTGCAGGTTAACGATTTGTCCTGTTTCCAATGTTTGTCTGCTTCAACAACCCTAGAGGGAACCTATTATGCTAATTTCCAGCTTCATGCTCCTATTCTTAACTCAGAGTAGCTTTGTGTGATTCATAGTTCCAGATCCTCCTTGTTTACCTTCTGCTGGACATTAGTGGGCGTAACCTCTCAGCTGAGACGAGCTCTTTTAACTTGCTTCCTCCGCCCTTTAACAATAAAAACTTAATATGTGTAGCACCTGTAAATGCAGAGTTTACAAAGTGCTGTGACAGCCAAGCAAAAGCCGAATACCAAATTCAAACAGAAAGTTGGACATTAGGTGGAAAACGTTAGCCTTAAAAATGGAAGAAAATTAAAACATGAATCTCAAACAATTCTCAGTCCTTGTAAACAAAACGTTCTAACAGCAGGTGGGTGGAGTTTGTGTTCAGTCAGAGCTGTGGGCCTGATGTGACCATAAGGCTGATTAATACTGACAACATACAGGGCCAAGAGTAGAACAGAGCGGCTGAAAGAGAGTAGCATGAAGTCTGAGATTTGGGCTCACAGGGATTACTTTCACAAATGCTGATTTTTGTGTGTACTGTGGAGATCCAGCATAACAATATCCAATGAGAGAAAAAAGGAAAAGCACGATGCATAGCATTTTAACCAAACTGATAAATAAATGAAACAGCTGCCAGTAAGAGAGCAGCTAATCTCGTTTTATCGTACATATCATATTACCTGAAAGTTGCATTGCTTCCTGGCCTGTGGATGCATGACTAAAATGTGGATGTAGAGAGATTATTTTTCCTTTCATCTACTGTGTGTATGTGGATAGGTGTGAGTCATTCTTGTGTAAAAGCTAATATAAGTCAAATAGAATATAGAACAGAGCAGAGTTTAAAGTCAGCATTATTCTCTCCTATAGGTTTTATTTTAGTGACAAAGTCAGAAATGTCGTTCCCCTTATCTTTTAATAAAAGCAAAGCACAGAAAGCTATAAAGCGCTTTGACATTTCTTTATTATTATTAAAGGTGGTAATCTTTTAAAGCACAGGTGTCAAACTCCAGGCCTCGAGGGCCGGTGTCCTGCAAGTTTTAGGCTACGTACACGGGTATTTTTGAAAACTGAGATTTTCCGTTTTCGTTTTAAAAAATAATCCCGTCCACACGTAAACGCAGAAATGAAGGAAAACGCTGCTAGGAACATGCCAAAGCAACAGGTGACGATATATTCCTAACTGTGCAGAAATGTTGGCCAATCAGAAGTCTAGAAGCCTCGGTGGGAAAAAGTAAACAAAGCTGGGGCATAGAAGCAGAACCGAGTCGTATGTGTGGAGGGACAGTAACTGTGTGTGTATATGTAAGCATTTAAACACTGCAGAGACAATTAACAGTAACGGTATTGTAGAAATTCATTTCACCGAAACAATAACGTGGCGCACAGTGTGACGTCAAAAAATGCGCACACCTTTGACGCTGCGTTTTCTCCGTTTTTCTCGTCCACACGTAAATGCAAAAACTGAGTTTTCAAAAATATCCACCCTGGCCGGAGTTTTTAAAAATCTCAGTTTTCAGTGACCAAAAACGTGTTTACGTGTGGACGAAAGGTGCAAACGCATAGAAAAATCTGCATTTTTCAAAAATACCTGGGTACGTGTGGACATAGCCTTAGATGTGTCCTTGATCCAACACAGCTGATCTAAATGGTTAAATGACCTCCTCAACATGTCTTGAAGTTCTTCAGAGGTCTGGTAATGAACTAATCATTTGATTCAGGTGTGTTGACCCAGGGTGAGATCTAAAACCTGCAGGACACCGGCCCTTGAGGCCTGGAGTTGGACATCCCTGTTTTAAAGAGATCGGGCTGAATGCAGCATTTGTTTATTGTGCTGCATAAGTCGTTGTAGTACAGCCTCTGCACACTGTGATGTTTACTGTAATATCTCATCAAAAGCATCACTATAATGATTGTGTCCCCTGGAACTTTCTTTAAAACATAGACAAATCGGACATCATGGGAAAGTCTCCCTGTTATCGTCCATCACACAGGCTTTATTGCTATTTTCACTAACCGAGCCCCTCCACTTACCCCTCCCTGATCTGTTTTCCAGGAGTCATTTGTACGGGCAAAGAATTGGGTTAAAGAGCTTCAGAGACAAGCCAGTCCAAATATCGTAATAGCCCTGGCTGGGAACAAGGCCGATCTCGCAAACAAGAGAGCACTGGACTTCCAGGTTTGTCTTCTTAATTAACTTCAAGATGTGCGCAGAGCCGCAAAGTCATCGTCAAATAAAGTAGACTTTGTGGCAGGATTTGTTGAAGCTAACAGTAAATAATTCTTGGAATAATTGTCGTTAATAATCTGCAGAGAGAAAAACATCCTCTGCTTCCTTGCTTTGTCAGTTCAAACTATGAAAAACTTATGACTTTGGTGTAACCTTCACAGGATGCACAGTCATACGCAGATGACAACAGCTTGCTTTTCATGGAAACATCAGCGAAGACCTCTATGAACGTGAATGAGATTTTCATGGCCATTGGTAAGTGTCTGCGCCGCAGGACTTCAAATATGAAGTGAAATACTGCTCGTGACCTTCAGAGCCAGTCGCTAGCTGTAGTATTCAAGCACACTGAAACGTCTCTGAAGTATCCTTACTAACAGGAAATGATAGTGGCTGTGCACCTGTCGTGATGTGTAAATATAATATTGTAGGATTCATCTCAGGGTGTGCATTTGTATGATAAAGTGCACAAGAGGCTCTTACTGCCTTCATCCAAGTGTGCATTTGAGTGCAGGTTGTGTAATAATAGGCTACCGTAATGCACTGCTGGGCAGTCGGTTGGCTTCAATCCATAAACCTGGCAAATATTAAATGAGTGTGTGCAGTATTTATATGCAGGTGATCATCTGTCATTAATGAGCTGAATCAATGGAAAAAAAGCCGCTGCAGAGTGTTAGCGAGAGGGAACTGTGTGGTTTGTTAGCAGCTGCTAAATGACTCGTGTAGTCACAGATAAATGGTGGATACTTGTAACGCGGGATGTTTGCAACTAGGTCCATAGCAGTTAATCCATCAGGTTCTGAAATTATATGTTGTATAGTGCTCACTCAGTCGTCCATCTTTATCCCCGATTGTTGAAACTTTGTCAGCAACCTCGAGTAATGTTGCATTTGAACAGATATTGTAATCTGAATCTAGTTTAGGTCTCAGAGAGGTGACGCGCGGCTAAGCTTTCATGTTGCTGAAGGAAGTTTGAGAGATGCAGTCGGGACTGTGATGCAGCTTCTGAAAGCTTAACTATATTTAGTTGAGTTTTGTATTTATTTGGTCCACTCGGTGGAATGTCTTGCAGAATATGGTGTGCCAGCTGGCACTGTAAAATGCAGTTTGAGGTGTAATCACTGAGGCAGTACACAGTTTGTCCACCAGAGAGCGCTGCCAAGTTGTTTTTAAATTGCGAAAGGTCTCGATTAGTTGCTCTCAGTTCTATGGAAGTGCTTTTTGCTTTTTCATGCAGATGTTTTAACTGATGATGGACACACACACTGTGTCACACATTTAATAGGCAAAATAATATATTATCAGAAAGTATTTGAGAAGACTATAAGGATCAGTCTTTATAAAAGGGAGGGGGGAAAATGGAAACCATTTGGCTGTGAGAGCGGTGGTGCCACTGAGGTGTAGGACCACACCTATCTTCCGACTAAACCTTCATTTTGATCCTAGCCACACTCCTCTAAAGTGTCATGACTAGATCATGGCAAGTTATGACGTCGTGTTGACAAAATCTATCCCTGGACAAATGAACAGCCGCCAAAGTACTTAGAGACCTATTGTAGTAAGATCTAGCACAAAGGTGGTTTTCACATGTGGCCATGATGAGACAATGACTCACCGAGTAAAAACAATACCAGTCATGTCTGCATGGCTGGTAAGAGCTGTTAGCTGCATTCCTGCCCTGACATTAGCATTGTTGCAACAGTTGGGGTGTGACTGTTCACACAGACATATAGGCTGTGCCAGAAATCACTGCTAGATACTTTTCAGGGGTTTTCAAAAATACATTTTAGGGCTCGTATTATTTGCTTAGTAAGTTAATTAATATCTCAAAGCGACTTCTCATAATGTTTCTTCACCCTGACACGCTGCTTCGGGAAGGGACAGAGAGGGAGGTCGTGACAGCATTATTGCAAAACCGACTCGAACATGAAAGACATTTTATCTCGAATATATCTCTGAAAGCTAAAATTACAACTGGAAAAAATTATTAGGTATTATATATCAAAAATAATGGACTTATTTGAAGTTACTCTTCAAATAATTTTTGATGTAATCACCTGTCAGGTTGTGGTCTTTGCTTTTCTAAAATTTCTGTAGGTGCATTACTGATCCGCTGTCTTTCTCACTGCAGCAAAGAAACTACCCAAGAATGAGCCTCAAGCGACCGGAGCCAGCACCGGACGGAACCGGGGGGTGGACCTGACGGAGACGGCTCAACCCACCAGCCGCCCGTGCTGCGCTAACTAACCCAGCTCTTCCTGCTCATGCTCCCCACACAAATGCACTCTCCTCCTTCTGGCTCCTCCCTTCCTTCTCACCTGAACAACATCTGGACATCGGGCTTCTTGGCTTTCTGACGTCAGACCTGACTTCAACCTCACTCCCCTGGAATAGCTAAAAGACTCTGTATAGCTGCATTTCTAATACTTTTTTTTTTTTTGATGTTCTCTCTCTTTTTTCTTTTTTTTTTAAAACTTTTTTTAAGAAGTGTATATCAGTATAATGGATGCATGTATCACTACAACGCCTAAAGGAAAAAAAAAAAGACAAAAAAAGAAAAACACATTTTTATCTCATATTCACTCGGAAGACTAACCCTGGTTAAGAAAGATGAGCGAGCGAAAAACCCGTGAGCGTGTGATCATGTTTTGTATGAGTTTCTGATGAGAAGGTGTTGCCTCATTTGCCACTTGGCAGGGTCGGCTTCTCGTTTCCCATTTGTGTGTGTGTGTGTGCGCGTATGTGTGTTAATCTTTGTTCGGGTTTCTTTTTTTCTTTTTTTTTTGCTCACTATTTGGAAAAAACAAATTGTCCCCATCTTGAGATGCCTGGATTCTCAGACTGTTTGTTGTGAGCCACTTGGGCGTCTCAGTGGTGCCAGGAAACGATTATCGTGCAAACCAACAACCCTTCCCTCCCTCTTCACATCTGTTACACAAGAAGATGCATCCCTCCAAGACTTAATTTAGGGGAGACTGTGGAAAATAAATTTGGGTACCATTTGGTGTTTGAATAAATTCTAGCATGAAGAAGAAGAAGGAAAAAAGAAACGGTCTTTATACACATGTGACTCCTCAGTATGTGCAGCCGTGCATAGAGCAACGCTTGTCAGATTTCTGTACATCATACCCAACAACAAGCCTTCGTGGTGCCGAAAGTGTGGAGTTTGAACAAAGAGGACTTGAAAATTTGACCTAAAGAAGGCTCTTATGTTGTCATCACAGTGTCAATCACGTAGTAAAAAATTGGAGTGACGTAGAGCGAGAAATCAACAGGAAACTGTAAGAGTGCCGAACATTCTGTTTTGTGTTTTGCAAAGACTTGAATGTATGACTAGCGATATGTTTAAACTTTCAGCTTATCTAACCTGCTCTGTTTCCATTCAGGCCAGTAGTCAACCTGCATCAGTTTGGGTAATGTAGATGAAAGGAGGGGCGCGGTTTTAAAAATTCAGACAGCATACAAACAGAAAATTGGACTATCACCCCATGTCGCGAGTCTGTGGGGGGGAAAAAACGAAAAACTCTAATGTTGTTATAGGGTGCAATGTCGCAATGTTGTCTTCTTCCTTTAGTACAGCTTGCAGAGCTCGCAAGCTCACAAGGAAATTTATCTAGAGATGCCGAACAATTGTA